>NC_137787.1:20840536-21224053 GCF_963383645.1 Muscardinus avellanarius | reverse complement strand
TGGGCTACACTCCCAGACCTATTTTATACTTTTTTTTAAAATTTGGAAACAGGGTCTCTTAAGCCAGCATGGCTGGCTTCGAACCTGCACGATCCTCCTGTCTCCACCTCCCATGCATGGGGATTACAAGCGTGCGCCACCACGCCCGGCTAATTAATTAATTTTTAAAATGGGGCTGAGGGTATAGCTCAGAGGGTAGAATGTCCCTGGGTCCAATACCCAGACCACACAAAAAGAAATAGGCACAGTATAAGATTGACAGCAATAACTAATTATGAAATAGAACAATTATAATAATATATTGTAATAAATGTCATGTGAATTACGTATCTCCCTTTTTCATAACATCTTATTTTGCTGCTCACCCTTGTACTGATGGAAGATGACACCAGTACGTGAGTGATGTGGCCTTCAGGCTGCTCTATAAGGACCGCCTGAATACATGCAGGGGGTTTCCATGACAGCCTAAGTGACAACCGGGACCATAACATATACAGCATGGATACGCTGGGCAAATGATAATTACACCCCATCGGGCCCTCCAAGAAAGACATGCTTGAGGTCCAAAGCCCTAGAACCTCAGAATATGACTTCACTTTGGACTTCCGGGAAGATGGCGACCGAGAAAAGCGGGGCTTAAGAGTCCCGCTAACAACCAATCTCCATTACCACAAAAAGAGCGCCTTTCATAGCCAGAAAACACCATCACCAGAAAAACAAAAAAACCACCAGGCTCCAGAGAGAAAGCGGACTGAGAACAGAGCTCAGGGCCACAGAGAAGACACACGCGCCCGAGGACGCGGCAGCAGCGCCATAATGCCGGCGGCAGCGGCGAACTCAGCGGACGGCTACAGCAAGCCGAGGTGAGCCGATGCGGAACAGCCAGGCGGGATCTTTCGGCGCAGACAGCATTTAAAGCTCCCAGTGGCTGAGCTCAGCACACGCTGCAGGGATTCAGAGTGGAAATCAAAACCAGAGAAGAAAAAATACGCCAGCCTCATGGCCGAGGGCGTGGCAGAGGCGCCATATTGCCACCGGCGGCGGCAGCAGCAGTGAATTCACCGAGTCCAGTACAGCTACATCTACGTACTCAAGAACAGTGAGTCAAATTGCGGGCCACAGAGGAGAAATCCCAGTATTGTGCCTCCTGGGACTTGACCCAGTGAGGGAGTGGTGGTGGCAGAGATATCACACCATAGGAGAGCGTGCAACCTGGCACCCCCCATAGTTTAAAGCAGCCTCTATCGACTCCCTGGGTCGGAGACTCTGTGATACAACCCAGTAAAGAAGTAGTAGGGTCTGAGATAATACAGACTCGAGATCCAGAGCACCTTAAGTGAAGCCATAGTGACCCAAGGGAAGAACCCAGAGAAGGCACAAACCTCCGAAATCATGGGAAAGAGGAATAACACTGAAGTAATGAATGTGCACAACCCCACAACATCAGAACCTGATAAAACAGAAAATCAGAGATTTCTAGAAGATCAAATCAGGAAAATAACTGTAGAAATAATAGAGGTGCTTCGAAAAGAACTCAGAGAGAGCCAAAAAGAGATAAAGGATGCAATTAATGAAGTAAAGGCCTCAATTCAAAGCACAAACAACCGATTAGACCACATGGAGAACAGAATCTCGCTCTTAGAAGATGAGCAATCCAAAAATGAATGCATAGTTTCTAATCTAGAAAAAGATATCCAACAGCAGGAATCTGACATTGAAGAAATATGGGCCCATCTTAAGAGAGCTAACCTAAGAATAATTGGAATAGAGGAGGGAAAAGAAAGTGATACCAAAGGGATCAACAATCTCTTCAAGGAAGTAATAGCAGAAAATTTTCCAAATATAGAGCAAGAGGTTGATACACAGATCCAGGAAACTTATAGAACTCCCTTTAGACAGGATCCGAGAAGAGGATCCCCACGCCATATAATTGTCAAAATGACCAATGTGGAAGCCAAGCAGAGAATCTTAAAGGCAACAAAAACAAAGGGCCAAGTGACATTCAGAGGCAAACCAATTAGAATCACTCCAGACTTCCCAAACCAAGTCATGAGAGCCAGAAGGGCTTGGAGTAACATATTCCAAACTCTGAAAGAAAACAACTTCCAGCCAAAAATTTCCTATCCAGCAAAACTTTCTATCAAATTAGATGGAGAAATAAGAAGCTTCCATGACAAACAGAAACTGAAGGAATTTATGTCTTCAAAACCAGCGCTAGAGAAAATACTCAAAGAGATTAACTACAAAGAAGAAATAGGTAACACTCACCAGAACCAGAGAAACAAGAGCTTCCATCCAACAGACAACTAAGATTGGTTATCTGTGGAGATTCATTATTTATGTTAGTCTTTTACCTATCTCTAAATTGTATTGTTTGCCTTTATTGTTGTTAATTTTTAGGATTTCTAGTTGGAATATTAATATACCTTCAGATATAGCATTTGGAAATATTTTATCCAATTCTATTAGTAACTTTTAACTCTGTTTACATTGTCTTTGGATATACAATATTTTCTTTTATTTTTTAGGGAGTTTGTATATTCTTCTGTTGCCTGTGCCATTGTAATCATATCCAAGAAATCACTGCCAATTTCAATGTTGTGAGGTTTTATGACCCAGATTTTCTCCTAAAAGTTTATAGTCTTAAGATTTATATTTAGGTCTTCTATCTAGTTTGAGTTAATACTTGTATGTGGGATTAGGTAAGGGTCCAATTTTATTCTATTCCATGTAATTATTATTTTTCAACAATATTTAGTTAAAAGATTATTATTTCCACCACCAAATCTTCGTGGAAACCTTGTCAAAAATAACTTGACAATATAGGGAAGAAGTTAGCTCTAGGCTTGTATTTAACTCCAATGGTCTATATATCTGCCTTTAGAACAGTACTACACTGTTTCAATTATTGTAGCTTTATATGGCTTAAAATCAGAAAATATACATCTTCTAGCTTTGTTTTTGCTTCGAGATTGTTTTGGGTATCTAGAGTCCATATTCCATATCAGGATAGATTTTTTTCTGAAAAATAAATATATGATAGTTTCACCTAAAAAAAATATTCTCTGGTAAGAAAGAAAGCAAAAAGAAATATTGAAATGTTATCTTTAAGTCATCAAAAGCTTGGTATCAGACAAATGAAACTGTTATGTGAGATTATCATTTTTAATTTTGGATAAATTGCTATAATACTAGATGTCAACCACTAAGCCAAGCATGGGAGGGAGGGATGGGGAGAGAATGGGGTGGGGATCGGGTGGGGGCTGACTGGGCGATGTGTGCATGTATGTCTACAAAAGTTTGTATCCCACTATGATGTATGAATACAGTGCACCAATAAAATAAAATTTAAAAAAAAAATGACTTCACTTTGTGTCTTTTCAGAGGAAATCAAGTTAAAATAACATCATGAGGGACCTCACTCCAGTATGATGAGTCCTTATAGAAACTGAGACAGAGACAAACAGAGAGGGAAGAAGACGTGAAGACACAGAGGGACCATCTCGGGAAGACAGAGAACCAGAGAGATGCGTCCACAAGCCAAGGGAAACCAGACTGCCAGCACGGCAGCAGCGGGGAGATCTGAGTGAGTGAACACTCCCGACAGTGCTCAGGACGAGACCCTGCCGGCACCTCCACTCCGGATCCACGGCCTCTGGAACCGAGAGACAATAAAGTGCTGTAGTTTGGGCATTTTATTTATTTGTTTACTTTTTATTCATGTATTTGTTGTGGTATTGGGCATGGAAGCATTCTACCCCTGAGCTACATCCCCAGCCCTATTTATTCTTAGCCGGGTGTGGTGGCACGTGCTTGTAATCCTAGTACTTAAGAGACTGAAACAGGAAGATCACAGGTTTGAAGCGAGCCTCGGCAACTTAGTGAAGCTGTCGATAACTTAGTGAGACCTTGTTTCCAAATAATAAAATAAAAAGGGTTGGAGGTATATCTTGGAGCTGGAATGTTCCTGAGTTTAATCCCCAGTGTCACAAAAAAATAAAATAAAAATAAAAAATAAACCCAGCCGGGCGTGGCAGCACACATTTGTGATCCTAGTACTTGGGAGGCTGAGACAGGAGGATCACAAGCTCAAAACCAGCCTCAGCAATGTGGTGAGGCTCTTAGCAACCTAGTGAGTCCCTGTTTCCAAATAAAGAAATAAAATTGGGCTGGGGTGTAGCTTGGAGGGTAGAATGCTTCTGGGTCCAATCTCCATCATCAAAAATATATAAATAAATAAAACTTTATTAAGATATACATGCATTGCCGGGCGTGGTGGCGCACGCTTGTCATCCCCGCGCTTGGGAGGCAGAGACAGGAGGATCGCGCAGGTTCGAAGCCAGCCGCGCGCTGGCTTAGGAGACCCTGTTTCCAAATATAAAATGTAAAAAGAGGTCTGGGAGTGTAGCCCGGAGGTAGAAGGGCTTCCAGGAACCCCAGTACCACCAAAAAATAAAAATAAAAAAAGATATACATGCATGTAATAAAAATGCATCCTTTTACAAATAAACTTCAATGAGTTTGGACAGGTATTTACACCTAGATAACTGCCATGATCAAGATAAGGAATATTTCTATTACCCAAAAACCTTCCTGCATACCCCTATGCAGTCAGTCTTCCTACTACCCCAGTTCCTGGTCACTGAGGTCTTGCCTTTTCTAGACTTTCAGAAAATGGACCCCGGCCGTATGTGCGCAGCCTTCTTGGTCTGGCTTCTTTCATTCAGCACAATGTCTCTGAGCCTCCACACAGTTAGGCAAAGGTAGTTTATTTTTTTCATTGCTGACTAGTGTTACCCTGTCCCACTACATCACAATCTGTTCATCCATTAACCTGTCGTGGAAGACTGGGTTCTTTCTAGTTTGGGGCTCTTGTGAATAAAGCTCAAATGAATATTTGCGTCCACGTCATTTTGAGAGCATATTTTCATTTCTCTTTTGTAAACACCTCAGAGTGGAACTGCCAGGCCATAGGGTCAGTGTACAATGAACTTTATAAGAAATAGCCCAACTGCTGCAAGAGTGCTTATATCATCTTATGCTCTCATCACTGCTGACCACTAAAAAGAAAAAAAATCCCATCGCCTAGGTCATACCCCAAGCCACCATCTCTGGATAGCAGGACGGAGACAGCAGTACTAGGGGTGGGGGTGTGCTGGGAATTGAACTCAGGGGCACTCTGCCTCTCTGAGCTATACCCTCAGCTAAGTTTCTGAGGCTGACCTCAAACCTACAATCCTCCTGATTCAGCCTCCCAAGTACTGGGACTATACGTGTATATAACTGTCCAAATATACATCAGTTTTGGGGTGTGTGTGTGTGTGTGTGTCTATGCATCGGTTACTGGGGATTGAACCCAGGGCCATTCTACCACTGAGCTATACCCCCAGCCCTACTTTATTTTATTTTATTTTATTTTATTTTATTTTTTATTTATTTATTTATTTTTTGGTGGTACTAGGGGTGGAACCCAAAGGCTTTGTACCTCCGGGCTATACTCCCAGACCTATTTTCTATTTTATTTGGAAACAGGGTCTCACTAAGTTGCTGAGAGCCTCACTAAGTAGCTGAGGCTGGCTTCGAACCTGTGCGATCCTCCTGTCTCAGCCTCCCAAGCGCAGGGATTACAAGTGTGTGCCACCACGCCTGGCTATTTTGTTTTATTTTATTGACAGAGAGTCTCACTAAGTTTGCAGAGGGCCTAAACTGTTGAGGATGGCTGTGAACCTGCTATCCTCCTGTCTCGGCCTCCCAAGTACTGGGATTATAAGCATGCACTATCATACCCAGCTTAACATCAGTATTTTTTTTTTAATACTAGGGATGGAACCCAGAGGCCTTCTTCCTCCAGGGTATGCCTGCAGCTATATATTTATTGTTTTATTTGTCAACATGGTCTTACTAAGTTGCTAAGAGCCTCACTAAATTGCTGAGGCAGGCTGAGCGTGGTGGCGCACGCTTGTATTCCCCGCGCTTGGGAGGCGGAGACAGGAGGATCGCGCAGGTTCGAAGCCAGCCGCACTGGCTTAAGAGACCCTGTTTTCAAATTTAAAAAGTATAAAAATGGGTCTGGGAGTGGAGCCCAGAGGTAGAAGGGTTTCCAGGAACCCCAGTACCACTAAAGAAAAAAAAAATTGCTGAGGCCGACTTTGAACTTGTGATCCTCCAGTCTCGGCCTCTCAAGTATTGGGATTACAAGCCTGCATCACCACGCCCAGCTAACATCAGTATTTTTAACTTATCCAGGAGATAAGACAAACTTTCAGAGCACTGGTGGAGGCTCTCAGGTGCTATGAAAAAGTAGACAGGCCTAAGACACGCTGCGTTGTCCCACAGGATGGAGAGAGAGGAGGAGAAACCCGTGCAAGTATCTAGTCTTGACGCCACCGTCCTCAGCAAGCTCTGCTGGGGCCTCAGATTCTCCCTGCCTTTTATGCCACAAGAGAAAGTAGGAAGAATAAAATAGAGTAAATCAGTAAAAGCATCTTTCTGGAATGTCGAGCTTGGCATCTTAAATCGAGTTACCATCATGTTACCATTCTCAGTGCTGCCAGGAATCCTGCTTGATAGGTTTGGTTAGGTGCTGCTATCATTGCCATGTGCAGGTGAGGGCTCAGGGGGCCGGTGACCTGCAAGGTCACCCAACAAGCGCTTGAAACTCAACAGTCTGTCTCCAAGGCAAGGAGCTTAAACACTGCACCAGGCCAGGCGCCCCCTCCCAGCCAGCTCTTCCTCGTAGCAGGAGGATACAAGCTCCCGCCCAAGTGTACAGGAAGGCTGCAGGTGTGTTTATGAGAGACTAGCAGGAGAGGTGATGGTTAGCTCACTGGGGTGGGGGTCAATTATGGGATTTCCTTTCCTTTCAAGCTTGAAGGATGAGATTTAAGCCCTTTGGATACAGAGGGAGGAGACCGAGTCTCCGCCCCTACCATTCGTAGGTCAGGAGTGCCAGGGCTGGCAAGAGGGCAGGAAGGAGCCGGAGACGGGAGCCAGGAGAGAGAAGGAGCTGCCCAGAGACAGGCCAAGGCACAGGGCTGCTGCCTGCCCAGCTGCCTGGACCTTTCGCTTAACTCCTATCCGACCTGGAAGGGACCAGGCACATTCTTCTGGAAGGAGCAGTCAACAGCGACTGCTATTTCAAAACCAGAGGCAAATCAGGAATGAGACCAGTGTTTCCTAAAAATGAATCTGGGGATTAGGGGAGCCCAGGCCTTGCCCAATGGGAACTCTCTGTACTATCTTGGCAACTTTTCTACAAATCTAAAGCCATTCTAAAATTAAAAGCTGATTTAAAATAACAAATACATAAATACAACATATCTGGAGGTTGTGGGGTCAGAGAGCCGGGGACTGAAGAGAAAACAAAACATTAGGAAATCTGCTGGGTGTGTGTGCCGCAAGGGTTGTGCTCAAATAAAAGCAAGCAAGCCAGTCCTGGCCATTCCTTTTATATCCCCCCTGGGAGAGAAACAATCCAGGACAGATAAGGACTCTAGATGCCAAGGTGGGGACAGAGGCAGGCTTAGAATCTGCTTCCTTCAGGAGTTCAAGGTGAGAGCTGGAGTGGCCTGCTGGACTCACCTGAATTCCAGGGCCCGGCTGGGTCCCTTTCTTCTTTCCGGTCTCTCTCACTTGCTGTCATTCTCTCTTCCCTTCTCACTCGCACACCAACAATTTCTCCCGGGGCAGAGCCAGACTCATGGCAAAGCCCACTGTGCCAAGCACCACTGACCCAGGCCCAGCCGTTCCCCTCGCCTGGCCTCCACGCTGGACCTACAGAATGAGGGCCAGCAAGGGCCCCGCCCACTGCCCACTGTAAGACGAAGGAAAACATCCCATGTATTACAAGGTTTTGTGTAGATGCAGGTTATTAAATGTTGAAAGCAAAGTTTGTTTATGACCAGCCCCAAGCTGGAAGGAACCCAAATGTCAATCAACAGTAGAATGGATAAACAAGGTGTGGTTTATTCACATAATGGAATACAACAGAGCGATAAAAAAGAATGGACCACGCAACCTGCAAAAACATAGATGAGCCTCCCAGGCAGAATGTTAAGCGAAAGATGCCAGACTCAAACGTGAATACACAGCATGATTTGATTTATATCAAGTTCAAGGATAAGCAATTTTCTTTGATGACTGGTGTAAGTACAGCAATTGCCTTTGGGGGATTCTGCCTTGGAGGGGAGCAGAAGGTCTGCTTTCTGGAGTGCTGAGAATGTTCTAGCACTAGATCTGGCTCATATATATATATATATATATATATATATTATATATATCTGGCTCATATATATATAATTTATATATATATAAATTATGAGTCCATATGTTTGAGTTTTGTGTACTTGATGGCATGTGAGTTATACTCCAATTAGAAATAAATATATATAAAGCCACGTATGGTGGCACATGTATGTACTCCCAGTATTTGGGAGGCTAAGATAGGAGGGTCACACATTCCCAGCCAGCCTGGGCAATACCCTCAGCAACACTGAGACCTTTTTCTTTCTTTCTTTCTTTCTTTCTTTCTTTCTTTCTTTCTTTCTTTCTTTCTTTCTTTTTACTGGTAGTGAGGATGGAAGGCAAGGGTATTCCACTACTGAGCTACAGCCTAGCCCTACTTTATAGGTTGATGAGAGTCTCACTACTTGCTGAGGTTGTCCTCAAACCTGTGAGCCTCCTGACTAAGCCTCCCAAGTACTGGGATTATTATTATTATTTTTTTTTTGGTGATACTGGGGGTGAAACCCAGAGGCTTTCTACCTCCGGGCTATACTCCCAGACCCATTTTTTATATTTTATTTGGAAACAGGGTCTCACTAAGTTGCTGAGAGCCTCACTAAGTAGCTGAGGCTGGCTTGGAACCTGTGCGATCCTCCTGTCTCAGCCTCCCAAGCGCGGGGATTACAAGCGTGCGCCACCATGCCTGGCTTTAAGTACTGGGATTATAAGCATGCACCACCACACCCAGCTAGTAAGACCCTTTTCAGAAGAGAAAATAAAAAGGGCTGGGGGTATAGTTCAGAGGTAGAATGAACCTGAGTTTGATCCTCGATACGAAAAAGAAAAAGATGTAAAAATGAGTAGAATTATTGTTTGGAGCGCTGTCTGTGTCCAGAGACAAGAGCTCCTCAGAGGGAAACTAGCAGTTTTGCTGATCCTTCCTTCCCGGTCTCATCCATCCCCTCATCCCTGAAATAGGAACCGTCTTAACAGTCTCTATTCTGCCCTTCTTTCCCTTCACAGACACCTCTACTATGGGCCAGGCATTATTCTAGAACCTAGGAGTGCGATCTATCCCCAGCCTTCTTTTGTGTTAGCCGAGACATTTGTCACAGGTACCAAGCCAGGCACGGAGGCCCCTCCCCAGCGCCAGCATTCTCAGGCTGATGCAAGCAGAATGCCTGCCCTCTTTTCCGTCTTCACCTATGGTTCCAAGGAAGGAGGATGATGCCCACTACATGTCAATGGGTACTTGCTCTGCTGCAGCCCAGCTCACAGAGCTACAAGCAGCGGGGTCAGAGTGTAACCCAGGTGACCGATGCCTACACCCCGGCCCTTCCCGCCACTCACAGCCCTCTCTGGGCTTGTGTGGCACTCAGCCTCCAAGAAGGTCCCATTGACTCTTGCCTCATGGTGGGCATGCCCTTGTGAAGGCTCCTCCCACAATGAATAGGACCCACTTGCACACCAGGAAGATACCATACCACCAATAACAGTGTGTACCTTCCAAGGCTGGGATACAAGACACAGCAGCTCTGCCTGGGTCTTTTGGGAAACCGGCCATGTTGTGAGGACAGCCCTGGAAAGCGGTGCAACGTGGCCAGACCAATAACCAGCCCCAACTAGCAAGCTGCAGGAAAGAACCCCCTTGGGAGAGGACTCTGGCCCCAGTCAGGCCTTCAGAAGGCTGAGTCCGACTAATACCTTTGCTGCCACTCCATGAGAGGCCCCTGGCAAGAGCCCTGCTCCACCCCTCCCAAAGTCCTGAGCCTCAGAAACTGCATCAAAAATCTTCACTATTAGCCGGGAGTGGCGGCACATGCTTGTAATCCCAGCATTCAGGAGACTGAGACAGAAGGATCACAGGTCATGAACAGCCTAAGCTAGTTAGTGAGGCCCTTTGCAACTTAGTGGGACTCTCTTTCAAAATAAAGAATAAAACAAGGCTGGAGGTATGGCTCAGTGGTAGAGTGCCTTTGAATTCCATCCCCAGTACGAAGAAGAAGAAGGAGGAGGAGGAGGAGGAGGAGGAGGAGGAGGAGGAGGAGGAGGAGAGAAAGAAAGAAAGAAAGAAAGAAAGAAAGAAAGAAAGAAAGAAAGAAAGAAAGAAAGAAAGAGAAAAGTTCACTATTGGTCAACCATGGTGGTCAACACCTCTAACCCCAGTACTTAGGAGGCTGAGACAGGAGGATCACAGGTTTGAGACTAGCCTTGGCATCACAGCCAGACTCTCAGCAACTTAGTGAGAACCTGTTTTAAAATGAAAATAAAATAGGGTTGGAGGTGTAGCTTGGAGGTAGAATGCCCAGGGTTCAAACTCTAGTACCAAAAAAAAAGAAAAAGAAAGAAAAGAAAAAGAAAGAAGAAATGTTCACTGCTGCTTTAAGCTGCAAAACTTTGGGTAACTCTTTATATCATACTTCTGTGTGTAAATACAGCCCCAGCAGAGCCAGGGTTCACACTGCAGGAAAAATCTGGAAGGTGACATGTTAAGGCATTAAGAACAAGCCCGTCACTCACAGGGAGGCCGGAGTGCACTGAATTGGCGGCGATCGATATCAGCAAGAAATCCCCAGTGTGTGGGAGAACTGTGGGAAAGAGAGCACGCAAAGCAGAAATCCCAGAGCCTGCCTTCCTCGAAGTTTCTCACACACGTCATCTATCTCTGTAAGTGAAACCACGTGCCCCAGTCACTCTGGCCAAGAACCTGGGAGCCATCCTTGAGCCGGCGCCCTCCCCACACCCACCCAGCCTCGCACCCAGCAGCGAGGCTCCAGGTTCAGAAGGCGTCCCACATCCAGCCCCTTCTCACAGTGCCCAGGCCAAGCCACCGGCCTGTCCCGTGGCAGCCTCGGGCCCTCCCTTGCTCCAAGCCCGGTGCCTGCCCCTGGCCAGGGTGGCCGTCTCGTCGCAGGAACCAGATCACGTCCCTTGGGCTCAGAGCTCTCCACTCTGCACAGCTCCAGCCACGCCACCTTCTTTCAAGAGTCACAAGCTCCTCTCACCTTAGGACCTGGGCATGTGCTCTATCCTCCCCTCACCTCGCCTTCTTCTGGGTCCCACCTCACATAACACTTCTTCCAAGAAGTTCTCCTGGGCTAGCCTAGCCTAGCCACTGACTCCTGGCGCATTCTACCTCTGAGCTACACAACCAGCCCCATTCTTTTTTTTTTGTTTTGAGACAGGGCCTCACTAAGTTGCTAAGAGTCTCGCTGCATTGCTGAGACTGTCCTTGAGCCTGTGATCTTCCCGTCTCAGCCTCCCAAGGACTGGATTACAGGTGTGCGCCACCCCGCCCAGCTCAGCTCAGTTCTTTCTTAACTCTCTGCCTCTGTATTGCTGCTCTCCTATTAGAATGTAAGCCCCGTGAGGGCAAAGGTCATTCGTCTCTCTCACAGAGAACAGTGTCCTGCACATGGAAAAGCTTCACGTTTAATGAGTCCCATTAGAAGCAAAGGTGGCTGAAATGACCTCCGGGCCGATGGAGTTGTAAAATCTAGAGCAGAGAGCTCTGCTGTGAATTCTGGGGCTCCATCGCCTCCCAGCAGGACGGAGAGGCAGGACAGTAGTGAAAGCTGTGGTTTCGGGGAGCAACTTGCCAGCTGGGCGGAGAGTGCGTCACCAGTGGTTCCCATTTCCTATAGAGGAAAATCCTATGCAAAGCCCATCTGTCTGCCACTGCCCTGTGAGGCCTCGGTTCCCCTACTGCCAGCCCCTCGGCTGGGCAGAGCAGGGTTGCTGCAGCCTGGTGCATCATGTCCCCGGGGTCTGCTGGGGACACCGGACAGGCGCTGCCCCCCCAAGTCATCTTTGGCCTTCCTTTGTCTCCATGCACACGGGGCCACCTTCTGGCTTCTCTGGGCTATCTATCCCCCCTCCTCAGACCCTGAAAGCCAGTAATGTGTCCCCCAATTCTCTTTATGTGTATCTTTTTTATTTTTTCTGTACTGGGGATAGAACCCAGGGGCATTCGACCTCCGAGCTACACCCCCAGTCCTATTTTTTTTTTTTATTCTCTATTTTGAAACCGGGTCTCACTGAGTTGCAAAGGGCATCACTAAGTTGCTGAAACGCCAACTGCGATCCTCTGGTCTCAGCTTCCCAAATGCTGGGATTACTAGTGTGCGCCACCACACCCAGCTCTTTACATGTATCTTCCTGATAGCCAGAGATGGAACCTCACTAGGAGGAAGAGAGGTTGGGTAGAGGATGCCAGGGCAGCGAGGGCCACTGGCAGGAGGCACCACGGCCCAGCCACACGGCGAGGAACTACCCTGTGAGATCTTGGGGCGCTCACTCTAACTTTTGGTGTCTCGGCTTCCCCATCTGTAAGACAAGGCCATCTTTTAGCCTATGTTTGATGCCCTGATGGAATCGAAAGAATAAAGTCTCATAATGCATGTGAAATGCTCTCTACGGCCTAAAGTGCTGTCCAATGCTATTAAGAGCTGCAAATGCAGGAAGGCAGTAGGAACGGGGGAGACCGGAGAGGAGCAAACGCTTCTGAGAATAAGGCTGGGAAAACTGTTAAAATGAACAGCACGAGGAGGGTGACAAAGGGAGAAGCAGGAACTCCTGACCTATAGATAAGCTGAGGGAGCCAGAAAGCAGGACACAGGGAGAGGAGCAGAAAACTCACCGTACCCACCGAACTGCAAGCCACAGGCCCTTGGCACCTCAGCTAGATGAGCAAGCTACCTGAAGCTCACAGATGGGAGCCCCCGCCCCAAGGAAGGAGCAGACACGGCTTGTGCGAGCTCTCCCAGGAGAGTGCAGATCCAGACCCCACACAGACAGACCTGGGGCGTCATCAGCTTCCTCCCAGGGGCAGCTGGGACCCCCAGAGCGGCCAGCCAGACTCATCATTCTAAGCACCTACTGTGTGTCAGGAACTGGGCCGGAAACGTCACACACACTATATCTCCTGTGATCCCCAGAACAGCCTTAGGAGGTAGGCTGGCATTCCCATGTTCCCGAGGACAGAACAGGCGCAGAGTGGCACACATGCTACTCAAAGCCACCCTGCCAATCCGAAGCAGGGCATCAGGCCACCAGACGTGGCGTCTGGGCTTCCCGCAGCTATTTCGGAAAGTAGCCCCCTCCTCCTTCCCTTCCCAAGTTCCTTTCTAAAAGGTTAAGTCCAGGCAGCAAAAGTAGGTAAAAGGGCAGGGAGGGTGGACGTGAGGACTGGAGAAGGGACAGACGGACAGACACTGGCTGCATGGGAAAAGGCCAAGAAGGCAAGTCCACCCAGCCAGAGTTGAGCCCTCCCAGCAGGAGTCCCCTTCCCAAATTCACCATCCACCCTGATACCCCTCACCCTATTACTGCCACAAGCTGACCCATCACTCCTCGTCCGGGCCTGTGCAACCAGCACACTGCCGTCCCTCCAGGCTGCTTCCCCAGTTTCCCTCTCCCACCAAGACCAGCCAGGAAGCATTAATGGAGAAACCGATGCCCAAAATGGGGCCTGGCCAATAAAGAGGAGCGGACAGTAGCTTCCATGGTTCCAAGACCCAGCGTGATCCTGGCCTCCATCCCCGTCTCCCCCACTTTCCCAGCCCCCTCCAGGCCCCAGGGCTGTGGACACCCACTTTTCTTAGTTGGCCAAACTGGGCCACCTAGGGCGCCGCCGGCCACGGGTGATTGAAACCCTCCCCGCTGGCCCCGGCTGCCCCTGCAGAACTGCAGGAACACCTTGGAGGAGGCCTCGGCCAGAGCCGCCGGGGCTGCAGGCCCCCCAGCCCGCCCGCTGACGGCCTGCGCCTTCACCTTGACCTGCCCGCTCCCCGGGCTTTGCATAAACAAAGAGAGGCGGAGGGCGGGCGGCACCGCCCCCTGCAGCCCGCCCAGTCCCCGGCCCCTTACCTTGGCCTGGCATTTCCGATGACACGAGAAGCTGCACACTGCAAGAAAGCGAGACACAGAAAGAAAAGTTTTAGCCGCGAGGTATGAAATGGAAACTCTGTGAAGTCTCCTCCCACTCCCGCCCGCAATCGCGCTCCGAGGGAAGGAGGGACCGAGGGAGGGAAGGAAGGAGGGACAGACGGCGGCGGAGGGGAGCGACCGCGGGGCTGCGGACCCTCGGGGAGGGCGCGAGGTGGGCGGAGCGGGGACTCAGGGGCCAGCTCCCTCGCTGGACCCCGCCAGGGGCTCAGGCACCCCAGACCCAGGCCCCGTGCCAGCGCCGCCGAGGAATAGGGGGCCTTCTCCCCTTACACACGCAGGGGCAGGCAGGCTCAGACAGCGCCCGGGAGCCTCGGTCACACGCGCTCCCCGCGACAGAGGGACAGGCACACACCACTTACACACGCACACACACTCCCAGGGCCTCTCCTCAGGCACACTGCCGGGTACCACAGAAAAAACCCACACCCACTCATTGCCAAGGAGACCCTCTGACCCAGGCCACCAATACACACGATGTCATGGGAGACCCTTGGAGTCCCCCAGCCAAGCACAGATCCTTGGATACAGCCGTGTACAAATACACAAAGTCCATGCATGAGTACACACACACACACACACACACACACACACACACACACCACTTGCTTCCCCCTCCTATTACCAGAAGCTGGAATCAAATTTCCTATCAGGTTCCCAAAGCCTGGAATGTCCCCAGCCCTGTGGCCCCACCCCCCAGGGCCCTGGGACTCCCTGGAGAGATCTGGCAGCCCCCTCCCAGCCCCCAGGTCCAGGGGTGAGGTGAGGGGGGGCTCTGGAGCTGGTTTCTGTGCTGATGTGGTTCTGGTGGGCTGCACAAGACCCCCTGAAGCGACTGGGTGGGGCACTTTTTGAGAGAACTAGGGAGATTTCAAAAAAGGGGAAAGGCCACCCTGACTCAAATCCTCAGCAGCCACTCCCCCCACGCACACGCACACGCAGGCACCACTTCTGTTTTATCAGCAACACCTTGGGACCCGCTTTGAGCCAACCTGATTCTCAGCAGAACACCACAGAAGAGGCAGGGAGACGGTTAAGGCCTAGAGCCCTGTGGAGGCCTCGGGGCTCCCACACTCAGCCTTCTGTGTGTCTGAGGCTGGCACTGGAGTGGGGTGGAGCCTGAGGTGTGACCTTGGCTGGGGACCTTCTCCACCTAGTCCTGGCCCAGCTCAGGCCCGTGACTCAGCCGTGGTGAGCAAGGCTTTCCTGACCCCGCAGCAGGCGTTCAGCCCCGCTCAGGAGCATCGCCAGCCACACAGGACGCACTGCCCGCCCAGCCACACAGTCACGTCCATCAGCCAGCTTCTGGCTCCTCCGGCTGTCCCTGTGCCCCCGCCCTGGGTGGCAACTCCCTCCCTCCCAGGCACTCTCCCCCAGCCCCAACCCCATGCTGTTTGGGGTCAGGAGAACATGGGATTGAGAAAGCCGCTTCCATGGGGCCTGAGTTTGGAAGGCCCTCACTGCTTCCCATGGGGGACTGTCCCCTTGGTCACCTGGACACCTGGAGCGCATTCTCTCTCTCTCCCTCTCTCTCTCTCTCTCTCTCTCTCTCTCTCTCTCTCTCACACACACACACACACACACACACACACACCTGGTGAACAGTAGAGACTTAATAAATGTTTGCTGAGTCGGTCCTGAAGGTCTCTGGAGTGAATGGGTGCTCCATCATTCAATCGCCCACACCGCTTTCAGCCTTTTGCTGACCAGTAACACACCGTGTTCCACCAAAAGAGTACAACTAAGCGTCCACTCTGGGCCTCCAGCTGCAGTGTAGATGCAGGGGCACACTGGGGACCAGGATGCTCTTCTCCCAGCACATTCCCCGTTTCCCACAGCTCCCGGGAAGCAGCTCTGGCTGCCTGGACCACTCCCTCACCCTGGCACTTTGCCGGGCTGAATCCCGCCCATCCTCTGGAATCCACTCAAGGCCCTCTCCTCTAAAAGGCCTTTCCTGACCAGCCATTAGGTCGTCGCTGTTCTCTTCTTCAGCACCTGTGTCTCCATCTCTGCAGTTCCCAGTCCCAAGCCATCTTGGGTACTTTCCAGCTGACTGACTTAGGGTGTACCCCTCCAAGCGGAGCTCAAGAGCACAGGGAGCGTGCTCAGCTCCTTCACCCAGCAGCTAGAACAGTGTCTGCTTCAGGCCCAAAGGACCACACAGCATCTTGTGAAATTAGACAAAGGCCCACCATCTGGGCAAAGCAGCCCATGACACACCGCAGGCTCGTGCAGTCTCTGTGGGAGTGGTGAGGGTCCCTTTCTCCAGGCAGACCCAGCCCTGTGCCAGGTGCGTGCCTTGGCAAGCTGGGTGTGGGCCGATGCCAGCGCCCTCTCCCTCCATGTTGGCACCCTTGGCGGTGCACAGCCTGCAGGACTGTACAGGGTAGCCCTGCCTGTTGCAGGGTGAGCAGACACTTAGTGAGTCCCCCAAGCAGCAGTCAGGTGAAGAAATCCCTGGGCGATCCTAGCACAGCCTGCTGCGTGCTCCCCACAGCTCCTGTTCAGTGCGGGGCGAGGGGCAGCCTCCTCCAGTTCCTGGCCCGGCAGCACCTGCCACAGCCCCAGGAGGCTGCCTCACTGAGCGCCCTCCAGGGAAGCCTCCTGTACATTCTTGGTCACCTTTCTCAGGTCCTCTCTCAAGGGACAGTAGGGTTTCCTACTCTAACTTTCATCCTTCCTGCTGTCACTAGGAACTTGGGCAACCAATTCTTCCAGCTCTCGGTTCAGATCAATGGAACACTGAAGTGTTCCTGACCCTCAGAACCTTCACAGAATAATACTTCTAATTTTTTTTTTTTTTTTTTTTTTTTTTTTGCTGTATGTGTGTGTGCGCGCATGCGCTGTATTGGGAATTGAACCCAGAGGCATTCTACTTCCAAACGGTACCCCCAGGACAATTTTATTTCTTATTTGGAAACATCTCACTAGGTTGCTGCAGGCCTGGCTAAACTGCTGAGGCTGTTCTCGAACCTGCGATCCTCCTGTCTCAGCTTCCTAAGGACTGGGATTACAAGCATGCACCACCACGCCTGTCCCTGGATTTGTTTTTAGCTCCTAAATTTGGGGGCCATTCATTACACAGCAGTAGATAACTGACATGGAGACCAGAGCTCAGGATCCTCAGGAAGCAGAAGCCGGATGCTGGCTGAGGCTGGGAGCCGAGGCAGAGGCCACTCTGGGCGCCACCTGGGTCCTGGTCCCTGCCGCTCCTCTCCCTAACTGCTCAGGTCATCACCCTGCTGAGCGATTATTCACGATCATATCCCAGAAAGTAATGAGCCTAAGAAACAGTTGAATCCCAGCCTTCCTCCCCAGCTCCTGGCCACACACCAGTCCAGACCAGTCCCCACCAGCCTCACACCCCTCAATCCTCTGACCATTCCCAAGTGCAAACTATCAAGTCACACCCTGCTTAAACCCTCTGCCCTCCTCCCCGGGACATCTAACACGGGAGGCCTGGCCTTCATCTCCAGCAGCTCCAAAAGAGATCTGTGGCCGCCAAACCCAACTCCCCAAACGAACCTTTGAGTCTATAAGGAGCAGGTCTGAAATGAAGGATGAGCTCAAAATGTCCCTCCTGGATAAGGGAAGGTCCTTTCTTCTCTGGAATCCCAGAATCCTCAGCTCACACTCCCCAGAAAGTCCTTGTCACCTTAGAAGATTCCTCTCATTTCTCTGTGACTTGCTTTCCCCCACCTTCCCACCCAGCTGTTTCCCTGAGGCAGACAAGGTTGAGAGCGGGGCGTGGTGGTGCACACTTGTAATCCCAGTACTTGGGAGGCTGAGACAGGATGATCGCAGGGTCTCAGCCAGCCCCAGCTACTTAGTGAGGCCCTTTGCAACTCAGTGAGACCTTGTTTCAAAATGAAGAATAAACAGGGCTGGGGGTGTAGCTCAGAGGTAGAATGACCCTGGGTTCAGTCCTCAGTACTACAGAGAGAGAGAGAGAGAGAGAGAGAGAGAGAGAGAGAGAGAGAGAGAGAAAGAAAGAGAAAGGGAGATTGAATCCAACTTTGCTGCACAGGGCCTGACATTTAGATAGGGCTCAGCAAGTGTGGAATAAATGTTAAATTGGAAGGACTGTCCCCAATCCCATCTCCTGTCACAGGGGCTGGCCTTCTGAGGCAGTAGAGATGACTCAGCAGGGGAGTCTGAGCCCCACTCTGGCCCTAGCCCCTGCTTGGGAAGGTAGTAGGAACTGCGGGAATACGTCAGGACACCCACCACCAGTGTGCAAGCCTGGTAAGGGATGAGGTAGAGAATAAGAGAATTAACTGATCCTCTGTCCACTCCCCAGGCTGTTCATCTACACACCCACTGCCCGGCTGCATGCAGACTGCCTCTTAGACACAATCCACACTGGTGGAAATCCCCTGGGTTCAATCCCCAGCACCACTAAAACTAATTAATTAATTAATCAATCAAAAATAAAGCTAATGAATTAGCCAGGCATTCATCCTGTAATCCTAGTACTTGGGAAGTTGAAACATGAAGGTTGAAGGTCCAAAACCAGCCTCAGCAATTCAGCAAAATCCTTAGCAACTTGGCAAGATCCTGTTTCAAAATAAAAAAATTTAAAAAATTTAAAGGGATTGGGGGTATAGCTTAAAGGTTCTGAGTTCAATCCCAGTACCACCAAAAAAAATGTTCCTGGGTTCAATCTCAGTCCCACAAATAAAAAAGAAAAGAAAAGAAACTAATGAATTGTTTGTTCCTAGAATTTTCACTTAATATTCTTAGAGTGCAGCTCACTTTGGGTAACAAATTTTGGAAAGCCAAGTGGCGGCTAGGGGGCGCTCCTGCACACAAGGGTTAGCCGCTGTTAGCAGCAGCTATGTCACCCGGGCCATCCTTGTTATGATAAGGAAGAGCCCCTGTCCCCCGTCAGCAGACCTGGGCTCCAGTCCTAACTGCTGCCATACAGCTGTGTGACCTAAAGCAAGTCATTTTCCCTCTCTGGTCTCAGACTCTGACTAGCAGCCTCCAGAGTGACCCAGGCTTGCACCTTGGCCTTTGTTAGTTCCATATGTTAAAACACCAAGACTTTCTTCTTTGCTGGAATGCATTAGGCAGAGCAGGGGTGCCTGCACACCCCTCACGCTCACTCACCTGCCTCAGCTCTGCAGGCCCTTGAGTTTGCGACATCTGGAGCAGATGGCCCCCAAGCCCTCTCCCGGCTGTGAAAGCCTGTGCATGCCACCAGCCCATCCCCTGATGTGGTGTGAATGTGTGTGTCCCCCTGATGTCACATGTAAGAGGTGGGGCTAGAGGCACTCTGCCCCTGGACAGATTAGTGCTATTAGTGGTAGGACTGATGCCCTTTTGCATCTCCATCCCTCCAACCAGTGTTTGTCCCCTCCAGTGGACTCAGAGACAAGGCACCACCTTGAAACAGAGACAAGGCCCTCACCAGACACTGAACTGGCTGGTACACTGATTTTGGACCTCTAGAACTGTGAGCAATAAATTTCCATTGTTTGTAAATTACCCTAAGGCATTTTGTTATAGCATCACCAACAGACTAATACATTCCCTGTCACAGTTGCCATCCACCTCTTCCTCCCAAAAAGGGAAAAGGTTGGGGAAACACCCAGCCTGAGGTTGGCAGGGATGTTCTCTGCACAGGTCCGGTTTCTCCTGAGGCCTCTCCGCACATGCATCTCAGGATCAGTTCTCCCTGAGCAGATGGTAGCCTCCGGGCCCCTACGGAAGGCCTTGCAATCACAGGAGCCACCTGCAGCACCCTGCAGAACCAGCACCCACAAAGGGAAGTTCCTGTCATAACACAGCTCCCCAGAGACCAGGAGCCTGTGTCCACTACCAGTCTCAACACTGCCCATGCAGCAGGGCCAGTGGGGGCCTGGATGGGGAGGGGGCCCTCAGTTACCTGCTGGGGTGGAGAATGGCTCCCCCAACCCCATTCCTTGGCCCCCACCCCCGCCTCAGCTGGACTGCCAGGACTCTGTCCTGAGGTGGCTTCCTGCCTCTCGGGAACACAGGAAGCCAACATTGTTGGGATCTAAATGGCCTTTTCCTCCTGGTCTCGGGTCGGAAAATAAGTACATAGCCTCGGTGTGCACCCAACCCCGGCCATAACCGCCTGCATGCCCAGCCCAGCCTGAGAGGGCTGGCCCGGCCACCTGCCTGCTTACCAGCTGCTCAGCCTGCCTGCCGGCCTCTGCCTAGGCCTGGGCTAGAAGTAGGCTGTGGTTAATTTAATGTGTTAACTTGGCTAGGCCACAGTACCCAGATGTTTAGTAAAACATTATTCTAAATGTTTCTGCAAAGTTCTTTCTTTAGATGAGCTCAAAAAAAATATTTCTTTTGCAGTGCTGGGATTGAACCCAGGGGTGTTCTACCTCTGAGCTACACCCCCAGCTTTTTTCTACTTTTTGTTTTAAAATGGGGTCTTACTAAGTTGTTGAAGCTGGCCTCAAACCTGTGATCCTCCTATCTCAGGCTCCCAAATTCTAAAATTTGGCTGAGATTAACATTGAAATCAGTAGAATGGTGTGTGTGTGTGTGTGTGTGTGTGTGTGTGTGTGTGTGTGTGTACTGGGAATTGAACAAACTCAAGGACATTCTACCTCTAAGCTACACCCCCAGCCCTATTTTATTTTTATTTTTATTTTGAAAAAGGGTCTCACTAGGTTGATGAGAGTCTCACTACTTGCTGAGGTAGTCTTTGAACCTGCAGTCCTCCTGTTTCAGCCTCCCAAATACTAGGATTAGTAGACTTTGGATAAAGGACATTACCCTCCACACTGTGGTGTTATGGTCAGATGGTCAGATACAGAGTGTCCCTGAGGAGCTCAGGGTTGATTAAGTCATGAGGATTGCAATCTCATCCCCTCCCTGCCCAGGTGAACCTGGAGAAGGCGGCCCTGGGGGTGTGGCCTTAGGGATTGTGCTTGTGCTGTGGAATCCCCCTACGTGCTTGTTCTCTCTGGCTTCAGGCTTCCATGGTGTGAGGAGCAGAGCCCATGAGCTCTCCCTCCTCCTGCTTCCCACCACCTTGCCCTGAGATCCAAAGACCCAGCCCCATGTGGACTGAACCTGGAATCTCCAAGAATCTGTGAGAAAATCCATCTCCCTTCCTCTAAGTTGTATGGTCAGTCATTTTGGTTAGAGCAGAGAGAATGTTGACCAAGTCATATGGGTGGGCCTCACCCAATCAGTCAAAGGCCTTAAGAAAAAGACTGACTTCTCCATGCAAAAAGGAAGGCTGTGACAGCCAGGTGCTATGGCACACACCTGTAATCCTAGTACCTGGGAGGCTGAGATAGGAGGATCACAGGTTTGAAGCCAGCTTTGGCAACTTAAAATGACCCTCTTTTAAAGCAAAAACAAAATATAAAAAGAGCTGGGGGTGTGGAATGCTCCTGGGTTCAAATTCTAGCATGAAAAAAGGAGGAGGGGGGGGGGGATTCTGCCAGTACACAACTTTTGAATTGTTGTTGTTGTTGTTGTTGTTGTTGTTGTTGTTGTTGTTAGAAGTACTGGGGATTGAACTCAGGGGTATTCTACCTCTGAGCTACATCTCCAGCCCTACTTTTTTATACTTTATTTTGAAACAGGGTCCCACCAAGTTATAGAGGGCCTCATTAAACAGCTGAGGCTGGCCTCAAACCTGTGATCCTCCTGTCTCCACCTCCCAAGTACTGGGGTTGCAAGTACCATGCTCAGCTTGCTTTTAAACTCAAATTGCCACTCTTCCTGGGTCTCCGTCCTACCATGCTACTTCTCTGTTTTCTCTCTTTCTTTCTTTCTTTCTTTCTTTCTTTCTTTCTCTTTCTTTCTTTCTTTCTTTCTGTTTGTATGGTATCTGTGGTACTGGGGATTAAACCCAGGGGCATTCTACCTCTGAGTTACACCCCTTGCCTGACTTTATTTTTTTTAATTTTGAAACAGGATCTTGCTAAGTTGCTGAGGCTGTCCTTGAACCTGCAATCCTCCTGTCTCAGCCTCCCAAGCACTGGGATTGCAGGCGTGCACCACCACACCTGGCCTGCTTAAGATTTTTTACTTGCCTCGCCTGCACAGCTGCTGGCCGAAATCTCTATCTATCCACTCACACATGCTGTTGGCTGTTCCTCCAGCAAAGTCTAACACAGGGTGTCTCCGGGGTGGTCGGAGGCAAGGTGTGGCTCTGAAGTAGGAAGGAAACCTTCTAGATCAACCTATCCAGTGGTTTTAGGCTTTATTTGTAAAGCCAAAGTCTTCATGCAGATGGAATCTCGTATGGAATCTAAGCGATGCCGGTGGGGACTTGGGGAATGCATGCCGTGGGCCGGGCTCTGTCTGAGCGTTGGTGTACATGTTATCTCAATTAACCCCCACCCTTCCCCAAGAAGGGCGCTCTCTGCCTGCGCTCGCGCTCTCTCTCTCTCTCTCTCTCTCTCTCTCTCTCTCTCTCTCTCTCTCTCTCTCCCCTCCCCCCCCCTCTCCCTCTCTCTCCCTGTCCCATTGTGAAGGTGAGGAAACAGACTCCGAGCACTGACGCAATCCACCCGAGTCCTCAATGCGAGGGTCAGAGCTCAGGTCTGGATGCAGCACGCAGGACGTCGCCCAGCGGAGGGCTGTCACGTCGTGCAGTGGAGGGCTGTCACACCATCCTCCCTGCTCCTGCGTTCAACTCCTAAGACAGGGATGCTCGACTGGAGCGGCAGAGGTTCTAGAGCTCTGACCCTTTAAGTTTCCCTTGGAGTCGACCTCTTTCCTATTTTCTTGGCACTAAAGCACCTCCAAGATATTCACACATCCTTTGGAATGCAGTTTGGAACCTCTGATCTAGCCCAATTCCCTTAGTTAGACACTCCTCGCCCTCTTTATTTTGAAACAGGGTCTCACTAAGCTGCCAAGGGTCTCAATGAATCTGGCCTCAAACCTACAATCCTCCTGTCTCAGCCTCTCAAGTACTGGGGTTACAGGAGTATCTCACCATGCCTAGCTGTCACAGAATTCTTTCTTTTTTTTTTCTTTTTTCTTTTTTTTTTTTTTTTTTTTAGTACTGGGAGTGGAACCCAGGGGCATTCTACCTCTGAGCTACATCCCCAGCCCTATTTTGTCTCACTGAATTGCAAAGGGCCCCACTAAGTAGCTGAGGCTGTCCGCAAACCGTGATCCTCCTGTCTCAGCCTCCCAAATGCGGGGATCGTGAGCCTGCTCTACCATGCCTAGCTATAGAATTCCTTCTTGCTGGAGGAAGTCGGAAGTCAGTCTTTTTCTCTTAAGGCCATCAACGGACTGGATGAGGCCCATCCACACAAGGGGAAAATCATTCACGGGGAGGTGAAGCATCTCTCCCAGGGTCACAGAGCCAGACAGTGAGAAGCCAAGACGAGGAACTAAAGTCTCTGTCCTGTCAGAAGCCTCTGGTGGCCCCATGGAGGACCTTGGATACAGGGTGGAAGTTGGGGTCCCTGGAGAAGTAATGGCGAGAGTTTCCTGAGTCGAGATTTCCCCCAATCTGAGTTCTGGCCTCCTCCTGCCAGAGGCCACTGTCTGCACAGGTGCGTCCTGCACTGAGGAAACTGCAGGTGGCCGCTCCCCTAGGCTGACCAGGAGGCGTCAAGAAAGGAAGTGTCTAAGCCCCAGACCAGGCCCGGGAAAGCCCTGTGCTCCTGGGCAGGCATTCTGGTCTCTTTCCTCAGGAGGCCACGATCCCTGCACAGAACAAAGCACTGAGTCTATCCAGCCTTTCCCTGAGGGCCCTAGTGCTCATCAGACACTCCCCATCCCAAGCCCTGCCCTGGGGACCTGTCGGAAATTCACTACCTGGACTGAGGAGCCCCTGTACATCCTTCAAAGCCCAGCCGCCACATGCCTGCTGCAGCCTGACAAGAAAATTGCTAAACTAGACAGCCTTTCCCCACACCTCTGCGCCAACTTTACCTCCAGGTTCCTTGGTTGTCTGTCTGTGTGTCCATCTTCCCAGGCCAGTGGCTGGTTCTTGGCACCAAGAGCTGGTGCGGTACCTAGCCCGGGGGACGGCTCAGTTTATGTCACATGGACATGGAGGTGTGAGGAGGGGTGTGGGGTGTTTATACTGGGAGCGTTACTCAGCCTCTCCAGACTCCAACAGGGATTCTTCCAGACCCTCCAGTTATCTGGGCCTCAAAGAGAATCTCTGGTCCACCACCTGTATCCACAGATGAGGGAACGGAGGCTCATGCTGTGCGTGACATCACACAGCACGTCCAGGGCCGCATCTTCCATCCATCGCTGTGTCCTTCCCAGCAGCCCTGGTCCCTAACGCTGGCCACCATATTTTCTTTCTTTCTTTCTTTCTTTCTTTCTCTCTTTCTTTCTTTCTTTCTTTCTCTTTTTTCTTTCTTTATTTTTGTACTGGGATTGAATCCAGGGGTGTTCTACCTCTGAGATACAACCCCAGGCCTTTTTATTTTTTATTTTGGAACAGGGTCTTGCTAGGTTGCTGAGGTTGTCCTCAAACCTGTGATCCTCCTGTCTCAGCCTCCTGAGTACTGGAATGTCCAGCTATGCCACCACACACAGCTTACACTAGCCCCTATCTTTGTCACGCATAGAACTTCACTGTCCTGAGGAGGCAGGACAGGGTTCGCCCTCACCCATCGCACACGGGCAGAGGCCAGCAAAGCAGAAGACCCTCAGAGCCGCCGAGCCTCCTCCCCGCATGGGCCACGCTTGTGCATCAGTCTACCTCAGCTCTTGTCCACCTTGCTCGTCTCTGAGTCTCCCAGAACCAGGATTGGACTCCAACATCTTCAACCCCACCCCCCCACCCCCACACACACACACCGCCACAGCGCAGGAAGAAGGATAGCAGAAAAACAGTGTGCAAGCAGCCAGGGGACAAATGGCTACCCTCTCCTGGTCTGTGGGGTTCCGCACAGTCCACGGCCTCCAGCGGTGGTTCCCGCGACGTTGCAAGCCCCGTGGAGACTGGAATCGGGGCCGTGATATTCCAACTCCACCCACCTACCACCTCCCAGCCACTAGTCCAGGCGCTTGCCATGTTGGAGAAGGACTTGAAGACAGAGAGGAACCAGACAGCATGGAGTTTAGCCCACCCTGGCCTCCCCCACTAGGGATCAGTGTGTAAAGCCACTGCTGGTAGCCTTGAATAGACGGACGGACGGATGGATGGATGGATGGATGGATGAAATAGATGAGATGATGGGATGATGGATACAGGCATGCATGTGTGGATGGATAGATGACTCAATGGGTAGATGAAACGGATGGATGGACTGAATGGGTAACAGACCAATGGGAAAAGGAGGGAGGGCAGATGGGAGGGAGGGAGAGGAGGAGGGGGGGTGGATGGATAGAAGAGATAATGGAATGGATCAATAAGATAGATGGATTTATGGGATGGATAGATGGGTGGACCAAATAGATAAACCGGGCGTGGTGGCGCACACTTGTAATCCCAGCATTTGGGAGGCTGAGACTGGAGGTTCGTGGTTCGCGGACAGACTCAGCAACTTAGTGAGGCCCTCTGCAACTTAGTGAGACCCTGTTTCAAAAATAAAAAGAATAAAAAATAGGGCAGGGGGTGTAGCTCAGAGGTCAAATGTCCCTGGGTTCCATCCCCAGACCTGCAAAAAAAATAAAATAAAAAATAAGAAAAGATGCTGCCGAGCGTGGTGGTGCACACTTGTAATCCCCACGCTTGGGAGGCTGAGACAGGAGGATCGCGCAGGTTTGAAGCCAGCCTCAGCTACTTAGTGAGGCTGTCAGCAACTTAGTGAGACCCTGTTTCCAAATAAAATATAAAAATAGGTCTGGGAGTATAGCCCAGAGGTAGAAAGCCCCTGGGTTCCACCCCCAGTACCACAAAAAAAAAAAAAAAAAAAAAAGATGGATGGATGGGTGGGTGGGCAGAATGGAAGATGGGATGATGGGATCGATAGGTAAACTAATAATGGATGGCATGATGAAATGGATAGATAAATGGATGAACGGTATGATGGTATGGATTGATGGGACGGAGAGATGAAAAAGGATGGATGGACAGATGGTTTAGAGAGTCTATCCACCTCATGCCACCACAGCCTCCTGGTTCCAAGAACAGACAACTGGTCCACTCCTGCATCTCCCGCCAGTGAGCCCAGTGGCCCCCAGCCCTGCCTGCCCCAGGCCTAGTGACCCCAATCCTGCTGGGTACACATGCCTCCACCAGCCAGGAGTCTTCCCTTCTCTCTTACTGGGACTGGCCCCAGGCCTGCCGCAGCCCTGTCCTGACACCTACTGGTGGCTCTGGAGTACAGCCCTGGCTTTCTCACCAGCCCCACACCCCCCACCCATGCCCAGCCAGAGCTGCCAAACCAGCCTGGCCACCTGCCCTCCCTTCTGGTTTATCCCAGCAGGACCCCGCTGGGATTTGGGTTACAGGTGGGGACTAGGAAGGTTGCTCTCTCACTTGGGAAACATTCCTTGAATGTGTGGAAATCAAGTCCCCTGTGAACCCAAGCCCCCAGGTCAGCTCAGCTGGGGATCCCAGAACCGCAGCATATGGGAGCCAAGGAAACCGGGAGGTGCCCAAGGTCATGCAGAGCAGAGCGGCCCCAGGACTTCCTTCTGCATACTCTCCTCTAGGCAGCACTGAGGGCCCCTGGGGTGAGAGGAGGACCCAGGGGAAGGAAGAAACTGCCCGGAAAGGGAAGAACAGGAAAATCACTTCTGCAGCCTTAGGGTGGGGTGTTATATAAACAAAGTGCAACACCAGGCCCTAGGCCCTGGTTCTCTGCTCAGGCTTCCACCCTAAGGCACAATTCCCAGTCAGACCTCTTGGGAGGAGGGTGACACCATGTGGCTGCATTTGGTATTGCAGAAGTTCCTGCACGCCACCTAAACTCAGGCTGGGTGTCCTAGCCCTTCAGTTAGGGACCATGACCCTCTGCCCTTCGCCCATGGAACACCCTCTGCACACACGCTCACTCCTCACATACTCCCAGCCAAACACTCCCACGTCCAACACCCTGCTGAAATGCCTGGACCCACCCAGCCCATAGATCCTAAACACCCCCCCCCCCAGCGCTGAGCCTGCCCTTTGGCTTTAGCAAGGAAAATGCTGTGCTAAATTTACTTTAAAATTTTTTTTTCATTTTTCTTTTTGCCTAACCCTTACCTCTTTTTATTTTTATTTCAAAATTGGGTCTCGCGCCGGGCGTGGTGGCGCACGCTTGTAATCCCAGTGCTTGGGAGGCTGAGACAGGAGGATCACACAGGTTCAAAGCCAGCCTTGGTTACTGAGTGAGGCTCTCAGCAACTTAGTGAGACCCTGTTTCCAAATAAAGTATAAAATAGGTTTGGGAATAGAAAAGCCCCTGGCTTCCACCCCCAGTACCACAAAAAAAAAAAAAAAAAAATTGGGTCTCATTGGCCAGATGTGGTGGCGCACGCTTGTAATCCCTGCACTTGGGAGGCGAAGACAGCTGGATCGCGCAGGTTCAAAGACAGCTGCGCTGGCTTAAGAGACCCTGTTTCCAAATAAAAAGTATAAAATAGGTCTGGGAGTGTAGCCCAGAGGTAGAAGGGCTTCCAGGAACCCCAGTACCACACACACACACACACACACACACACACACACACACACCAAAAAAAATGGGTCTCACTAAGTTACCACGTTCTTTCCTTGAACTCAGTCCTCCTGTCTCGGCCTCCCAAGTACTGCATTATAGGCCTGCACCACTGCACCCGCTCAGAATTGCTCCTTTGTGTCCCACTAGAAGTTGGTGTGAAGGGTGGATAGGAAAGAGGTCAGAGCCAAGAAAGAGGTCAGAGCCAGTCTCCAGGGGACAGATGAGTGCAGCTGACCTGGGGAGGATGGTGCTGATGACCCAGCTGCACGTGGCACTCTGGTGGCTGAGACAACGTGGGGGCAGCAGGGGGAGGCGTTCTGAAGGGCCACTGGGTGCAGGTCGTATCGGTCCCAGAGCAGGTGCAGGGATTTCCCTGTGTGAACTGGGACAAGACACTGTCTTCTCTGTTACAGTGATCGCCATACTCCTGACCCTCTCAAGAGCACAGGAAAATAGCAACTGAAAAGTTCAGAGGCAGCAGGTGCTCCATAGAACAGACTCTGGCTCGCATCCCCTTGCAGTCACCCAAGCTGTCACAAGGGGGAGACTGTGGCTTGGCGTCTATGAATACTCCCCGTGCCAGGCACAGGCTACCTCGTGTCATCTACACGCCCCCACACGCTACCTATACCCTATACACCTTCCACACACGGCTACATGTTACCCAGACTCCCTCCACATGTCATTCGCACACCAACCATATACCTCATGCCATCCACCCGTCACACCTGCCATCCTCACAAAATCTACATGCCACGCCCATACCAGCCACCGCCTGCTGCGTGTGAGCACACTCCAGGAGAGGAGGACCGGGCACCAGGTCGGGACCCCAAGGACACGTTCCCAGCAGCCCCCGCCTGACCTGGGCTGGGACATCCCCACCCCCTGATGACACGTCCCTTCGCCAGCTGCTTACCTTTGCAGGTACAGCCCTCCCTGGTGATGGCCTGTCGGCAGACACCACAGGGTTTCACCTTCTTGAAGGTCTTCACCTTGAAGTGGTGGCTCTTGGGGGCCTCCAGGTCCTCTGGCTGTAGGGAGAGGAGCAGAGGTCAGATGGCGTTGAAGGCTGGGGTCCCGGGAAGGAGTCGAGGGCTCAGGAGGAGATGTGAGCGGGGCAAGAGGCCAGAGCCCCTTTGTGGACCAAAGAGGTAGGAGGAGCCCAGGATAGGACGCTCATCCCAGGCTTGTGGACGTGCACAGGGTCAGTGGTCAGCATTCAGAAAGCAACTGCAGACCCAGTGCCTGGGGATCTAAGCCCTCCGTGGCTTCCTTTGGTCGTTTTTCTTTTTATACACTTCAGTATTAGGGTATGACTTACCTGCAGTAGAGTGCAATATATTGCTTAGGCAGGGTGTGACAGCACACACCTATAATCCCAGTACTTGGGAGGAAGGGTAAGACAGAAGGATTACAGGTTCGAGGACAGCCTGAGCAAGTAGTGAGACTCTCATCAACCTAGCAAGACTCTGTTGCAAAATAAAACTAAAACTTAGGGCTGGGTGTAACTCAGAAGTAGAATGACCCTAGGTTCAATCCTTAGTATGCATAAATAAACACATACATATATACATACATATATGCTGAGTGGAACAGTGCTTGCCTAGCCTGAGAAGGCTCCGGGTTCCAACACCAGCACCACACAAAAAAGTATTGCTTAATACAACTTTTTTTCTTTCTTTCTTTTTTTCAGTACTGGGGACTAAATAAACCCAGAGGCATCCTGCCTTTGAGCTACACCTCCAGCCCTATTTTTTATTCTTTATTTTAAAACAGGATCTCAACCAAGTTGCAGAGGGCCTCACTAAGTAGCTGAGGCCGGTTGTGAATCTGCAATCCTCCTAAGTACTGGGGTTACCATCAGCCTCGAAAGTACTGGGATTACAAGCGTGTGCCACCAAGCCCAGCTTCAGTCTGCCTTTTATAACCACACTTGGGAACATATTCTAAGCTAAGGGCTGAGGAGGAGATGTGAGCGGGGCAAGAGGCCAGAGCCCCTTTGTAGACCAAAGAGGTAGGAGGTGCCCAGGACAGGACGCTCTGCAGACACTGCCCAGCCCAGGAACAGGCTGGGGAGCCCCCTGCTCAGAGGACTCCCCAGGGAAAGCATCCCCTGCCCAGGAACTCCCCTAATGCTTTCCCCATTCCTTCCCTGTGGAGGCCAAAGAGACGCCCAACTGGCTGCACTCCCCCAGACACAGTCGTTCCTGTCCCTCCTCTGCACACACATGGGTACGCACAGAGACGGGGCCCGGGTACACAGTACAGGGACGAGAGTTCTGGTCCTCCAAATCCCCTTCTGTGCATCTTGCCCCAGAGCCCACAGCTCTGAGATGGAGGCTGGAGTTATGTGTTCAAAGGAGGAAGAGTGGCCTACACACCCAGCAGCCCGGGAAGCACTGCAGAGGGACATCTTGGGGGAAGGAGACGGAGCCACACAGGGAGAGAAGCAGACAAAATGAGAAAAGATGGAAAGTCAGAAAGGCAAAAAGGGAAGCCGGGCATGATGGTGCACGCCTGCAATCCTGGTACTTGGGAGGCTGAGGCAGGAGGACCGCAAGTGTGAAGCCAGCTTCAGCAGCAACTTAGCAAGGCTCTCAGGAACTTGGCAAGACCCTGTTTCAAAATAAAAAATAAAATAGGGCTGCAGGTATAGTTCAGAGGAAGAATTCCCAGCAACACACACACACACACACACACACACACACACACACACACACATCAGAAAGAGAAAGAGAGACATGGGGTGGGTGGAGTGGGAGGAAGCAGACAGAGAGAGAAAAGCCACAGAGAGACAGACAGAAGGGGAAAGACCAAGATAAAGGCAGAGACAAAGAGAGAGCAGAGACAAAGAGAGAGACAAAGATAGAGACCCACAGAGACCAAGAGGGACCCGGAGGATCAAAGAGGGCGGGCAGACAAAGGACACAGGAGCTCCCAGAGGCCAAATCTGGGAAGATCTGAGCATCGAAAAACATAAGGACAGTCATGGCGTAAATGAGTCTATTGTGGCATGAGTAGATAGAAGAGTTTGGTGAGACACAGATCGTTGACATGGTGTTAGAGCAGCTCCCTGCAGCACACTCATAACTTTCAAGGGTGGGGTGGGGGGATGTGACTTTTCGTGGCGCACTCCACTTCAGTCCAATGGTCAAAGCCACCACCACTGCAGTGGGGAGAATGGAAGCCACACACCTCAGAGGGATGACAGAGATTAACCTCGCTTAGGTGATGCTTCCGCCAAAAGGCCGAAACCCTACCTAACCAAAAGGAAACCTCAGACCAGCCCAAATGGAGGCACAGCCTGCCAATTAGACAGCCTGGAACCCCCAAAGTGACGGAGGTGGTCTCCATCAAGGAAAGACAGAGCTTCCCAGGCTGAAGGGAACCGAACGCTGAGAACCACCATGATCCAGAGCTGGACGTCACGGGGACAGCTGGTGACACCTTCCTGGAGTGTGAGGATGAGACAGTAGTCACCTACCAACACCCATGCCCTGATTTTGATGGTGGTGCCTGATTAGCTGGAAGGCTTTATAGGAAATTCAGAGAAGTATGGGGAGAGGGACATCAGGTCAGCAACTTACTCACCAATAATTCAGAGAAAGAAAAGGTCTTTGCACTGTATTTTCAACCTTTCTGAAGTCTGAGGGTTTTTTGTTTTGTTTTGTTTTGTTTTTGGTGGTACTGGGGGTGGAATCCAGAGGCTTTCTATCTCTGAGTATACTCCCAGACCTATTTTATATTTTATTTGGAAACAGAGTCTCACTAAGTTGCTGAGAGCCTAAGTAGCTGAGGCTGGCTTTGAACCTGTGTAATCCTCCTGTCTCAGCCTCACCACACCCGGCTGAGGTTGTTTTGAAATGCAAAGAAACAAACAGAGAAAGCAGGAGGAAGGGGAGGAAGTCAGAAGCCTAGGTTAAGTGTCAGGGAGCCAGGATGGGGAGCCCAGGAGCCAGGGAGCCCTGCAGTGCCACCTGGTGGTTGGGGTGGGCAGCGGGCTCACTAGGCAAACCCAGTGCCACCCCCAGGTTCTGAGACTCCAGAGAGCTGAGGTCTAGGAGCTTCAGCTGGGGCAACAGGGGTGGGGGCAGGGTACTGCCCAGCCCTGGGTCTCATTCAGTGTCCCCCATCCCTCAGGGAGGTACCCATGAAGCCCCTCCACTTCACTCTCTCCCATTTCTGCCTTCCAATTGAAGGCACCTGGCTGGCAGCCTTCCCAAGATCTTGCCAGGGAGGGGGTCCAGCCCAATGTCAGCGGTAGGGGCCCTGGCTGGGAGCAGGGGGTGGGGCGGGGGGGACTTGGGGTTCAGTGTAAGAGCTATCTGGAGGAGGCAGGTAGGAAACCCTAAAGTACCCCCCAGCCTGCCTCTCCTGCCCCACTAAGGCAAGTACCCATTCAGACTCATCCCTCAAGCTTCCCCACACACACACCCCAAATCCCTCTCCCCACTGCACCCAGGAAAAGAGTTCTCGTCTTCCCCTGCTAGGGGAGGCGGTGTCCATGGCCTTGTGGGAGAGGCGAGCCTAGGGACGATAGCATCCTATCTTCTAGCACCTGGAGCTGTCCCTGGAGAAGGGACCAGACGCCATCCGTGAGCCTACAAGGGCCCAGAAGGCGAGGAAGCCCATCTCGACCAAGACCAAGGGCTAAGGAGCTCCCAGCTCCCAGCCGTACCTAGGAAACAGGGTTAAGCGAACAGGGGCCCTGGCTGCTCCCAGCCCCCCTCCCCAGGCCAGAGAATGTGAACGAGCCCATAAAGTACAAAGTGTCCCCCCAAGGCAGAGGCTTGTTGCCACAGTGACCCTCGTTTTCCTGACAAGTGGCAGACACCCCAGAGGCACAGCCTGCAGCCCTGCCCTTCCTGGATTAGCTGTAGCAATTCCCAGCTGCCCAGTGTCTCCACCCGCAGAGGCCAGGGAAGGGGACAGTCCACTCAGACATTCTTCCAGCCTGCAGCGCTCCCAGCCCTCAGGACGCTCCTGCTGTTCCCTCCCTCCACTGGGCCCAGTCAGAGAGTCAGAGGGCGCGGCACATCTGGCAGGGAGGCCTTGGCGGGCAGCCTTGGCGGGCAGCCTTGGCCCTGGTGAGAAAAGACTTGCTGGTTCCTCCCCCCCCAGTGGGGGCGAGCAGCCAGGCCAATGCATGAAAGGGGGTGATCGTCCTGGGTGTCCTCCAGCTCATGAGCTCCCCTCGAGAAACTTCCCCCAGCCAGGCACAGCGGCACAAACTTGTAATCCCAGTACGTGGAAGGCTGGGCAGGGGAGCACAGGGTTGAAGACAGCCTTATCAGGTTAGTGAGATCCTCCGCAACTTAACAAAACCCTGTTTTCAAATTTAAAAATGGGCTGGAGGTATAGTTTGGAGGTAGAATGCCCCTGAGTTCAATAAAGAGAGAAGAGAGAGGGGGAAGGAGGGAGGAAGGAAGAGAAGGAGGGAGGGAAGGCAGGCCGGCAGGCTCCCTCCTCGGGGCTCCCTCTGGCCCAGCAGTCCTGGAGACATGGGGAAGAGTCTGCCAGGCAGGGGGCTGGTGCCTGGGAAGGGGGCAGCCAGGGAAGGAGACCAGGGCCCCTAGAAGCTCAGCTCCACCCTCTCCTGCCTCCTGGCCCTTTTGCACGGAGTCCCACGGGCACCTTAAATTTGAGCTTCCCCACCTCCTGGCCATCTCACAGCACATTCACACAGAGTCCCCCCACACCCAAGCCCCTGGACAGCTCATGTCCTGCCCATGTTCTTGGTCACCAGGGTGGAAAACTGAGTCATCCTCAACTCCTCCCTGCCCTCTCCCACCTCCGAGGACAGCTGGCTTCCTAACGGCCCCTGCGAACGGCCCCTCTGTGCTTTTCAGCCCCACGGCCTGGGCCCTCTTTGTGGCAGGGTCACTTCTGCCCGGGGCTGCTGCCACAGCCTCCTGGACCCCCATCCCGGACACTGTCAGGAGCAGGGCTACAATACTGTGGGGTCACTGATATCTAACGTGCCCCAAAAGGCTTGCACGAGTTCTCCTGCGTCCAGGGTCAATCCCCTCTCCAGCCAGCAGAAGCATCTGGGTCCACACCCAGCACCTCAAATACAAAGAAGTACATACTGCAAACCAGCATCTTGACGTCCTCAAAGGCCGACTTCTAACCTCGGGCCCCCAGGGGTGAAGAGCACCCAGTGTCTCCTCTGCCTTCTCAGTCACCTGCTGCCCCTGTGGCCCCTCTTGGCCCCACCCCGCCTCCAGCCGGCTTACTGCTCAGCCCCGGGAAGTTCAGCAGCAGCCCCATTGTCTAATACACAGTGCAGACGCTAATTAGCTGGGTCTCTGGTTTTGCTTTGACTTTGCATTCAGGACCCAGTCCTGCTCGTGCATTTATTTTTTTTTAATTTTTTTAAATTTTTTTTTTTTTTTTTTTGGTGGTACTGGGGTTCCTGGAAGCCCTTCTACCTCCGGGCTACACTCCCAGACCTATTTTTACATTTTTTATTTGGAAACAGGGTCTCCTAAGCCAGCACGCGTGGCTGACTTCGAACCTGTGCGATCCTCCTGTCTCTGCCTCCCAAGCGCGGGGATTACAAGCGTGCGCCACCACGCCCGGCCTCTGCTCGTGCATTTAATTCAGTGTGCAGATCTCCTCCGTCCTTTAATCTAGACCCATGGGCTGTCTTTTTGTCTTTTATGACATTGAATTTCGTTGTTTGTTATTTGTGGTACCAGGACTGAACTCAGGGCCATTCTACCCGCAAACTACATCCCCAGCCCCTTTTATTTTTTTATTATTTTTATTTATTTATTTATTTATTTATTTATTTATTTTTGCAGTACTGGGGATGGAACCCAGGGCCATTCTATCTCCGAGCTGTACCCCCAGCCCTATTTTCTATTCTTTATTTTGAAACAGGGTTTCACTGAATTGCAAAGGGCCTCACTAAGCAGCTCAGGCTGTCTGCAAACTGCGATCCTCCTGACTCAGCCTCCCAAGTACTGGGATTACAAGCGTGTGCCACAATGCCCGGCTTATGTTTTATTTTGAAACAGGATCTCACCAAGTTACTGAACCCTGGCCCCAAACCTGAGATCCTCCTGACTCAGTGTCCAAAGTCCTAGGATTTTAGGTGTGCACCACCATACCCAACTTCTTCATTGCTTTCTTTATACATCTGTAGTGAGTGAGTGAGTGAGTGTGTGTGTGTGTGTGTGTGCTCGCGCGCGCGTGTGTGTGTCTGAGAATTAAACCCAGAGCCATTCTACCTCCAAGGTACACCCCCAGATCAATTGTATTTCTTATTTGGAAACAGGGTCTTGCTAGGTTATTGAAAGTCTCACTACTTGCTGAGGCTGTCCCTGAACCTGTGATCCTCTTATCTCAGCCTCCCAAGTACTAGGATTACAGGCATGAGGTACCATGCTGGGCTGAATGTTCTCATACCAGAAGAAGGGCTTTGTGATCCTGGACGTTGGGTTCAGGTCTTCCCCACCTACCCTGCTTCCTCAATGTAACTCTATCCAGACATCTGCCCTCCAGATCTTCCTCCTGGTGGTCACCTCCCTGGGAGACAGCTACCTACAGCCATCCTGACTGGCCCCACTGACCCTCACACCGTGCAGATACGTCACAGTGCCCACCTCTCTGCCACCATGTGGCTTCCTGGAACTCTTTTTTGCTTTACACACACCAATTAGAAGTCCCATGGGAAGGAAGCCTTCGGACCACAATGTAGACCCCAGTAAAGGCACTGCCCATAGGTCCTGCTCTCTCCCTGCCTGCGCTGTCCAGCTTCTAGAAGAGCCTGGTCTCGGCGTGCCATGCACCCCAGCACCTGTGAGTAATAAACGCTTTATTCCTGTCTGTCCTAATCTGAAAGGGATGCTTTCTGGACCAGAGGTCCAAAGTGAAAGCATCCCCATAGCAGTGCTTAGCAGTCCAGCAGCTTCTCTCCCTGTTGGCTGGGCGAGTTAGGGCAATTTGCTTGACCCCTCCGGCCTCACTTTACTAACCTGTTAGGGGAGCTGCTGAGAGTAGCTCACCGCCCGTAGGTGATTGTGATAACTGAAATAACACCTGTAAAGCAGCAGGGATTGCATCTGGCGCACCAAGTGCTCGGGAGAACTGTGCTGCGCCTGGAGTCATCCTTCCTTCCGTGTGCCCCAGACTGGCCCCCAGGCGGCACGTACTGCAGGTACTTCCACTCTGCATCCTCCCCATCGCAGTGTAGCCTGAGCCTCGAAGACTTCTGAAGGATGGAACTGACTTGGGTGCCAGGCCCAGGTTCCCTGCAGTGTAATTATACCCCAGCCCCAGGGCCCTTGCCTTCTGGGAGGACAGAACCCCGGTCACCCTCGCCAGACAGATAGCAGGCACCCACATCACTGGCTGAGGGAAACTCTGCCTCCAAGTAGCCCTGGGTTTCACAGAGGGGCGGAGGGCAGGGATGCGCTTCCTGGCTCCTTCCCCTGTTACAGAGGACGGGGTGAAGCCCCAAAGGCCCAAGGTTGAGCTGCGTAACCCTCAGCCCAGAGCAGTTTTCTGAGCCAGAGGATTGATCTCAATCTCTCCTCTTCTCTCCTTTCCTCTCCTCTCCTCTCTCCTCCTCCCTCTCTCCTCTTTTTTCCTCTCCTCTTCTTCCTCCCCCCTCCTCTTTTATAATGCAACTGCAACTTGGAAGGCTGAGGCAGAAGGATCAAAACTTGGAGGCCAGCCGGCTGGGCACGGTGGCACATGCTTGTAATCCCAGCACTTGGGAGGCTGAGACAGGAGGATCGCCCAGGTTTGAAGCCAGCCTTGGCTACTAAGTGAGGCTCTCAGCAACTTAGTGAGACCCTGTTTCCAAATAAAATATAAAATAGGTCTGGGGGTATAGCCCGGAGGTAGAAAGCCTCTGGGTTCCATTCCCAGTACCACCAAAAAAAAAAAAAAAAAAAAAAAAAAAAAATTCGGGGAAAGCCTCAGAATCTTAGTGAGACCCTGTCTCAGAATAAAAAAGGGTTATGCCGGTTGTAGTGGCACACACTTAGAATCCCAGGACCTGGGAGGCTGAGACAGGAGAATTGAAGATTCACAGCCAGCATCAGCAATTTAGTGAGGCTCTTTGAAACATTGTGAGATCCTGTTTCAAAAATAAAAAATAAAAAATAGAGCTGGGGGTGTAGCTTGGAGGTAGATGTCCCTGGGTTCCATCCCCAGTACCACAAAATAATTTAATAATAATAATAATAATAATAATAATAATAATAATAATAAAGGGCTGGGGATATAGCTCAGGGGTAGAGGCCCCTGGGTTCCATCCCCAATACTGAAAACAAAAAATGTGGTCCCCAACATTTCTGAGCATCAAACTCTCTGCTCCTCTAAGTGAACCCACGGCTGGGCTGGGAGGATGCAGAGATGGGAAGAGTCTGAAGCCCCATGAGTGGGCAGGCACGCAGTGGGGAATTGGCGTGGGTTCCCTCCTTTAATCCCCCACTGACGTCCTATGATGAGCACGAGGAACCTGCCCTGGCTCATGCGGAGAGGGCAGGATGGAACAAAGACTCAATTCCAGCTCTGTCTGAGCAGAGGCCCAAGTCCCGGGGCTGTGAAGCACACACGGCCTCTGACTAGTGTGCCCACAGCTGCCACGCGGGGTCAACCTTGATGCCCAGCAGGCATGGCCAGCTCCCTGCCTTGAGGGCATCTACTGGCCACTTCACCCTGTCTTATTTACCCATCCTCAATGATTCTTACTTCCTACTTTGGGTTTCAGAGATCTTGTTTCTTTTCTTTTCTTTTGGCAATACTGGGGATGGAACACAGGGACATTCTACCTCTGAGCCACATCCCCAGCCCCATTTTTAATTCTTTCTTTTCTTTTTTTTTTTTTTTTTTTGGTGGTACTGGGATTCCTGGAAACCCTTCTACTTCCGGGCTACACTCCGAGACCTATTTTTACATTTTTTTAATTTGGAAACAGGGTCTCCTAAGCCAGCGCACGCGGCTGACTTCGAACCTGCGCGATCCTCCTGTCTCTGCCTCCCAAGCGCGGGGATTACAAGCGTGCGCCACCACGCCCGGCAATTCTTTATTTTCAAACAGGGTCTCACTAGGTTACAGAGGGCCTCACTAAGTAGCTGAGGCTGAACCTGCGATCCTCCCATCTCACCCTCCCAAGTACTGGGCTTACGAGCGTGCCCCACCATGCCTGGCTCTCTTGCTCCATCTTTAAACTTCGTTTAAAATTTATCTCCCAAACCAGGTGTCAAATGCACATACCTATAATCCCAGCGACTTGGGAGGCTGAGATAGGAGGATCACAAGTGGGAGGTCAGCCTGAACAACTCAGCCAGACTGTCTCATAATAAAAAAATGAAAAGGGCCAGGGGTTTAGCTCAGTGGTAAAGAAACCCTGGGTTTAATCCTCAATACCAGGAAAAAAAAAAAAAAAAAAAAAAAAAACCCTGATCCTCCAAGAAGTCTTCCCTGATACCTGTTCTCCATCTCCATCTGGGTGAGGCTCCTTAAGTGCCCCCACAGGCTCCCTCTCGGTAACACTCATCAGACTTGTATGGATTTGGTTAAGATCTGCAAGCTACTGGAGGATAGTAGGCACCCTATAATTACTGTGAAATTGGTGGACAGGTGCATGGGTGGGCAGGGTGCGGGTGACCAAAAGACTACATGGCTTCTTGTCCCAGAGCTGCTTGCCAGGATCCCCTTCAACACCAAGCTCTAATGCCCTCCCCCCACCTCCCCCTTCTCAGCAACACTGGGCCCTGTGGCCACATGGCTCTGGCAGACCACTTCCCTCCAGGAGCCCCTTCTCCTTGACTGTGAACTGGGACCACTCATTCCTTCCCATCACACAGAATTGTGGTGAGGTGCAAATGAATTCATGTCGGTCAAGGAACTGGACATGGGGAAGGCACAGAGAGGTGAATAAACTACCTGGGGCCACACAGCTAGTGACAGAGCCAGAATTTACACCCAGGCAGGCTGGTGTCCAGGTCTGTGCTCCAACCATGGCCAGAAGACACCTGCACATCTTGGGCCTTTGCGTCATTCCTATGACCCCTTTCGTGTGGGTCATGACTGCCCTATCCTGAAACATTACTATGACAGAGAGCCCTGGATGGGGAGGCAGCAGGTCAGGCTCTGGTCCTGGCTGACTTGCCGGGTAGCCTTGAGAATGTGCCATCCTATAAGAAGAGCTAGGGTTTCCTGGGCTCTTGGTGTGTGAGAAACACTTTCCTAAATGCATATTGTGTTAGCTCATTTAAAACCTAACAATCAGCCGGGCGTGGTGGCGCACACTTGTAATCCCTGCACTTGGGAGGCAGAGACAGGAGGATCGTGCAAGTTCAAAGCCAGCCTCAGTTACTTAATGAGGCTCTCAGCAGCTTAGTGAGACCCTGTTTCCAAATAGAATATAAAATAGGGCTGGGAGTGTACCCTGGAGGTAGAAAGCCCCTGGGTTCCATCCACAGTGCCAATATAAAATAAAATAAAATAAAAATAAAACCTAACAATCAGCCAGGCTTGGTGGCTCATACTTGTAATCCCAGAACTTGGGAGGCTGCGATAGGAGGATCACAAGTTTATGGACAGCCTCAGCAAGTAGTGAGACTCGCATCAACCTAGCAAGACCTTGCTCAGAGGTAGAATGTCCCTGGGTTCAATTCCCAGTAGCAAAAAAATAAATAAAAATAAAAAACTAACAACCCTGGCTGGGGATGTAGCTCAGTAGAAGAAATACCTGCCAAGCATGCTTAAGGGCCTGGGTTTGACCCCCAGAACAAGGAAGGAAGCAAGGAGAGAGAGAAGGAGTCAACAATCCTACAGGTTGGGTAGAAAACCCTAAGGCACAGAGACAGAAAGCTGCTGGGCTATGAACACACAGCTACCAAGTGGTGGGGCGGGGATGAGACCCCAGCTCCACACCAGCCAGCTCACTACACTTCCTCTCAACAGTGCCAAAATAACAGCGTGGAATTTCTCCCCAAATATGCACCTCACATGCCATTTTCGACAAACTGTGCAAAGAGTTTTTATCTCAGACCCTGGTTAGTCTCGGGCATCCTAGCCTAGCTCCCAGACCCACGGCCAGAAGGCCCCAACAGGTGTTCACCTGTCCAGCCAGAGAAAGTAGTGATCTGGGAACAGAAGCATCAGACTGTGATCTGCAGGCAGGAACCGCGCATGAGGAGTCCAGGGACCCACAGGGACCCTGCCGACAAAAATGTGTGCTCAGCACCGGGCGGGACACCAACTGGACAAACAGAGCACATCATTGTCTGCAGCTGGAAGTGGCTGTAGAGAACATGCCCGAGTGTCCGTGAGGTCCAGGAGAGCCGGTGAGCAGACCTGGGCCACACGGCCTGCTCAGGAGGGCTGGGGCTGCACTTGGGGCTCTCTCGGCCCCACCGCAGTGAGCCCCTTCCCAGTTCTGAGATCAGAGCCAGCCCCTCTGGAGGGAGGGCCCCACACCAAAACGCCTCAATTAATAGGCGTGTAATTATTTTCTAAATAAACCATCCTCAGCTATGTAATAGCAAATAGAAGCATTTGATGAGAAAATCAAGTTATGCATAATATATAGCTCTGCTCCCCAGCTAATAAAGTGATTTTTATTCCTAGAGCTTGTTAAAACAATGCACTGCAGCAGTACTCCTTCGTGAACAAAACAGCTGCAGCTCTCCCAGGCAGGAGTATGCAAATATACACAGATGCGTGCAGCTGTCCTGGGGCACAAGACCCATTTCCTCCAGACCATGCCTCGATTTACCTCCCTGAGGTTACAGCTCTTGGCCCCAGAAGAACTGGACAGCCAGAGAGCAGGGCCTGCCCCACACAGCCTCCCCAGGAAGGCTACCCCATCAATGCTGGGATACACGAGGGCCTCCTAGGCCAGGCAGAAGGTTGTGAAGGGAGGGAGGGACCAGTGCTTACTGAGTACCTACTGTGTGCCCTTTGACAGTAATTATCCCTGCACCATCCTCAGTCATGCAGGGTGGGTAGTACCCTCCCCCACTGCACAGATCAGGAAACTGAGGCTCCAGCTGGGAACTGCTTTACCCAACACGGCCCATCTTGTAAATGGTGCAAGTAGGATTCGAGCCCTACCCTGTCTAGTGTCAAAGTCTTCATACTTCCACTAGCGGGCTCCTCTCAAAGCACAGGCTGCGTCCCTGCACATCCACCAGGCCCTCCAGGCTTTCTCCATGTCTGGTGCCATCGGTCCCTCCGCACCCGGGCACAAATGTACACCAGCCAAGCTGAAGCCACCGAGAGGAGGAGACAATGCTGCTGCCTCGGACAGCCAGAGGTGGGGCAGGAGCCTGACCTGCCAGGATACTTCCTCTGTCCTGTGCACCCTCCCAGTGAAGGGCGTCCAGGCTAGGGGCACAGGAGCGGGGACCCTGGGGGAGGGAAGGAAAGGGCCGGGTAGACATAGCTAAAGAAGCCTGCAGAGGCAGCACCCGCACCTGCTGTCCCCAGCCTCCCCCAGCCCTCGGGGAAGGTATCTAGAGAGCCGCAGGTGCTGCCCAAGTGGTCTGCCTGTGGCTTGCAATCCCTTCTCTGCCTCCTCAGTTCACCCCGGTGAAACTGAGGCTTGCTGGAGCAGGCCGCTATTCCCCAAGCCTCTCAGCTGAAGCGGCTTTAGAGCCCTCTGTGTCCACAGCCCATACTCTGGGGTCTGACTGCCACCCTGCCTCCTCTGGGCTCCCTTGCTGCCCACCTTCCATTTCACAGATGTGAGCGGCAGCCCAGCCGGCCACTGACCACTGCTGCGTCCTCTGTGTTGGATACCCAGGCACCTTCAATCGACCATTCAGACTCATCCCAGCCTACATCCAGCCCCACCTGCTACTTGAAGCCCCCCACTCCTGGCCTCCACCTTTCCCTGCTCTGCCCTGAGCATTCCTGGTTCCTCAGGTCTGCTTTCCCACAACCATCCTCAGCCCAGCTTGCCTGGCCAGGACAAGGAACAGGGAGAGGGGCAGGGACGGCCACATCTGGACCCTATGCCTGCAGCTCCCTCCCCCAAGCCAGCCATCACTCTCGGGGGCCGACACTAACCTCATCCAGGGATGACTTCCTCGCCCTCCTGACCCTGTGCATGCCTTCGCCCAGCCCAGACAGCCAGCAGGAGCCTCAGAGGAAGGGGGGGGGGTCTCTGCTGCCCCCACCCCCACACTTTCAGCGACAGTCCGCCCCATCCCCCTTTCCAGGAGCCTCTGCCAATGACTGGCCTTGAGACTTTAACTCTCTCCGTGTGGCCCCATCTGCCCACCCCCAGGCCCACTCGGTGCCCCACCTTCCAAGCAGGCTCCAGCCCCCCATCCAAGCCAAGGGGGTCTCGGTAAGGACTAGGGGGCTATGGAGGGAGGGAGGCAGCATGTAGAAGCTGAAATTGGGTCTAGAAGGGATAAAAGTGTTAGAATCCGAGCAGTCCCCCACCTGGCTTTTCCAGAGTTGGTCCTCTGGTCACTGTCCCCTGCTCCCCCGCCCTCCCCACCGACCCCTCCTCAGATGCCTGTGAGGGGAGGGGAGAATCTGCACCCCAGTGCAGGAAGGGGGACAGGAGGGGCTCTAAGAAGAAACAAGCTTCTGGAAGGCTTCCCTCTGAGCACAGCACCTGGGACGGAGGGGATGTACTGACCCATAGAACCAGAACCTGGGGCCCCTAAGGGGGTTCTCAGGCTGCAGGCTGCTCCAGGCAGTCTGTTGGTACCCCCTTCGCCCCAACACTCCCCCCTCCAGTGCAACATGCAACATCGGAGCTGAAGCAGCCGGACCTACCCAGAGCATGCAGGACAGACAGATCCACGTCATCTTCGGTGGGCCCTGTCCCTCGGGGACGTGGGGGCCTGCACAGCACCCCTGAGCTCACCGGCCCACAGTGCAGGCAGGAGAGAGGGAGTCCTCTGCAACACAGCGAGCTCAGGCCTCCAGCCCTGCCTGCCTCTAGCTCTCTCTCTCCCTCCTCTCCTCCTCCTTCCCCACCCCACCCCCTGTCCCAGCCTCCTCTCTCCTCCCTCTCCCAAGCTCCACTGGCGGTGAGGGGGGTCAGAAGCTCCGATTGGAGGGGGTCCAACAGGGCAAAGGGATAGCTACTGCAGGGGGGGACCCCTGGAGCCACCCCCACCCCCAAACACACAACCCCTGGCAGCCACGCAGCTCCTCTGGACCTCTCTGGATCTGGGACTGGGCCAGGAGGCTTGGAGGCGCTCCTCACCGCACCCCAGTCCAGGCCTGCACTCCCAGAACCCTGCAGAACACTGATTACTGAGGGACAGACAGACAGACCCAGGAAGGCCCTGTCCGTACTCCCTGGGTTCCTTGTCTTCTCCTCCCTCTCCCAGTACACACGCATGCCCTCCTGGCCTCAGAACACACACACACCCATTTACACACACACACAGCCAGAACAGACCCTGATGCCCACAGGCGAGCTCGGAGCCAGGACAGGCCTTAACACAAGAGGAGCCCGGGAAACCACGGAAGCATGGCCCTGCCTCCGGGCTGCACAGTTTCTTCCAGTTCTTTTTTTTTTTTTTCCTATTTCTTTTTTTTTTTTTCTCCTCTTCTTTCTTTCCTCCAAACATCTGTCCCAGCCCTTCCTGCCCTTCTGAAAGAGAGCCCCGCTCCAGGCTCCCGCGAGAGTGTGTTTTTCTTGACTGTACCCTGGGCCAACATTTGGTTTGCATTTCCCCACTTCCTCCTCCTCTCCCGCCCCCACCATTCCCTGCCGCCTGCTTCCCCGTGCTGGCTGCCCCCCCACCCCGCTCCCCCAACCCCTTTCCCAGCCTTTGCCCAGGGGCTAGGGCCTGGTGTCTCGACAGTGGGAAGAAGATGAGGGCCGCGTTGTAAATGTATTCCCAGGAAGCAATGTGGGAGAATCCTGCAAAATCTGCCCCTGGTCCTCATTGTCCAGAGCCACATCCCCCCCACCCAGGAAAATAATAAAAAATGTTCCTGCTTAAGCTCTGGCCGTGGCTGGACCAAGCAAGGGTGGGCGGGGGCTGGTGAGTCACTGCTCCGCAGAGCCATCCAGGGGGGAGAGGGCTCAGCCCCACGCCCTTCTGTGGACGCACACACAGCAGGACACAGGGTCCAACTCACATAAACACACACAATGCAGGGACGGGGCTCCGCCCAGGGCAGGCACTTAGGGACCTTTTTTTTTTTTTTTTTTTCCTGGACTAAGTAACTTAGTGAGAAAGTCCTCCAGCCGGGGCTCCCTGTGCACACACATGAGCACGCTCTGCAGGTCCCAGGCCACAGGGACAGGGCTTGCATCTTCGCTGCATCTCTCTCCCGCCAACCCAGGACCATGCCTAGCCACTCTCTTAGAGCACTCTGCACAAGTACAGTGCAACCCCAGGGTGGGGTCTCTACAGATGGTCTCTGCCATCAGGTGGACCTGCCCGGCCAGGTGAACAGGCTCCCTCCCAGCCCATGATCCAGCCAGACATCTACCTAGGAAATCCAAAAAGGAGCAGGAAACATTCATTCAGATATTCTATTTGTGCACGGCACAAGGAACTAGCCATCATTGTTTGGTGGCTCTAAGAAGGACAAGGATACTGGAGGGACATGTCTAATTCTGGTCCTCCCTAGGACAGGTGACCATATCAGGAGTCTCTGGGTAAGGAAGTGCAGTGAGGATTCTGGGTGCCCTCTCCATCTTCTTTAGGTCCTTCTGCAGAGCTGTGGGGCCGGGAAAGGTGAAGCCCTGACTCTGCACCCTGGTCATAATCTTGAGTCCCCTCTGCACCTCCTACCACTGGCCCCCACTCTCAAGACTGCTGAGGTTCAACTGATAGCCAACACCGAGAGAAGCCAGTGTTCCACATGGGGCTGGCCCAGCACTGGGGTATCCACAGACAGCACCCCTACAACTCTACCCTGTTCCCCAGCTGGAGATAGAGCAGAGCTCTCTGAGAACGCCCGAGCCTTGGCACCATTGCCAGCCCCCTTCACGAGTCCAGGGCTCCGCAGCGCAGCCCCGACAGCCCTTGTTGCCAGCATCAGCTGAAGATGCACCTTCTGCAGCTATCTTGAGAGTTCTGAGAAATCACCTTGGAGCTTCTCGGAAACGCTGGAAAACCAGGCCAAAGAACAAGTCACAGCGACACCAAGTCACAGTGACACCAAGTCATAGCAACACCAACCTGCCTGGCCTTCCACGCACCCCCGGGGGCCTCCAACCCCAGGTCTTTGTATTTTTTAAATAAACAGCATATGGTCTCCTGGCGCCCCAGTCACCCCAGCTAGGACTGAAGCTGCAAACCAAGAGCTCTAGTGCTGGGATCCCAGCAGAGGAACCTCTATAAGTCCTCCATACCTCCCCCAAGACTGTGGGGGGTCTCCTGTATTTTTTTTTTGTACTCAAGATTGAACTCAGGGGCATTCTATCTCCAAACTACACCCAGCTGTATTTTTATTTTTACTTAGAAACAAAATTTCCCTAAGTTGCTGTAAGTCTCACTGAGTTGCTGAGGCTGTCCTCGAACCTGTGATTTTCCTGTCTCCGACCTCCCAAGTACAGGGAATACAGGTATGTGCCACCATCCTTGGATTCTCCTTTTTCTTAACTTCTCCTTATCAGGAAATCCTTCCTGTTACCTAATCTTCATCCTTCCCACTGAATGTTAAACTCCGCTACTAGAGGTGTCTCTAATTGCAACCGGGCTCAGTACCCATTATTCCTCCTTCACAGCCAAATGTCTCCTCCCCTACCTGGGGCCTTCTTGGACAAGGACATGTCCTACGTTTTGTCTTTTGGAGTCTGATACATAGCAGGCACCAGACATGGTTAAAGAATGAATGGCCCCACCAGTCGATCAGTGGGTCCCAGCATATTTTCCTAGTATTAGCATTTATTCCCTTCCCAAACCTTCCTTCTCTCCCCCTCGAATGGGCCTTGGGCAGCCCTGCCTGCATGCAGCAGCCATGCCTAAACACCCACCCATCTTCAACACCCAGACGTTCCTTCTGCCAGCCTGCCCCTGGCCTGGTCTCTTAGGCTGTCCACCTGCTGAGGTTTTGTTCCTAGGAAGCCCTGCCCTGTGCCTGGACCTGCCTCTCACACACAGAAGATCCCAGATACACACTGGTGGGCTGGCTGGGTTTTCTGCAGGACTATCCCAGAAATCTCAGGATCTAGCCACCACCCAGTGCCGCCCACCCCGACCCCCAGACATTTGGGCAACAGATTTGTGTTTAATTCCCACGCTCCCTTCTGCACTAAGAGCCCTCCCTGGCTCCTCCCAGCCACCACCACCCCCCCAGCACCAGCTGAAGAAACAGAGGCAGGACTGTGGGCCCAGGTGCTAGCGTGGGCAGGGTGGGGTGGGGGCGAGAGCGGAGGCAGAGGGAAGGGTAACAGCACGGGAATGCACCAAGGGCCTGGAGAACCTGAGCCCGGCTATTCTCTCTCTGCATCTCAGTCTCCTCACCTGCAAAATGGCCAGGCTGGTGGTCTCTGAGGTCCCTTCCAGCTCCACTTTATGTGATGTTACAGATTTCCCGGGCCAAGGTCCCAGCTCCATCCAATCCATTCTTCCTATCATGTGAAACTCGTCCATCAAAAAGTTCTTCCTGTTGTCTAGCCCATCTCTCGTGATGGCATTGAGCCTGGCCTCTGACACCACCGTCACAGAATCTGAAGGTCACGGAACGTCAGAGCTGGTGAGGCCTCTGAGCTCAGATGCCGGAGTCACAACAAGAGCCTTCCAGGGCCAGAGAGAAGTTAACCGAGGGGACAGCAAAGGTTAAGAGGACCTGGACAGGACAGACCCAGCTACCGTGGACTGAGCAACAGGACACCCCATCATCAATCTGTGTTTTTATATACACTGATTTTTACAAAATACAAAAAAATGCAAATTTTAAGGTGTTGGACTTTTTTTTTTTAAACTCTAAAAGACAAATGAAATGTCTGCTCAGGGGGCTGTATGTCTGGGCCGCCTCTCACCCCATCTCGCTGCTAAGCAGGTGACCACATAGTGGCTGAGGGAAGTAGTACAACTCACTGGAGGTCGCAGAGTCGCCAGGCGTAGAGCCCCCGTTTCTTTTCGTGACCCCCCCCAGGCCCCAGTTTCCCCCAAAGCCCCATGCAGAATGGTCACCAAGTCAGGCTCTCAGCTTTCCCCTGCCATTCTGCAACCTGCCACCTTTCACCATGGAGCAGCACGGGATGCCACCTCCCTCCCGGCTGGGGGACGGTGCAGAGCCAGGCACTGGGTCCCTCATTGCCAGCCAACTGTGGATCCCAGACATGAGCCACAGAAACCTGATCCCAAGCACAGGCTCCTTCCAGACCCCTGGCGCCCTTGGAACTCTGCCACTATGCCCCCGGCCGGGAAAGATGGACATTAATCAGCACTGGTGTTCTCGTTAAGCCTCATTTTTCCATCCCTCACTTTACAGGTGTGGAAGGCACGGAGAGGGTTCCCACTTGCCAGAGTCACGCACTAGGATGTGTGCGGATGGAGCCCGGGGTGTCTGACTCCACATCTCCCAGGGATGGAGAATTTTCCTGCTGCTCTAGTAACAACACAGTTAGTCACCCTGGGAAGAGGGTTCTGTGTCCATGTTGTGGTGTGACAAGTGCCCTCTCCACTCCTTATGGAAGGACTGGCAATGTGGCTCCAGAAAGGAGGTCAGCTGCCCAGGCTCAAGCCTGGCTCAGCAGGGGGCAGGGGGCAGGGACACAGCATAGAGGAAGCCACGGACAAGGACTGGTTGGCTCCCTGGTGGCCAGAAGCACCATCAACACAAAGGTCGGGGTGCAGACAGGGCCTGGCTCCCGCGCTTCTACAGCCCCCGTTCAGATCAGCCATGCCACCTCCCCTGCCCATCACACTCTGCCTTTGAGGTCTGGGAGCTCAGACCCCTGGCAGAGTCTCCATGCACCACCGAGCTGAATGTTCATTGCACAGAGGTACAGCCTGGCACGAGTGGAGGCTCAAGTCCCATCTATGCCCTGCTCCCCCAGCCCTGGCATAAGGTATTCAGCCTCAAGCACTGGGAAGCTCATCCTAGTGCCCACCACGACCCCACATGGCCAGGGGAGGCCCTGCCCCCACCCCAACCTCGGAAACTGGGGTTGCACCCTAGCTCTCCAGAAATCTGGGTGCCCCCTGGGAGGAAAGGTGGAGTACCAACCAGGCCTTGCTCGAGCCTCAGTTTCCCCAGATGATGCTGGAAGAAGCATATTGACATCACTCCCTTCCCCCTACCTCCCCTGGCTAGGGACAGTGCCTGGGCCCAATTGCAATAATTTTTAATAAGATCCTTTCCAGAGCTCCGCTCATGATCTTGATCTCTTCCCTATCTCTAATTTCCTGCCTGACTCAGGGCCCTCAAAGGCTGGAGGAGGAGCTGCGGCTGCTCATGCAGCCCCACACCCCGCGCCCCAGGTCAGGCGCTGGCCCGGGAGGAGATGGAGAGCAGGGCGAGGTGGTATGATCACCTCCTGCCTCGGCAAATGAGGAGGGGGGATTGCTGCACCCCCGGGGTGCACTGACCTGGTCCTGGCTGGCCATTTCCCATTGCAGACTGCCTTTTCCCAGCTCTGAATATCCAGTCTCCGCAGCATCTGAACTCAGAGCCCACTGGAATGTGGACGGGGCTAGAGCCCTGCGTTCCGCAGCCGCAGCGCCTGCCTCCCAGCCAATCCCTGGGGACCAAGCATTTTGCTGGAAGATTTCAAAGCATACCTTGGGTGACTAGGGCAGAAGCCTGCTGGCACCTTTCCCCACTGCGGAGTGGCAGAGAGGGAAACTGAGGCTTCAGGGAGCACCTTGGGGAAGAAGCTGGAAATTCAAGCTCCCTATGGAGTAGGAAGAGTCTTCCTATCCATTTGGATGGGAAGAATGGATACTGAGGGAACTTTCTCCATCCCTTCCAGCCTGAAGGACTACAAGAGAGGGGTCCCTGCTGAATAAATAAATAATAAATAAATAAATAATGATGACAATAAATAATGATGAAATATCTCTGACTTTTACTGAGCACCTACTGTAGACACAGTATTAAACACTTTAAGCATGTTATCTCATTGAAAACTCACAACAATCCAATGCTGTAGATATTTTTATTATCCCCACTTTACAGGTGAGAAGACTAAGGTACAGACAGATTATATACTTGCTGGGTACACAGCTAGTAAGTGAGGGGGTAAGAATTCAAATCCAAGCAGTCTCCATAGAGAGCATTCTTCACCAAAATGGCATACTAAGCCCTTTCCCAATCTGAGGCCCATCTGGTTCTCCAAGGGAATGGAGAGTGGGTCAGAAAATCAGGACCCTCGACCCCTAGAATCCTTACTTTCACTCAAGTCTCTTGGGGACTCTAGGCCATGCCCATGGGGTCCCTCCAGTGGCAAATGTAAGGTTACATACACGCAGTGTTTGCCCACTCTGCCCATGTTCCTCGCCCCACACACGCCAAAGGCACCGTCCCGGATCTCCCTGGGAGAAGCCCAGCAGACAGATGCTCGGCCAGGACACCCGCCCCCAGCACCTAAGGGTCCAGTCAGCCTCCCCTCCCCCACTCACAAGCTGCTTTCCCTTCCTGGGGCCTGGCCAGTTCCCTGGTCCCTCCAGCCTCCCAAATAGGTGGGGGATCCCTCTGGAGGCCCACCAGCAGCCACTCCACCCCATTTCCAACCCACTTTGTTATCTCCCTTTAACTCTGGGAATGGGGAGGGGATCGTGTTCAGGAACATGCTTTCTCTTCTCACGCAAAATTGAGAAGGATGCTTAAGCTCTCAGGACCAGTCTTCAGTACCAATCAACTGGTCCTCCCACGACTGGCACTTTCCTTCAGACTTCTGCACAAATGCAACATGCCGGGGGGGGGGGGGGGGGTGCATGCAGGGGGAGGGACAGCTACTCCCCCTCCTGGGTCCATGCAGCCCAGGCAGGGCTCCCCAGAACCTCCTACATTGATGAGAACCAGGCTAGTAAGAGTCAAGATCCTGTGTCCAGAGGGATGGGCGAGTGACTAATCTTTTGCTGAGGATACTGGAGGTGGGGAGCCTGGAGGGTCAGAAGGTGCCAGGTGTGGCGGCGGCGTTTACCTGGCTGCGGAAGCAGAGGCGCAGGGGCAGGAGGCAGGAGAAGAGGTACTTGCCCCATCGGATCACGCAGGAGAAGCACCAGCTCAGCCGAGTCATGGTGACCCCGGGAGTGGGCGCCTGGGGTGTGAGTCTGGAGAGGAGAACCGGCCACTCCAGGGATGGAGGCGAGAAGGGCAAGCACTCTGCCTCGGGGTCTCCGGGATCCTCAGGATTGCTAGAAGCAGCCCGAGTGTCCCGCCCCCTCTAGTGGGAGGAGCTGGGCGGAGGACCCACCACGCGGCCGGGACCAGGCTCCATCTCCTGGACCCGCACACAGGCAGGGCGCTTACACCCTTACACCCTCGGGGACTCCCTCCGCCGGCTCCCCTTCTGCTCCCCTCGGCAGCAGCGCTCCCCAGATGGGCGCAGCACCCCAGCAACTTCTGAGCTCCAGGAGCGCCGCCCAAGAGGCGCTGGGGACCCCGCAGAGGCGGCGCCAGGCGCGGGGAGCAGAGACAGCAGCATTGTGCTCCACGCTGCAGAGTGTGCGTGCGTGTGTGTGTGTGTGTGTGTGTGTGTGTGCGCGCGCGCGCGCCTGTGGATTCCCTCCACATCTCACTCCAATTCCCATATTGCTCTCCAGGGTATAATGTGATTAACTTAAGCGGAGGTGGCCGGCTTCCACCAAGGAGGGAGTGCTCATGGGACACAGCACAGGCCCTGGGCCATTTGCCCCACCCTCCTGCCACACCCCTGGCCACACCCCGATCCTGGGGGGAACACTCTCCACCCAGCTCAGGGGGTGGGTGCTCGGAGGATTGGAAGCACCCCCCAACAGGTTGGAAGGGACAGGACAGCTGATGCAGTCTCTGGCTCCAGCTCCATCCTACCGGAGTCCCAACCCACGGAGCTCTGCCTCTGTGGTACTAGGTGGAGAGTGGATGGGAGCTCTCTAGAATATTGTTTGGAGTAACCTACTGGGATCCTGAAACTAGAGAGGGTTGGGTATTAAAGAGGGGAGTTGCAGGTGCCAGACTCCCCCGGAGACAAAGACAGAGCCAGCCAGAGACCCACCAACAGACCAGGAGGGCTGGCAGGGCGGCTGAGCTTTGCCCCTGGTCTGTGGCTGCCGAGAAGCTGGGAGGGCAGTCAGCCAAGCAGAGAGAGAAAGGGGGCTGGGAGCTGCATGGGCCTTTTCTACAGCAACAGGCCGCTGGGCGCAGGCCAGACACACACACACACACACACACACACACACACACACACACACACACACACTGCCCCATCCTGGGGCCTGGGCTTCCCCCAGCACCATCTCAGCTTGTCTTGTTGGTGATGCTGTCTCTGTGTCTCCTTTCTTCTCTGCACCAACCAGGGCCTCTTTCCCAGCATGTATGCTGAGAGCCAGAGAGTGTCCTGTGAGCCCACCCCTACCCCAGCTTGTCCAAGCTCTTCTGGGCCTCTCAGGCCTGGCCCCATGCCCCCTCTGCTGCCTGCCACCAGCAGGGCCTCCCACCTGGAAGGCCCCAGAAGGAAGAGGCTGGGGCTGGTGTGTGGACAGAGAGGGGGAAATGCTGACATTAGGGCCCCCGCGGCCCCTAACGATACCCCTCAACAAGGGGGACTACCACCGCCCCGCCACCATGAAAGCTCTGGGTGAAAGCTGGGGGCTTCACTCCCCACGGCCTCCCACCTTGAGGCCAGAAGAAATAGATATGAGACCAGCGAAAATGGGGTAAAGTGGGTTTTTGTTTTTGTTTGTTGTTTGTGTTGTTTTGTTGTTGTTGTTGTTATTGTTCTTTGTGGTACTGAGGTTCCTGGAAGCCCTTCTACCTCCGGGCTACACTCCCAGACCTATTTTATATTTTTAAATTTGGAAACAGGGTCTCTTAAACCAGCGCGGCTGGCTTCGAACCTGCGCGATCCTCCTGGCTCCGCCTCCCAAGCACGGGGATTACAAGTGTGCGCCACCACGCCCTGCCTGAAGTGGGTTTTTTGTTTGTTTGTTTGTTTGTTGGGTTGTTGTTGTTGTTGTTTTTGGTACTGGGGATACCCAGGGGCAATCCAGCTCTGAGGTACCCCCAGCCCTTTTTTATTTTTATTATTTTGAAATACGGTCTTGCTAAACTGCTGAGGTTAATCCTCCCGTCTCAGCTGAGTACTGGGATTACAGGTGTGCACCACTGTGCTGGGCTAGATCGAACTTTAATTGGAAGGCATCACTTGTTGAATTTTTAAATTAGGAGGAGGGCAGAGAAGGGGCGGAGCGCAGCCACGCCCGGCGCCTTGAGCCAGAGGCAGCCGCAGCCATGTTCCTCTTGATCCGGCGCCACGGACCACCATCTTCACTGACGGACGCCAAGGAGTCAAGCACCGAGTTCGAGCTGAAGCACATCGTCGAGGGCCATCCTCAAGCGGCCGCCCGACGAGCAGCGGCTGTACAAGGACCAGCTTCTAGATGATGGAAAAACACTGGGCGAGTATGGCTTCACCAGCCAGACAGCACGGCCACAGGCTCCAGCCACCGTGGGTCTGGCCTTTCGGGCAGATGATGCCTTCGAGGCCCTGCACATCGAGCCCTTCTCTAGTCCACCAGAGCTACCGGATGTGATGAAGTCTCAAGACTCCAGAGGCAGCACCGAGGAGCAAGCAGTGCAGTGGGCCCCAGGCCTGCTCCTGGAGGTCTGTTCCCCCCAATAAAAGAGATTCGGGTCTCTTGAAAAAAAATTTAAAAATAAATAAATTAGGAGGAGGTTTCTCAGATAGGATTGGCTGACTTGATGCCCCACCTAGCTGAAAGAGGAAGGCACGATGTATGTTTGTGTGTTTTCTGTTTTTTTGTTTTGTTTTGTTTTGTTTTTGGTGGTATTGGGGTTCCTGGAAGCCCTTCTACTTCCGGGCTACACTCCCAGACCTATTTTATATTTTTATTTGGAAACAGGGTCTCTTAAGCCAGCGAGGATGGCTTCGAACCAGTGTGATCCTCCTGTCTCTGCCTCCCAAGTATGGGGATTACAAGCATGCGCCACCACGCCCGGCTGTTTGTTTTTTGTTTTTTTTTTCCAGAAAATTTTTTTGGGAGGGGGAATACTAGGGATTGAACCTAGGAGTATTCTACCACTGAGCCACATCCCCATCCCTTTTTAATTTTCATTTTGAGACAAGACCTTGCTAAGTCACCCAGGCTGGCCTTAAGCTTTTGATCCTCCTACCTCAGCCTCCCAAGGAGCTGAGATTGTTATTGTGCCTGGCTATTAGAGAATACTTAAATTCCTGAGAGAGTCAAGAAAAGGGAGCGAGTAATGACCAGATCCAGCCCTTCCCAACATGAAGGTCCTGATGGGAAGGACCAGAACACAGAGTCCCTCAGTGTCTCACCTCCCTCTTCCCAGCAGGAGGACCTTAAGCTGACAGGGACAAGAAGTCAGGCCCGTCACTGCCTGGAGTCCCCAGCTTTCCCTTCAGAGCCCCCGCCCACCATGCCCAATCAGCTTCATGACCCATGAAGGTCAAAGTAATCAGCCCTGACCTCTCTGCTCTGTTTTTATCCCTAGGAGAGGCCAGAATCACAAGACAACAACTGCAGGACCCCCACACCCTCCTGTGGCCATTCTGAAACCTCCTGGAAGGTTCTAGCCAGCACCTTCTCTCTCTTTCATCAAAGCTTGTGTGCAGGGGTTGGGGGAGGGATAGGCAGTTCGAATTCCAAAAGGTCTCTTCTGTCTTGTTTTTGTTTTTGTTTTGGCGATATGCTGAGAGCACTCTTAGTCATCTGCTTTGAGTTCACCTGGTCCAGCTTAGGAGAAGCACAAACTGCCCACCCAAGTGGGAACTGTTCGCACGCAGACAAGTTTCCAAGGACCGAATGGGACGGATAACCAGGGACCCTGACGGGCAAGCAAAGACCCTGACAGTTTCCTTGTTTACCCTCTCCTTCCCTGATTCATCCGTGATGACCTTGGTGTTAGTCCCTGACTCACCCCATGATTGCTATTTCTTTTAATAATACCTCATAATGTTTTGGTTATAACCCTCATAAAATCAAGATGCTAGTAGAAGGACAGGAGTGGAGACCTCTCTCTCCTCCCAGCCTCTCCAGCTGCCATGTTGACTCCACTGTCAGTCAACATCAAAGCCATCCCTACAGTGATGCTGGGGATTGAACCCAGAGCCATCCTATCTCTATTTACACCCCCAGCCCTATTTGAATTTTATTTTGAAATGAGTATTGCAAGATTGATGAGTCTCGCTACTTGCTGAGATTCCGCGGTACCCCCAGCCCTTTTTATTTTATTTTTTTAATAGGGTCTTGCTAAATTCCTCGAACCTGCAATCCTCCTGTCTCAGCCTCTCGAGTACTGGGATTAAAGCATGTGCCATCACACCCAGCTCTCCTCTCAGTCTTGATCCCTTTCTCCCTCAAAGCGCTCAGGACACCAGTAAATGCATCCAGCCAGGGCTGTGTTGGGTACATTTTTCCTCCTTCCTTTCTCCTTCCAGGCCCCTAAGCCTGGGGGACAGAGATTTGAGGCTTCTCATGAGTCAGGTACCAATGCTCAGATCTACATATTAGAGGTGCCCATGTGTGAGGGAGGGGTTGGGCAGCATCCTATCTGCCAGCAAGGCCTTGGGTCAGACCCACACAGAGACCCCGCACTGGGCTTAGAGCTCTCCCCTCTCCTGAAACAGGGTCTCACTAACTTGCGGAGGGCCTCGCTAAGTAGCTGAGGCTGTCCTCCAGTCTCAGCCTCCTGAATGCTGGGATTACAAGTGTGTTCCACCACGCCCAGCTTGCTCTTCGCTTCTGCCCCCCAGTGGCACTCTTGAAGATGGACACCACTCCAGAGGATGACCCCAGCTAACTGGTCCTCTGAGGTCTTCTTGTTCCCCTACCCACACCACATGGCCCTCTCCAGGCCCCCACTCCTACAGAGCCTGGGGCCCCTCCCAGCCCCAGCACCCCTGCTTTTCTTTCCTCCCTCCTCTTCTCAGCTGGGTAGGCCCTCAGGCTGTGCTGGGTCCCCAGGGCTTGAAAGAGGCACTACTTCACATCAGCCTCCTGGACCCTGAGCACGGGCCAGGGAGCAAGGTCCAGTCCACAGCCAGGTGGCTTGGAGGCCATGCTTGCAGACAGGGACCTTCGTCCTGACTTTTCCCAGGCTCTGGGCCAGGAGGACTCCCTTTTCCCCAAGAGAAGTGAAAGAAGATGGGAAACTTCCCAGAGGCGACAGCACAGGTGTTAGAGAAACTAGAGAGCAGGTCGCAGCCTGTGGGCCCAGGAACAACATGGGAGGAGGCCCCCAGCCCGGGGCAGGCACAGAGCCTCCTCTGTCCCAGGCCCTTGCAGCCACAGTGCCCCTGGCTGCTACTGTGTGGGGGGACAAAGGCAGCTCCTGTTAGAGGAGAATCGCCGGGCATCTGATCAGAGGCCCCAGGTCTCGCTTTCACACCCAGAGAGAGATGTGTAGACATGGCTCCCGGGGGACCCCAACTCTCCTCCATCAGAGGGGACAGCCCAGGCACTCCCCTGGCCCCCACCCCCATCTGCCACCTGCTCACAGCCAGAGAGGTGGTTTCTCTCTACCCAGCACCCCAGTGACTCCCCCTGTAGCCCCAGGGTCTCTCCTGTGGGTGCTGCCTCCCAGATGGGCTTCCAAGCCCCTCCGCCCCCACACCAGGATGGATCTCACCAGCCAGGCTCACGGGAGAAGTGCCCAACCAAGCCCAGGCGCAGAGCTCACAAGCAGCCCCAGGGCCTCTCCCCACAGGACAGAGGAGGGTCCTGCAGAGCTGGGCCATCTCATGGGGACGCCCATAGCTTGGCTCATGGAGAGCGCTCCTCTGCCCATCCATTAGAGCCTTCCAGCACTGTCTCTGTGATATCAGAATGTCCATTTCTTCACAGCACTGAGCACTGCCCCTTGCTGATGTCGCTGCTCACTTCTCCGCCACGATGTCAGCTCTGGAGGACCTGGCCATTCCTGGCTGCAGCCTAGTCTCCAGTGGGGCACCTGGCATGTAGCCTTAAACATGATCTGCTTGAGCCAGGTGCACTGGCTCACACCTGTAACCCCAGGACTTGGGAGACTGAGACAGGAAGATCTCAGGTTTGAGGACAAGCTCAGCAACTTCCTGAGTCCCTCGGCAACTGAGTGAGATCCTCTCTAAATAAAAAACAAAATAGGGCTAGGGGTGTGGCTTAGAGCTAGAATGCTCCTGAGTATTAAAAAAAATAAAAAAGCGTGACTTGGTAAGTTTGTTGGTTTGCTGCATGATTATGGATGGAGGGATGGGGGCCAGTCCTGTTTCCAGATCCCCTGGGTCGGCCCCCAGGAACTGCCATTTTTAGGGTTTGTGCAGCCAAGGCGATGAGGTCCTTATGCATCTCCCCTCCACTCACCCCTTGCCTGGGGACCCATGTCCCTGCTCCGAAACAGCCCCCCAGTACCCAGTACTAATTCCAGTCAAACTTGAAAACACCCTGCTTAGCAGGAGCCCTGAGGCCCTGAGAGCCGAGGTGGCTTGCCAGGGGTCACACACCCGGGAGAAAAGGGCAGCACCAGCACCGGACTGCGGCCCCACTCCTGCTCATGGCTTCCCATGCTGCAGTGCTGCCGCAGAGAGCAGAGCGGAGGGGTGGCGGGAGGCAAGGTCCCCTCTGGAGGAGCCCGGCTTCTCTTTCTCTCCTTTACCACCACTCTCCCGGGTCTCTGGTCTCTGACAGGAGGAAGTTCTTCACCTACCCTCCACTCCTCCCTCTCAAATTCCAGACCATTTCCTCTCAGTCTGTCTTGCCTGGGGAGGGAGACCAGCTTGGTCACTCTCTTCTGCACAATAAATGCCTTCAGACACTGGCGGCTCATTATTCAAGCCCCCTCCCCTCCCCACCCCCACTCCTCTCTATTCTCCAGGCTGAGAATCCCCTGGTCCTCTGGGCCCCTTTCCAAGTGACTTCCATCACCACCCAGCAGCTGACTTGATAAACGGTGGGTGGGGGAGGGGTGGGACAGCTTGGCGCGATGGTGGGCATCGATCCGCATGACTCCCTCCCTGGGGCAGCTGGGGGTGGGGAAGGAAGGGCAGAGGCCCCGGGGTCATCCTGGTCATCCCTCTGCCCCTGGGATGTTCACTGCAGGCCCGCTGTGGAGACTGCAGGCCTGGGAGCTAGGATGTTGGGTCTGTGCCCAGGCCCCCTACAATGAGATTACAGTGGGGAATGTCTAATTGATTCTGATGGAGCTGGGAGGGAGAGGGAGATGAATGGAGAGTGCCGGAGAGAGGAAGAAGGCGAGGGGGAGGCCATGGGCCTGGGAAGCCCAGGGCACCCCCCCACTTAACGCAATTACCTCGCCCCGCCCTTCCCAGGAGACCAGCCCACTGCTGGTCCCTCCAACTGGACAGAGAGGGTGGTTGGGTGTGGGAGGCAGTGGGAGGGGTGCTGGCTTCCAGCTCGCAGTCCTAGGGACCAAAGGACACAAAGGCAGAGACAGGGACAATGACAGCTCAAGACAGCAGGCGGGACACAGGCACAGGGAGGCAGATGCAGACAGATAAGCAGGTCCCATGCATTGCCAACCCAGCCGCTGTGTCCCTGCAGCCCCCTCCGTGCCCTCCTCCAGCCCCCCCTCCCACCCAGCTGGCAGCCACTCCGCCCCCCAGCGGGGACACAGGACAAGGGACACGGCACTGGGCTCCTCTCCCAGTGCTCTTCCAGGTTCTGTGCATGAGGAGGGAGCTCTGGAGTTAGGACCAGGACTCCCCCGCTTCCACTTAGCCCTCAGCCTCTGCCCTACAGATGTCTGGGGAACAAGAGAAGGAATAAGAGCCAGGAGGAGCCAGGCCATGGAGACAGTTTTCAGGTGGCTGCAAGATGGAGTCTCCGAGAGAGACAATCAAGATGGGAGAGGCAGCGGGTGTGCCAGAATCTGAGCGCGAGAGAAGGCTGCGTGAGTGGCGGATGGCGACAGCAGAGCAGAAGGGTGAGAGAGAGCTGGGGGGCAAAGCGGAAGGCGGAAGGCTCCTGCCCAGCCCATAAAGCCCTGCGGATGCCTGTAGTCCCAGTACTTGAGAGGCTGAGACAAGAGGATTGAAGGTTGGAAGTCCTCAACAATTTAGCAAGACCCTCAGTAACTAACCAAGACTGCTTCAAAACAAAAATTAAGAGGGCCAGGCATGGTGGTGTGTACTTGACCTTCTAGGTCTTGGGAGGCAGACACAGGAGGACTGCAGGTTCATGGCTCACCAACTTAGTGAGGCCCTCTGTAATTTAATGAAACCTCATTTCCAGATGATATAAATAAAATAGGGCTGGATAGGTAACTTCGAGGTTTAACCTCCAGAGCCCAAAAAGTCAATCAATTAATTAAAAAATAAAAGGACTCAGGGTATAGCCTGAAGGTAGAATGCCTGGCTCTGGGTTCAATCCCCAGTACCAAAAAACAAACAAAGAGTAGCAGGTAGCAACGAAAGGCCAGCATGGAAGAGGGCAGGAAGAATAAAGGAAAGAGGCCCAGGGTGCCGCCAGTGAACCAGCTCGGGAAACCAAGGCACAAAATAAGATAGGCATGGGCTCATCCCCTGGCAGGTTCCGGGGACTCCTGCTCCCAGCAGGCTCAGACCACCAAAGGGACCTAGGTGGGCTATGAGCTGAGGCCCTCAAGGCTCAGCGGCAGCCACTGTGGTCAGGAGCTAGACACTGGGGCCAAGGGTCCCAGGCACTTGATTCCCACACAGAAGCAGACCACAGCTGGGGGTCCCAGCTCGTGGGAGACCGACCCCCACCATGTGAGCCTCTCACCACTGGGTGGGGGCATGGCCGCTAAGCTGAGCCCTGTCCGCCTGTGAGTAAAATCACCTGGGCAAAGCTGGAGGCTGCCCGGGGCCACCGGACTTCCATTCTCCCCTGACCTGAATGATACAATTTGCTTTCTTCTTTCTGTCCCAAAGACTCCAGAGCCCCTCTGCTACCCACTTCTTTTTTGTTGTTGTTGTTTTGTTTTGTTTTGTTTGTTTGTGGTGTTGGGGATTGAACCCAGGGGCATTCTACCTCCAAGCTATACCCCCAGCACAATTTTTTATTCTTTATTTTGAAACAGGATCTCACTAATTATGAGGGCCTCATTAAGTAGCTGAGACTGGCTGCGAACATCTATCTTCCTGTCTCAGCCTCCCAAATACTTGGGATTACAAGCATGCGTCACTACACCCAGCTGTTACCCACTTCATCCCAGCTTCGGGAATATTCTCTTCCCGCTTTGGTAGTTTCAGAGCAGGGCAGGGCAGATCAGGGTAGGCTGACCAGAGAGGAGGGCGTCACCAACGCCAGAGTCTCTGATCCGGCAGCCCAGCCCATCACAGCGACATCCTCTGGCCCTGTGGATGGATAGCTTGGGACACAGCCTCAGAGGCCAGGGTCCAATGCTGACTTTGTAACCTGGGAGAGATCACTTCCCTATTCCAAGCCATCGTTTCCTCTTCTGTTTAATGGAGTCAAGAATCCAAACATCATGGGGTAGTCATGTGGATTAAATTAAGTGTGAAAATGCCCATCACTGATCCAGCCCATCAAGGTACCTTAGGAACCTCTGGACAATATCTCCAGAACCCAGGGCCAATAGGGATGCTCAGACCAGATGCACACTGTCTCATACACCACCAGACAGCGCTCCCGCAGAATCCTCTGTCAGAGCACCTATCTGAACACACAGTACCCACCGCCATCCAAGCAACAGACACCTGCAGAAGAAGAGCCAGGAGTCCCATCAGGGTGAGGCCAAAATGGTACTATGAGGAGATCTGGGGTTGGACCACAGGAGCAGCAGAAGTCTATGCCGGTGTCACACCTACCATCCCATGGAGGGCCCCAAGTCCACGCTGTAGACATGGGGTCTAGGAAGGAGAGAGCGGAGAGAGCCCACACCCAGGTCCAGCCCGAGGTTGGCAGGAGGAGCACTTGTCCAGCCGCCCCCGCCCCGCGCTGCCCTCTGCAGGTGAGCTAGCCTGCAGGGGAGAGAAGCAGCTCCCCTCGGGGCCTGGGCTGATTGGGCACATGAGCACACCTGTATACCCTCTCAAAACCCCTTGAAAACAACAAGAGTTCTTTTTCCTTTTTCTCTCATCAAAGCCTAAATCCTGAGGGAAGAAAGGAGGAAAGGTACCTCCGCAGAAGTGGGCTGCTAAGACACCCGATTCCAGCTGGGAAGCAGCCATGGTGCCCCCTCCCCAGACCCCAGGCCTCTCTTCGATTCAGCAAGGCAAGGGCTAATTCCTGGCCCAGAGGGGCCCCCTTCTGCCTCTGGCCCAGTTAAATATTTTGATTATCACCCCTGACAACAGTGTCAAAATTCTGGGAGCTGGAGAGCAATGGTGAGTGGGAACCCTAAGCCAGGATCACAGAACCTTGAGCTGGCAGAGGCAGTCGAGAAGCAGCCCTGCCAAGGAGGGCACAGAGCCCCTGGCCGCTCAGGACTGGTGGCCACAGGCACCTGCGGGGTGGGGTGAATGTGAGCCTGAAACAGGAAGAGGGTAGAAGCCACTGAGGCCAGATATCCACCCAGAGCCCACAGGAGAGAGAAAGACAGCAACTAGGCATGGTGAGGTGGTGGGCACTAAAAGTGTGTGTTTTCTGAATATAAATGACAGCCAGATGGGACCCTGTCCTGGCAGAAAAGTGGGGGCTTCTCTGAGGACCTAACAAGACCAAGAGGAGAGACCCAAAGATACCAACAGGGGCCACCCCATGAAACAGCCCAAAACAACAGTCTACCCTCTGACACTCAGTTCCAACATAGAAAGGGAAACCCAGGCCCCCTGGCATCTGAGGAAAGCTTTTCAGATGAGCAATAGAGGTCAAAAGCAACTCAGAAGTAAGCACGGTGCAAGAAGGAAGACTGTGAAGTAGCCACTGATATCTCTAGCAAGAGAAGAGAAGAAAGTGCAGTCATGAAACAAGAACAGGAAGCTACTAAATAAAAGAACATTGAGCCGGGCGTGGTGGTGCACACTTGTAATCCCAGCGCTTGGGAGGCTGAGACAGGAGGATCGCATAGGTTCAAAGCCAGTCTCAGCTACTTAGTGAAGCTCTCAGCAACTTAGTGAGATCCTGTTTCCAAAAAAAAATATAAAATAGGTCTGGGAGTATAGCTCAGAGGTAGAAAAGCCCCTGGGTTCCACCCTCAGTACCACACACACACACACACACACACACACACACAGACCATTGAGCCAGATGTGGTCACCAGGTACACACCTGTAACCCCAGTAAGGCAGGAGGATGATCAAAAGTTCCATGCCACCCTGAACAACTTAGCAAGATCTTGTCTAAAATTAAAAAAGGCTGGGGGTATAGCTCAATGGTAGGGTGCCCCAGGATTCAATATTTAGCACTTTAAAAAAAATTTAGAAAGCTGGATATGGTGGCACACACTTATAATCCTAGTATTTGGGAGGCTGAGAAAGGAGGTTTGCAGCCAGCCTCAGCTACTTAGTAAGGCCCTCCACAACTTAGTGAGACAGACCCTGTTTCAAAATAAAGAATAAAAATTAGGGCCGGGGGTATAGCTTGGAGGTAGAGTGCTCCTGGGTTCAATCCCCAGTTCCAGGGTGGAAAAAATTAGAAAGCATTCAGAGAAGCAAAAGGTCTTGGAACTGCTAAGGCCACGATGCCCCAGCAGAGCCCACTGAACCTGTGCTGGGCATGTGCCTGCCCTCCTCACCACCCTGACAGTGGTAGGACTGTCATCTACAGACATCCTCAAACCCAAGGCTCCTGAGCCAGTTATATAGCTGTCTGGAGACCAGCAAGGGAATTGAGGCCCCAACACAGGGAGAGTGTGCAGGTCCAGGAGACAGAGAGGCCAGGGGTCAGGCTAAAGGGATGGGAGCTGCTGGTCAGGTGAGCCTGCAGAAGAGCCCACCAGCCTCTGTCACCCACTGACCCTGCATAGGTATCCAACAGTCGCCCAAGGGACAAAGGCAGCCATCTGCCAGTAAGAAAGCCACCACGCAGAGAGGTCCAGCCACTGTTCAGAAGAAGCATGCAGAGCTCTATTCGCCCTGCCTGCAAGCAACGCCACTGACATAACCTCCAGCACTCTCCAGCGCTGCCCTGGGGTTCAGGCACCCACGCTTACCGGCTGAGAATCCTGGGTTGGTCCTGGCTCTCAGCTGGCCTCTCTCTGCCCACGTGTTATCCACCAGGGCCAGGAGACCCCCTCAGTGGTCATCGCAGCAGGGCACTGGGGAGACCCCAGGGCCCCAGCAGAACACGTGGCCCAAGGAAACCATGAGGCACCATGTGGGCTGGACTCTGCCTCTGCCCCAGACCGCCCTGAAAGCACACCAAGCGGGCGGCTATTTTTAGCCAGTAAGGCAGCCAGACACCCAGGGTTATTCTAGACATGGGGTCATCAGGCTGGCCAAGGGAAAGGGGTGCCATGGTGGGGGCTGAGCTCTAAGGAGGCAGCACCCCAGAGAGGCCCCTGCAGAGCAGGGCAAAGGGCAGGGAAAAGGCGAGCCAGGGCAGGGAAAGCAGTCAGGGCAGACTAGGCCCTGGGAGGGCACAGGGCGCTGGGCCTCTCTGGAGCTGGCATTGAGTGGCAGAAACAGGGCCTGCCAAGGAGGGCAGATGCCAGGGTGGGAAGGAGGAGCGGCACAGAGAGGGGAGCTGAGGGAGCCAGAGGAGGAGAGCAGGGGTGCACGAGAGAGACAGGATGGTGGTGTCCCAGGGAGGTAGAGGTCATGAGGGTGCCAGGCTGCAGCCAGGGCCTTGGCCTCTGTCCCACCTGCTCTAAGGCCTGATGCCCCTCCTCGGGGAATCTCAGCCTCCTCCTCCACTAGTGCCACTCAGCCAAGGTCCAGGGACCCCAGGACTATGCTGTACCCCTATCCTTTAAGACCTCTCCCTGTCCCCTAATTTACATAGGGAAGACACCAGTCTGGGACATGGACACACACGTTCATTCATATCCAATCTCTCTCTCTCTCTCTCTCTCTCTCTCTCTCTCTCTCTCTCTCTCTCTCACACACACACACACACACACACACACACACACACACACACACTCCTGGGAAGAGAGGGAACAATAGAGAGGGGAGAAGGGTGTCCCTTTGTCCCCCTGCATGGTCTTGGGAGCTCAAATCCACACAAAGACCCTCACAAAGGGCCTCTGGCTCACAGAGAGAGAGATAAATGGGGGAGGGGGAGGGAAGAAGAGAGGAGACCCCAGAGCTGGAAATGCCCCATTACTAGGTCTGGGAAGCAAGATGGGGACTGTTCTCACAGCCCCTGAGCTGCTAAAGAGCTCAGGGGGCAGGGACAGCCACCGGAGGGCAGCCGCGATGGGGGATGGGACTCGTGCTCTGGGGGTGGGGAGAAAACTAAGGCTAGGAGTTGCTTCTTGTGGGGGGCAGGCAAACTTGCCAACCTGTTAGAGGCAACCAAGGGAGAAGTAATTGTACATGGGGGCCACAGGCCTGACCCCACCTGTGTCCAGAGAAAGTGGAGGCCACAGACTGGCCCTTCCCTTGACTCTGCTGGAGCTGGGGGCAGGTGCCTTCAAGGTTCAAGGCCAGGCCAGGGTCAGAAGTGTCCCAGGATAAGATCTGCTGGCTAGTCAGGCAAGACAATGACCTCTTGCTCCCAGAGGCTGCTGAGAACAAGAGGAAATCCTCCCCACTAACAGATCCAGCCCAGGGGCTGGCCTGCTTAGCAGAATAACATGTGAGACACGGGAGGCCGAGTGCAGAGGCCTGGAATGCTTAGACTCCACCAACAGTGCTGAATCTGGACCTGTCTCCCTGCCTGTGAAGCAAGGAATAACACCTGCCGGGATCACTGTCCAGGGCCGTCCCGAGTGACACGTGCGGCTGTTTGTAAAAGACCACTCTTGCTGACTGACTTCTGGCCCACCTGCCAAGTAAGAGAATGGAGTGCAGGGCTCGCCCCGTTCCCAGCCCCACTTCCCAAGGAGCTCAGAGGGGAGTTTGCTGCTTGAGTCGGCAAAATGAAGGCATCAATGTTGACCCCAAAGACTCCTTTCAGAGAAAGAAGGAATTTGTTGTTTATTGAGCCCCTCTTATGCTCTAGGACGCTACATCCTTGCTAACCCTGCAAGGTAGGTGCCATCTTCCCATTTTCCAGATGAGGAAACTGAGGCTCACAACTTAAGTCTTTGGCAGAGCTCATACTTGCAACCAGATCCGCCGGCTCCCTGGCTTTTCTTTCCTTCACTGCGTCACCACTGCAATGAGGGCATTTGTGCCCAGCTCTCCCTCCCCACCCCAGAGAGGCGCTCCCAGGATAGTCTGCCCCCATCCCCGGCTGGCCTGAGGGCTGCAGACTGCGGAGGGTGACAGAGGAGGGACAGGAGATGCCACGCAGGACGGAGCGCAGGGAGCAGGGAGAGGGCTGCCTCCCACCGCATCCCGGAGCGCGGCGTATACCAGGAGGTAGGCTCCAAGCAGCAGCAGAGGGTGCCATGTTCCCCCCTTCACAGCCGAGGAACCTGAGCCTCAGGGACACTAAGCAGGCTGCCTGGGCACCCAGCTAAGAAAGGATCCCTCCAGCCTGCCGTATCGGGTCCCTCATCCTCACCCGCATCCTGAGCCACGCGGCTGCTCTCTGAGGCTAACTTGGAGTGATAGTGTGGAATCCCAGAAAGATGCAGAACTGCAGAAAAGCCGCCTCCCTCCTGTGCCCCAGAACCTGCCTCCAAATTGCACCCCTGCTTGCTGGCCGCATTTCCATTAGGAGACCAGGGAATAAATTAGCCCTGCTTAGCATGCTGCACGGCCAGGGTTCAAGAGGCCGTCTGGGTGCCTCGCACATCTCAATACAGTCTGCCGGCTGCCTGCCGCAGTGACGGCGAGCTGAGGGGGCGGCGGGAGAGGGCGACAGTCTGGCCCAGCTGGGCCTTGTCCGACCTCCCGCAGACGGCCTCAGCTCAGTGCCCAGAAACATTCACTCCGCTCCAACTTCATTTCCCTAATGGTACTGCAGCTTGGCAACCACACTGGGCACCCCTGCCCCAACTCTGACCAGCCCCAGAGGACAGCCGAGGTCAGGGGCAGGCAGGGGTAGTTCTGGCTGCCCATCCCCCCCCATGAACTTTGGGGTAGGAGCTTCTGTCCAGAGGAAGGGGAGACTAGTACAGTGTGAATCCCTGAATTCCCAAGCCCAGCGTACCCCAGCCTCAGTTTCCCCCTCAGCACTGGGGCTTCCTACACAGAAAGGAGAAGTGAGGAGAATAGGGAGAGGCTTCTAAGTGGGTAGAATCTGTTCTCTGCTGCAAGTCGGGCCGCACCATCTAACACAACTGGGGTAAAGGATACTTGTCCGACAGCCAGGAGCCGGCGTGCAGCCAGCAGGCCTGGCAGCCAGACCGAGCAGGCCCAGGCCTGGAGGGGAGCATGCCAGCCCGGGGCGAGCTGCTGCCTCCTTCCAGATGCTCGCCAACCCTCCGACCCACCTCAGACCCCCAGACCAAAGGCCCTGTCCCTCTCACATCCCTAGCTCCGTAGCATGAGAAGAGCGTGTCCTGCCTGCAAGCAGGAGCAGGAAAGGACCTCACTGTGCAGTCTGTGCTGTTTGCAGGGGGCCACAACCTCCCCAGCTGCTCTCACCCACTCAGCGAGGCCTCGCTAAGGTAGACCCGTTCTGGAGAGTTCTCCGTCAGCGGAGAGTTCTCTGTCAGCCAGCTCTGTCAGCTTCGCTGAACTCCCCTCAGAGTGCAGGAGGCCTTGCCAGCTCCCAGCCTCCCCTCCTTCCCTCAGTCTGACTCTCGCATTGCATCCAGGCCTCTGGGGCCTCCTGGGCTCCTTCCTGTCCAGCCGGCCTCTCCCCTGATACGGCCCACACCTCTGACCCCATCCATTTCCCGGAGAACTTGGACTACGGCAGCCACCCAACAGTAACAACGACAGTCGTCCTTTATGATGGCCCCGCGCTGTGCTAAGGGCTGATAGGGCGATGGAGGAAGCTGATAGGCTCGTGGATGCAGAGCCCTTAGGTGGCAAAAGCAAAGCTGAACTCCAGGTAATCCTCACACTGCCTCTTCCCCAGCAGAGGAGCCTGCCATCCCCGGCCCTGCCCTCGGGGTAAAGATAGAGGGTGGGTAGCCTGGCGTGGTGGCATGTACCTAAGCTCAGTACTTGGGAGGCCAAGACAGGAGGATGGCAGGGTTGAGGACAACATCAGCAACTAAGCAAGCCCTTAGCAACTTAACAAGAATTTGCATCAAAATAAAATAGGGTTGAGGGTGTGGCTCAGAGGTAGAATGCCCCAAGTTCAATCTTCCCCCGAAAAAAGAGGGTGGGAAAGGGACTTCAGGCTCCAGAGAAGTGGCAAGACAGACACACAGGAAGAAAGAGGCAGAACTCAAGAAACTGACGAGATAAAGAAGGCAGAGGGGAGACGCAAGAGGAGAGTAGGAAGAGGGTGACTCTGGCCCCAGAGAGTTCTCATCCTGTAGGCAAGGCAGGGACAGTGCAGGGTGGCAGACCAGAGGGGCAGAAGAGGAAGGAGAATGAGGCCCGACGACACTTCCCACATGCTCACTCCTTGCCACCATGGCCAGACTCCCTGAGCGCCTACCCTCCCCTACCAGGATGTGACGGGGAGCCAGCAGTACTCGGTCCAGGCCTCTGCACCCAGGCTGCCCGCAGACCCAGGTCCTGGGATCCCACCCAACCTGCCCCTCCATTCCGCATCCTCCCACCCTGGGAGGGTAAGATCCATGGGCCTGGCCTGGGTCTCGGGGTCCCAACAAACCCAGGCCTGTCCCCAGTCTCCGTGGGAGGGATGCCCGGGCTGGGCAGCGCGTGAAACAGAGCCAAAGGACAGGGCTGAGAGCCAGCAGCACTAGGTGCGGCCTTGGCCTGACTCCTAGCCTGCCAGGCTACGTTCTTGTGGTTATGGGCTGGGGGTGAGGAGGTGGCGGAGGTGAGTCAGGGACGAGGAAGGGTCACTCAGGGAAGAGAGGCCTGTTGCAGACACGTGCCCCCACCCCAGCACACACTCACACACACGCACATACACACACACTTGTGAGGGAGACCCATTTGCAGGTTCCAGGTGCCCCATACCTGCCCTGCCAGGGATAGTTTAAAATATGAAGTTAAGCCGGGCATGGTGGTGCACACTTATAATCCCAGTATTTGGGAGGCTGAGACAGGAGGATCGCGCAGGTTCGAAGCCAGCCTCAGCTACTTAGTGAGGCTCTCAGCAACTTAGTGAGACCCTGTTTCCAAATAAAATATAAAATAGGTCTGAGAATGTAGCCCGGAGGTAGAGGGCCCATGGGTCCCCCCACCAGTACCACAAAAATAAATAAAATAAAATGTGAAGTTAGAGCCGGGTATGGTGACACATGCTCATAATCCCAGCATTTGGAAGGCTGAGACAGGAGGATCGCAGTTTGCAGCCAACCTCAGCTACTTAGTGAGGACCTCTGCAACTCAATGAAACTCTGTTTCAAAAATAAAGAATAAAATATAGGGCTAGGGGTGTAGCTCAGAGGTAAAATGACCCTGGGTTTCATCCCCAGTACCACAAAAAAATAAAATGTGAAGTTAGCCAGGCACAGTAATGCATGATTGTAATCCCAGTATGTGAGAGGCTGAGACAGGAGGATTGCAGGTCTGAGGCCAGCAACAGCAACTTAGTGAGTCTCTATATCAAAATAAAACAGGCTGGAGTATAGCTCAGAGGTAGAATGCCCCTGGGTTCAATCCCTAGTACCACACACACACCAGAGAGAGAGAGAGAATTCAGCCTCTCTGATCTCTCTCTCTCTCTCTCTCTCTCTCTCTCTCTCTCTCTCTCTCTCTCTCTCTCTCTTTCTCTCTCCACTCTTCCTATCATCTTTCCCCTGTGATATAAAGTTCCTCATCAGATATGGCTCCTTAGTCCTGCACTTCCCAACTTCTAGAACTATGAGAAATAAATATCTCATCAAAATTACCCAGTAATCCCAGCTACTCAGGAGGCTGAGGCAGGAGGACTGCACATTTGAGGCCAGCCTGCGTTAGTGAGATATTGTCTTAAAATAAAGAATTGTGTAAAAGGGCTGGGGTGTAGCTCAGTGGTAGAGTGCCCCTGGATTCAATTCCCAGTAATGCCAAAAAAAAAAAAGAAGGGAAGGAAGGAAGGAAGGAAGGAAGGAAGGAAGGAAGGAAGGAAGGAAGGAAGGAAGGGGAGGAGAGGGAAGAAGGGACAGAGTCTCAGGTATTGTGTTACAGCAACACCGAGTCCTAAGAGACTCAGTAAGACACATGTGCTCACACTTGGTGCTGGACAGAGGTGAGCGGGCGAGAGGGGAGGGCGGTGGGTCCTGGATAAAGGCAGATGCTCAGAAGAGAAGATGGCTGAGGGCCGAGGCCACGGGTTGAGAGGATGATGGGGAAGAGGCAAGCAGACAGATGAGACTGGAGAGGCTCCCGCTAGGCGCAAAGCCAGCATGGCTCCCTGGCCCCGGGGCCCACAGAGCACTGGACGGAAGCTGGCCAGAGACAGGACCGCGTCTAGGACGCACCAGGCCATCCCTGACTCCTTTTGGTTCAGCTGTGGCAGAAGGAGTGGGGTGGAGTGGGATGTCCAAACGTTCCTGAGAAGGGGAGGGGCAGGAATGCCCAGAGTCACTGGGGAAAGGCAGAAATTTGCACTGAGGACAGAAGATAGCCATCCGCATCTCCCTCCTCGGTCTTTCAACCCTCGCAAAGCCCTCCTGCCATCCCGCCCTGCATACATTCCTATTTGACCTCCAGCCCTGCCTGACCTTGACCCCACAGCACATCCTAACTCCCCTCCCACACCTGCATCTTCCTGCCGGGAGCCCAAAGGAGCGCAGGCCCCAGTGGAGCCCAAGGTCCCAGAGAGACTCCTGATTGCCTGGCAGAGTAGCTCCGCCCTGCCCACTGCTCTCAGAGAGGTGCTTGACCCCGTGTGGGTCCTCTCCTTCCTCTGGGATGTCTGCCTGTCCTGTCCTACCCCCATCCAGCCACTGGGCGACCTGTATGGAGCATCTGTGTGTCCCGGGTCCTTTGCTAAGTTCCTGGGATACCAAGTTCACTAAAACTTGGCTCTGTCCCAAAACTGGCTTATAGACTTGATGGGGAGATAGACTTGTGAACAGGTACCACCAGAAACACCCCAACACTCCCATCCCTGGCTAGAAGGGGGCACTAAGCTGGGACCCCTCCATCCACTGGCTGGGGTAGGGTCAGAGACCCAGCCTCCTGCTCTGGACTCTAGACCTACTTGGGTCAGGAAGGGAAAGGACCGGCCAGAAGCACCAAGGGGAGGGTCTCCCAGGGTGGGGTAAATTTAGGGATCAGAACGGGGACAGTGAGAGAGAACCTGGGCGCTGGCACCGCCAGGTCCCCTTCCTCCCCTCCCGTGGCCTCTGCCGATGGCAGCCTCCACTTCCCACTCACAGTCCGCGCTCCTCCAGGGGCTGCCCAAGCTTGCCTGCCCTTGGCACTAGGCTCCGTCCTGGTGCCAGGGGCCCTTGACAAGTTCATACATCAGAAAAGGAGGCAGTGGCTGGCTTCTTGCCCATCCGGAAAAGAGGACGGAATGGAGGGCGTGGCCCTTAGCCTCATACCCTCTTCTCTTCCCAGGGACCAGGTCCGCTTCAGACAGGGGAAAAGGCTGAGAGAGGAGGTGGGCTGACCCGCACACACCCCACTCCAGTGCAGCTGTCTAGACCTTTGTCCCCCTTCTCCTCTTGAGTCCCACACTGGGGGTGCAGAGGGGCAGGAAGGATGAGAAGAGTCACTACAAGGAACAGATGAGGGTACTGGAGCATCTTCCCTCCTTCCCCAAGAGATCCCACACCCGCTGCCAGGACAGCAGATATGCTCCCCATATAGAGTGATTCGCTGGTTGGGGTCTCCAGACAGCCATCAACATGGAGGCAGAATTGCAGCCAGCAGACATAGAACATATGATCACCCAAAGGCACTCATGAAAATGTTCACAGCAGAGCTGTCCCAATAGCCCCACACTGGAAACAACCAGAATGCCTGTCAACAGCAGAAGGGATAAATCAGTAGTACAGGTCCACACAACGCACTACCGCCCAGCAACAAGAAGGAGCGATCTACCACTGCACACGAGAATAAGGATGAAATTCACAACCGTCAAGTTGAGCAAAAGAAGTCGGGAGCTGGGCAAGGTGAGGCACGGCTGTAACCCTAGTACTTGGAAGGCCAAGACAGGAGGCTTGCAGGTTGGAGGCAGTCTCAGCAACTGAGCTAGGCCCTCAGCAACCCAGTAAGACCTTGTCTCCAAAAATGAGGGGGGGGGGGAGGAGGAGGAGGAGGAGGAAGAGGAGGAAGAGGAAGAGGAGGGTGTGTATGCAAAAGACAACGCTCTCCACCCGTAAGAAGTTCTGGGACAGGTAAATCAACCCAGAGGTCTGGAGAGTGAACCCATTAAAATCAGGTCTGGCAGGGGCAGGAAGGGAAATGGTGAGGCTCTATTTCTTGGCTCTGCGAGCCGGGCACATGGGCGTGTTCAGTCAGTGGAACATAAACTTTTTGGTATTTATGAAATACTTTATAAACTGAAATGGAGAACTGCCTGATGACATCTTATCGGCCACCGACTTTGTAAGATGAGGGGAGCCCTCTCACCCCTCACTCCTGCTCCTTCTCACCCCACAATCTGCCCATCTACCCCCCTTCTCCCCCCAACCAGCCTGGGCCTCACATGCCCTCTCCATGGGCATCATCTCTGAGCCTGAGAACTTCAGCTCCTGCCCCTTGCCCTCCACACACAACCTGGGTATGAGCCCGAGAAGATCCTTTAAAACTTCTGTAAGAGCTCCCAGCAGCCCTGTCTCAGGACCCCCAGGCAGCCGACCTAGCATGCTTCAGCCCACTCTGTCTGCTTATGATCCTTATTCACATACCATTTCCTCCCCTTCCTAGTCCAGTCCCTCTGGTACCATTGCCCACACGACATCCTTTATCTCTCCTCCAGAGCACTGTTTCCAGGCATACCTTTATTTGTGCAATTGCTTGTTTGGAGTCTGTTCCATCTCTCCCGCTGCATTGACAACCCCCCTGGGGTGAGAACATGCTCTCGGGCTGTCCCTGGCTCCTAGCTCAAAGCCTGGCTTAAGGCAGGTGAATGGCCAGGCCTGCCAGTCTTGCAGGCGATGCCCGCGGAAGGCAAACGTTGCTGCTAGGGACAAAATTCATACTTGTCTGAGGCCAGGACAGCTGGGTTGTAGTCCTGGCCCTGCCACTCACCTATAGTGTGACCCTGGCAAGTCTCTCCCCTTCTCTGGGCCTCAGGGTGCTTATTTGTGAAACAGCAGGGTAGGTAAAGCAGGGCGATGGGTGAGCTTGAAGAAGCATATGACACTGTGAGTGTGAGTGCGTGTGTGTGTACATCTCCCTAGGCCATCCATAGATTTCACCAGGTTCTCAGTAAAAAGATTCAGAACCACTAACAGCTCTAGGGCTCTGTGATTCTGTATAACTAGGAGAGGAAGAGGAAGCCATCCAACCCACAGGGACCAGAGTTGGATTGGACCCCAGACCTTCCATTGAGGCTTTAGGACCCCACGAGAGGGATGAAGGGGAGACTCCAGGCCCTGAACTCCCTGGTGCCCCTAAACTCAAGGGGCCTCCAGGTTGGGAGAAGCAGACACCAGACAAGCTGACCCCAGGGTCCACGTTTGGGAAGGAGGAGGCAAAACCAGCCTGCAGTCTCTTCCCTCTGCTCTCTCTGCCATCGGACAAGCACCCACTTGTCCTGGGATATGGCCCAGAGTTGGAAAGTGAGGCCGGTACCTGGAAATGCCCGCCAGGGCCCTTGGCACCCAGGTCAGAGAAGATTTGGCGGGAACGCTCAGGAGGGGAGCCAAACCTCACCCTCCCTCCTCCTGAGGCAGGTATGTGGGGCTGAAGGAGGACTCTGCAGGGTGACTGGGGAGACCACAAGTCCACCCAAGAGGCGCCAGGTTCCCAGCTCAAGGCTCTCATCACCCAGAGCTAGGACCCAGGGGCCTGGGGGCAGGGCAGGCAGCCCGCCTCAAAGTGAGGAAGGGCAGCAGGCCACAGATTCAAGCCAGAGGAGGCACTGAGGCCTGGGCACGGGCACACAGGTCAGGAAAGGAGGGCGGCTGGCAGGTGAAGCGGGCAGTGCAGCCTGGGGAGGGGAGAGGAGATGAGCAGGCTGGGAAAGGAGTCGGGACATGAGCCCAGCCTGTGGCTCAGGGCGAATCTTGGCTGATGGGAGAAGCTTGGCGATGCAGGGTACTTTTGTGTCTGTTGCGGGACTGTCAGGGGGAGGGCCCTGGCTGCCAGCCCAGATGCCTGGTAGCTCCTGAGCCCTGGCTCCTGAGGGGCAGGGAGCCCAGGAGATGTTTATCCACAAGGACATGGGGATCACACCTCCTTCAGCAAGGGCCCAGGTGATAGGCTGCTCCGCCCTAAGCCACATAATCGCCTGAGACCTGCACTGTGAATGGGGGCCTGGGCAGGGGCGAGAGTTGCCAGCCCCAGTGCCCCCCGCCCCCCGCTGGAGCCCAAACCAGGAGCCACAGGCTGGGATGGAGTTTTATCCATGCAGATAAAGGAAGGAGTGAGTCACAGCGAGCTCTCAAGAGGCCACTTGGAACTAGCTCATCTGAATGCAGACAGAGGCTTGTCCCTTTCCCTGTCCCCATGGCTGTTTTACACACACACACACACACACACACACACACACACACACACACACACCCCTCTCCCTCCTGCCTCTCCCTCTTTGATCACCCACCTCCAGGCCCCTGGTTCCCCATCTCAGCCTAAACTCTGAACCATCCCTGGCTAAGCTCACAGGGCCCCGCACACACCTATCCCACATCAAGGTTGCTGCATGAGGATGGGGCTGGGGAGTCAGGAGAAATCAAGGAAACCCACCAAGAATCCTAAGCCCACAGGCCCAGGTCTTAGGACCAAACCAGACAGAAAATTAAGCTTGGGACTAGTCCAAGAAGCAGGAAAGGAGGTGAGAAACCAGGTGCTCTCAGCCTCAAGCAGCTCCACCAGGAGCCAGTGGCAAAACAGGTGCCTCCTGGGCTTCTCAGACCAACCCCCAAATGCCAGAAAATGTGTCCTAACTCCCGGAGGAAGAACTCTGACTGGAAGAACTGCCTAGCCAAGAAAGATCTGAGACAGGAAGAGATTAGGGAAGGAGGCTGTGACCTCTGTGCCCCTGACACCTCCGAGGGCAGAGGGGAGTTATGAGGCTCTGAGGCAGGGGAGGCATCTGGTGACTCTGGAGTGGTCCTAGGTCTGACCCCTGTTCTCTGCCATGACCAAGAAGCAGTGGTCTGGGATGCTCAATCCATACCCTCCGGGGCACACCCTCCCTCCCTAAGCATCAGAAACAAGGCTCAGGCCTCCCTGGGGATCACGGCAGGACCCCCAGTCACTATGAGGGCCCAGGCGACAGCTACATCCCCCAACTGTCCCACACCACGGCTGGGGCTAAAGCCCTTGCAGGAGGGAGTGTTCCATCTACAAGTGCCCAGCCCTCTGCCTGACACTGTGGAGTGTAGCGACAAATATGCCATAACCACCGGCTTAGCCCAAGGACACCCAGTCACGTGGGCCCACAGGGACACTAGGACATACAGAGGACACACACGCACCCACACATGCAGACACAGCTGGCCTTACCAGCACCCCTTAGAAGGGCCTTGGAAGAGGCCACTCACTCAGGGAGCACTTTGAGTCACCCTCTCTCTGGGTAGCCCCCAGCATAACCCGACTACCTAAAAAAGGCTGCTGCCTCCCGAACCCTGAAACAGGCAGACAGACTGGGATGGGGGGGTCAGGTAGAGCCAAACTAACTAGTTTCTGGTAACCCCAACACCTCCCTCTCCTCTTTCAGGAAAATCCAGTGTCATACCTTTATCAGGCCTGGAAGCTCTGAGCAGACAGTTTATCCAGAACAAGCACCTGCCCCTGGTTCCGGCTCCTCCTGACCCCTGGATCGCTTTCCCACTTCCAGGATCCAAGACTCACCCAGAAAGGATATGCAGGGGGGAGGTGGGCTGTCCCCCACCCCATCCTTCTTCTCCTTCCTTGCTCTGGTGGGACCAGAAGGCCCAACCCCTCCAGGCCACAGAGCCCCTGCTCACCTCTCCCTAACAGGCCAGCTTCCCAGAAATTTACCCTTTTGCTGTCTGGCCACAGGGCTCCAATCCTCCACCCTCCAGTCCTGCTCCCTCTTGGTGGCTCTGAAACCTCACCGGGGTTATTTGCCTCTTTCTAAGGAGCAGGTCCCACACCACTCCCTTCCCCGGGGCACAAGAGACCCAGGTGAGACCCGAGAGAAACTGGCTGCCCTTGCAGCTGGTCCTAGTCCACTCCCAATCCAATGAGGAAGGGCACCTGTCCTGCCGACACCTTCTCAAGCGTGGACCGCACTTTGCTGTCTCGGCTCTTTACCTATCTCCGGTGGCCTGGGCTCTCCAATTAAAACATCCCCCACCCATCCCGCAGCTCCCTACCTGAAGCAGCAGCCGCCTCCTCTCCAACCGGCCCGAGCCCCTGGGCTCCCAGCTGTCGGCCGGCGGCGAAGGGACCGGGGAGCTCCCCGGGGGCTGGGGGCCGCAGGGGGGCCCGGGCTCCAGCGCCTCGCAGCACACCAAGCTCACCGTGCAGCCCATCCGGCCGGGCGCCCGGCGGCCCGGGGCGGGAAGCGAGCGCCCCGGAGCCGGCCCGCCCCCAGCCGCTGCGCTGGCCCGGCCCAGGGCGCGGCGACGCCCCCCGCCCTACAGCTCCGCGCCTTCCCCGCTGCACCGCGGGCGCGGGGGAGTGCGGCCCGGCGAGGGGCGGTGACACCGGCTTCTGGGCGCAGCCAGGGGCCGAGCGAGACCGTGGGGCGCTGGGGGGCGAGGAGAGGGGCGGTGGCGGGACCCCGGGGGCGCGGGCCGGCTGGGCTGGGAGCAGTGGGAGAAAGAGACCCAGGACCACGCGTCTGGAGAGGCAGAGGGCAGATACGCGAGAAAGCCATGGAGAGATTCGATAGGGGCAAAGACGGGGGACCGAGCCTCTGCAGGTCTGCGAGTGGGCAGAGCAGACAGGCTTGGAGAGCGCTGTGTTTAGGAGTGTTTACAGGTGTTTCCTGGGGTTTGTGAAAACAGTTCTTGCAGGTCCCTGCTGCTCCTCTGTTCTCTGCCCCTCAATACTAGCCCCGGCACATCCCAACCTAGAAAAAGAGAAAGACCCCAGCCTCAAGAAGCAGAGCGCAGCCGGGGGAGGGGGCACAGAGCACCTGGGCCGCCCAGCTGGACCCCGCATCTCACTGGGGTTGTGCTTCCGTCCTGTGGGAGTGGGTACCTGGACTGGGAGGAGGGCACTGGTGACCAGCACTCGTGGGACCTCAGCGGACTGAGGTGGGAAAGAGGGGGCGACAGGTGGGACTTTGTCCTCTGCTCCCTACAAGAGACTTCAGGACTAGACCGGCACTTCAGCCTCTTTGCGCCATCTGGTGGCAACAAAAAGAAAGACAGGAGGAAAAGAACTGGGAAATTGTTGTATAGCCAGGGTTGGATCTGTGTTTAGCAGGCAAGGAGTCTACCGGGCCCTGCCTGAGGGGGGCCAGCCCCAGTGGCCTTGATCCGACTCTACCACTTCTCCCTGGCAAGGGCTGGCTCCTCCTCCAGGGCGCTGGGCTGGGCCTGAGTCACTGGGTCCCAAACACTAGGAAGTGCCCTGCAGCACCAGAGTCCCTAGGGACAGGCCCAGGCTGTGGAGCCCAGCACTCCTGCCCTTACCAGGTGAGCAGTGGGGAGGGCCTGGAGGGCCGGGTAGCTGGGAAGGGGAAGGGATGCCAGGAGCCAGGAGCAGAGGAATCCTAGGGAGAGATGAGGGACGGAGGAGGTATCCTAGCTGTTAGTGGGTTTTATACAGAATCTGGGCTAGAAAGATCAGCAGGCCAATCACTTGGTCTACAGGTCGAGAAACCAAGCCTCAAGAAAGGGGAGTGACTGGCCCAAGGACACAGTGAGTTGCTGGGCCAGGATGGAGACTCAACCTAGGTCTCTAGATACCCAAGCCGGTTCTCCCTGTGCCCCGCCCCACCCTCCCTCATTTACCCCCTCACCTTCTTTCCCCTCCACTTCACCCCCTCCTCACCAGTGCCCGCCTCCCAGTCCAGGTACCCATTCCTACAGGACGGAAGCACAACCCCAGTGATGAGGTGTCCAGGTGGGCAGCCCAGGTGCTCTGTGCCCCCTCCCCCGGCTGCGCTCTGCTTCTTGAGGCCGGGGTCTTTCTCTTTTTCTAGGTTGGGATGTGCTGGGGCTAGTGAGCCTGTGACCCACTGCTTCGTTACTCCCACCCCAACCCAAACTCCAGCAGCCACTATCTAAAAGGCAGGACACCTCTTGACTCCGGGATCTCAGACTAAACCCACTAGTTTTGGGGGGCCACAGTGTCCATTTTTTAGTCCCAGGACCCCTTGGAAGGAGAACAGGCTGAGTCCCCTGCAAGAGGGTGGCAGGATTGAAACAAGGTGCCCTGCTCCCCGACACCCAGCGTCCAGCTCAGTCCCAGCCTTACATTTTCCACTCAGCTGGGGCCCAGGAAAGAATGAATCTGGGTCTCAAGGATGACAATGCTCTGCCAGGGCTGAGGACTGTCCATGTAGACAGGAAAGGACGTTCCCCAGCCCTGAGTCCACACGGCAGGAGCAGTCCCAGGGCTGCTCTCAGCCCCGGCTGAGAACACGGGCCCTCCAGGCACACAGATCTGAGTTCAAATTCTGCCTTCGCATGGCAGAGTGGTGGCACACACTTGTAATCCCAGTACTTGGGAGGCTGAGACAGGAGGGTCACAGGTTCCTGGCCAGCCTCAACTACTCAGTGAGGCCCTCCACATCTTAGTGAGACCCTGTTTCAAAATAAAGAATAAAAAATCAGGCTGGGGATGGAGCTCAGAGATAGAATGCCCCGGGCTCAAGCCCCAGTACTACAAATCCTGCCTTCACCACTTATGACTTTGTGATGTTGGCTGAAGATCCACCTACTCTGTGCCCCATTTCACCTTGTACAAAACGGAGCTCCTAACCTCCTAGCGATGCTGTGAGGATTAAACAAGACAAGGCTGTCAAGCGATGCGCTCAGTGCCTAGACCCAGGGGCTGCCCGTGAGCGGAGGCCGCCCATCGTACTCACGTGCGGGCCTTCAGGAGCGAGCTGGGCTTCCCCCCACACCAGCAACTTGTGACCCTAGGAGCGCTGGGCAGCTGAGCCCAGAGGGTCCTTCACAAGCCCGCCTTCCAAGGCACAGGGACCTGCATCATCTCCAAGTACCCATGGCAGAAGAGGAGGCCATCCTCAAGGTGACCAGGGACCTGAAAGGTGAGTGTGTCCCTGGGACCGAGTTGCACAGGGTTCTCGGGAGCATCTCCCCCAGAGGCCTCTCTCCCTGGTATCTAATGTCTGGCATCCTCTGGCAGCTGCTGTCTCCGCCATCCTCCAGGGCTATGGGGATGGGCAGCGGCCGGTGACGGATGCCAGCGCTGAGCTGCACAGACTCTGTGGCTGCCTGGAGCTGCTGCTGCAGGTGGGACCCCTCCCCTCCCCAATGACAGGAGGGCATTCCAGATGCCAGGGAAGACCACTGTCTCCTCAGTCGGCAAGTCCTCCCCGACATCTTATATCGCTCCCGGAGGCCGTCCTTGGAAGGGAAGTGAGGCAAAGTGAGGGGGTGGGGGGAGTAAGCACCAGGAGCTGGGGGCAGCCGTCCTGTTTGGAAGTGTAAAACTTCAGAGGCAGGATGTCCTGGGACCAGCACTTCATGCTGCTAGTTAGAGCCCAAATCATATCTACCCCTAGCTGGGTTGTTTTGTTGCTACTCTTTTGTTTTGTTTTGTTTTCTGTTTTGGGACTTAAGTATTTACTATATGCCAAGCCAAGTCCTTTGTTTGCCCCACCTCTCTCCTTCCTTCCTTCCTTTTTTCCTTTCTTTCTTCCTTTCCTTCCTTCTTTTCTTTTTTCCTTTTTTTTATGGACTAGGGATTGAACTCAGGGGCGTGCTACCTCCAAGCTACACCCCCAGCCCTATTTTAGTTTTTATTTTGAAGCAGGGTCTCAGTAGGCTGATGAGTCTCACTACTTGCTGAGGCTGTCCTTGAACCCGAGACCCTCCTGTCTCAGCCTCCTAAGTAGTGGGAGTACAGGTGTGCACCTCCGGGTCTGGCTTGCCGCCCCTTTCTTAATCCTCATTCTAACCCTCTGCGGTGCTGGATGACCTCCCCGGGCACACAAAGCATCCCTCCCACTCCTCTGACTTCACCTCTTCCAGTGTGCTACATTCTGGCTGCAGTCAGCCACACCTACAGCATCCTCCCGACCTTCCAGAGCACACAGTGCCCCCCGCCCCGGAGCCACGCCAGCCCCCGCACCCAGAATGCCATCCCTCCGTGGTTTACATGGCACGAGTTCTCATTTCCTTCAAGTCTGGCCACTCTGATTTAAAATGTTACTATACATCTCACAGAGGACACATATCTATTCTCTTTCCTTGTTGACTTTATTCGCCACCGCCATCGCCGCCTTCACACGGTCTGTTTTACTCAGTTTGCTCACTGTCTAACTCCCCCTCCATGAGGGCAGATTGTTCATTGCTTTGAACAGAACCTGATACATAGTAGGTGTGAATGAATGAATGAATGAATGAATGAATGAATGAATGAATGAAAACACTGAAGCTCAGAGAGACCAAGCATCTCGCCCTTGGTGGCCCAGTGAGCGGCAGAGCCTGGACTTGAGGCCGGGTTTGCCAGCAGGAGCGCTTTCCTCTCCTGCCTGCTGCTCGTCATGCGGGGTGCATGTTAAGTTCTAGAAGGAAGCATTCCTGTACCTTCCTTTCCCTCATCTTGGCCCAGTTTGACCAGAAAGAGCAGAAGAGCTTCCTGGGGCCTCGGAAGGATTACTGGGACTTCCTCTGCACTGCCCTGCAGCGGCAGCGGAAGGACCCGGAGCAGACCCGCGCCATCCATTCTCAGGACAAGGTACCCAGAGCCGGGTGATGAGACGCCCAGCCTTAGAAGCATGCAGAGCCCAGGCCTTGGCAAGATGGCACTGGGGCAGGGTTGCCCGAAGTCCCACTCTCACCCATCCCTGCTCCCTGGGCCACAGACCCATCATCTGTCCTCATCCCTCCTTAGCCAGCCCTCGACACGCCTGCGCCACCCCATCCTGCCTCTGCCAAGTCCCAGGGCCCTCCTCACCACCACTAGCCCCAGTCTTCCCTCTCTGTGCTCTTGAAGCCCCCTGGGTCCTAACGCCTCCCTCTGTGTGCCCTGCAGCTGAAGACCCCTCTGGGCAGAGGCCGGGCCTTCCTCCGCTCCTGCCTGGCCGGAGGACAGCTGGCCGAGTCCCTGCAGCTCTGCCTCCTGAGCCCAGAGCTCACCAGGTGGGACATCTGGGACATCCTCCACAGGCACCCTGCAAGCCCATATCCCCCTTTACAAAAGAGCCCTCCTTCGCCCTACACAGGACTTTAACACCAAAGATGATCAAATGAGTCAGAAAGGAAAAGCCAGAACAGGGCAGAGGGGCGGTTGGAACCCAGGATGCTGGCACTGGTGCAGTGCTGGGGCCTCCTGTGCCCAAAGGGCCACACCCTCCCTAGGAGAGTCCCACACAGGTGCCATGGGGGCCGATTCTCAGAAGTCATGATGGCAATGGCACCAGGGTCAAAGGCCAAGGGCGCCAATGGCTATTAACGCAGGGAATGGTACGGCCCCCGGAGCCCTCTGCTGCGCCCCGACCTCTGGGAAGACATCATAGACTCCCTCTACGCTCTCAACGGGGTGGCCTTCAACTTGGACTTGCAGCGCCCAGACCTGGACGATGCCTGGCCCATGTTCTCAGAGTGAGTAGGCGCAGCAGGGAGGGAAGCCTCTTCTGTGATGGCTCCCAGGGCGCCAGGTATCCCAAGCTCTGAGCCAGCAACCTTGGTCTCCCTCTGAGTCTCCCTCCCCCACCCCTGAATCCCAACCCTCCACCTGCCTACTACATCCTCAGCATCATCTTGGGCTATTCAGCGACACTGCACAAAGAGCATGCTCAAGGCTGATTGGGCAGTGAGGGTGGAGGGTTTGAAGGATGAATGAATGGGAGATGATGGGAGGGATGGACGGACAGACAGAGAGCAGGAGGAATTTGGGAGAGCGGGAAGGGTGGTGGAATGAATGGTGGTTGGAAAGATGGATGTCCCCCACCTAAAGACCAGGCCCATGTTGGGGAGAGGCACAGGGTCCCCCACCTCTGTCACTTTTAGGGCATGCTGTTCCAATTCCAGCCGGACCCCGGGAAGAAGACTCAGAAAGACCCAGGATTCCCTGAAGGTGCCTTTGCTCTGCCTCACTCGGAGGTGCCTCTTGCCCGTCTAGTTGGGACCCCACCCCTGGTTGAGCAGTAACTGGGCCTCCTGCTCTGTGTGTACAGTGAGCCCCACAGGACGGGCACAGAAAGAAGCCCATGTGTGGATGGGCTGGGCGCCTGGGCAAGGCGAGGGCTGCCGTTCCTGGTGGTGAGGATTTCAGGGAAGGAGAGAGGATAGGACCACCTATAAGAGCCACTGGGACCAGGGAGAAGGAGCAGCCTTCCTTCCCCAGGTGACCAGAAGCTTGCAGGAAACAAACCAGGGGCCATCTCTGCTCGGCATTCCTTCAGTTCAGCTCAGGGAATGACCAGAAAGCCAGGTCGCCCGGCTTAGCACCCAGCTCCTTGCTAACCATGGTCCTTGGGCAAGTCACCGGTCCTGTCTCCTGGGGTAATTGTGAGGATGAATGACCTGGGCATGGTGGCACACACCTGTGATCCCAGGACTTGGGAGGCTGAGACAGGAGGATCTCGGGTTCAAAGCCAGCCTCAGCAGCTTAGTAAGCCTCTCAGCAACTTAGCGATATCATGTTTCAAAATAAAAAATAACATAGGGCTGAGGATGTTCAATCGTGAGTGCCCAAAAAACAAAAAGCATGTGTGGCTCAGAGCAGGGCTCCGGGCCTCGGGCTCACTCCACGGCAGCGTGTGGTTATCGTCATCGTGGTTATTATCATTCCACAAGCACCTTCTGCTCACCCGTCAGCTTCCAAGCGCCAGGTACAGATGCTCTCAGGACTCGGTCTCTGACTTAGAGGAATTCAAGGTCTGTTCAGGAAGACAGATCCCACAGGAGCACACCACAGCGCATGCCAAGTGCGCGGTCAGCCTCTGGATCTGTGTGTTCTGCACCTGTGGATGCAACCGTTGGCAGATAGAAAGTATTTAGGAAAAACATTGCCTCTGAACTGAACCTGTACAGACTTTTTTCTTGTCATTATTCCCTGAACAATACAATAACCATTCACAGCCTTCATATCATGAGAGAGATTTCCAGTAATCTAGAGCTTGCTTAAAGCATGTGAGAGGATGTACATAGGTTAGCTGCAAGTACCATGCCTTTTTATATGAGGGACTTGAGCATCCATGGATTTGGTACCTAGTTGGGATCCTGGAACTTCCCTGAGTGCAGAGGGACAACGTAGTGTGGTACAGCATGGGCAGAGGACATGGGCGCCCAGAGAGAGCTTCCTGAAAGAGGTCACTCCGCTGGGTGTCAGTCTCTTGTGATTTCATCACAATTACACAGCCAGGGATTATTAATGTCATTTTGCAGATGAGAAAGCTGAAACACAAAGTCCAGGTCATGAGACGGGATTAAAGGAGAGGCATGGGAGGAGGTTAGGGGGACCTGATCAATGCAGGTGAAGGAGGGAGAGGATGCAGACCGCAGGCAGGGAGGAAAGGGCGTTGAGACACCCCTCTGTTCCCCCACCACATCAAAGCTGGGCTCTCAGACCATCTGGGTTGCTGCAGAAGTTACTGCTGGCCTGAGAAATCAAAATCTCCCGTGGAAGGGCCTGGGAATCTGCATATGTAGAAGCCTGTTAGATTAGGGCTGTGGCCTCTCCAGGAACCATGTCAGTGAACTGATGCTGGGGTGACAGGTGGGTTTCTCTGCAGACCTTAGCAGCCTCTGGAGACCCCAACGGAGTCCAGCTGAAGGAGCCACACACCAGTCGGCCCGGCTGTCCACCAGACACACCCAGAGAAGAAGTCCAGAAGAAGAAGAAGGCTGGACTCCCCAGGTCCCAGCACCCCATGCATCTGCCCTCCTTTTTAGAAAAGAAGAGAGAAGATTCCAGGAGCCTCGGTTCCCCCCAAAGCACTTGGGAACCAGAGAGGAATGAGCTTCAGCTAGACCTGGAGGAGGAGGGAGCCCTGAGGACTGGGAAGTTCCCAGAGAGCTCAATAGCCAGCAACCAGCCACAGACAGAGGGGGGTGGGGAGGCCAAGGAGGTGACAGCAACGGAAGCTGGTGGCAGAGGGGGGCTGCTAGGGGCAGAGGCTCAGAGAACAATAGAGCAGGTTCATGATGAGTGGGGCAATGTCCAGAGGTTGCCAGCCTCCAGTCCCAAAGTGATGGCAGAGGAGGCAACATCAGAAGGCAGGTGGGGCTGGGAGGGGCCTCACATCCCCGGGGAGTTCTGGGTCCTCCAGGGCCTGGGAACAAAGGAAGGCTGCACCACAGAAAAGCCACCAGAGCAAACAGGAGGGACCAGTGCAGCAAGGAGGGAGGACCAAGCAGAGGTGGCCCTGCAGGATGTGGTCAAGGTAAGAGCAATTGGCCTTGGACCTGTCTAGTTTCCCCTCTCTAACCCGGCCCATAAGCAGGGGTGCCCAGCAGTCGTATGGAGGCCATTCCAGCCCACAGACCAGTTTTATTGGCCTGCCCAGGATTATCCAGGGATGCCTCTTGAAAGCCATGCATTCTTCTGTTCACCACAGTCCCCACCTCTCCCTATTGCCTCACATCAGACTCACTTTATACTGCATACGCCCTGCATGGTTTGGTTGACATTTGAGTTTGAGATCCTATTCTTCTCAAATTCTGTATCGCCTCAGGTCTCTTCCCAGTATCTGAGCTCCGCTGCTGCAGACCCCACCACCCAGCCACTCTTAGAGATGCTTATCCCCAAGGTCACCCAAGGTTGTCATCCATTCCACCTGCAGCTCATCCTCCCTAGCCAGAGTCATTCGAGGTGCTTGAGCTTTGTAATTTCTATCCTTCAGTGAAAAAGGGAATGGTGGCTCCAGGCTCACCCAGCTCCCAGTACTGTCCCCTGCACTACCCTCTTCCCAATGGGCAGCCTGGGGCCTCATAGGGATGCTCCTTAGGCCAGCCCCAGGGCTGGGGTCTCTGCCCTCCTCCCTCAGCCTCCTTTTCCCCCTTCCATCCTCCAGACCCTCAGACATGGCCTCCAAGAGGCCCAGGAACAGGCCCAGCGCCAGGAGCAGCTGCGGAAGGTGCAGGAGGGGGAGCTGCAGGCGCTCCAGGAGCAGCTCCGCTGGTAACCTTGGCAACATTCCTGCTCACCTGGCAACTGTGGGGTGCTGAGCCAGTGCCCTGCAGACCCTGGCTCCTCATCACAGGGGCTCCCTAGGCCTCCAGCCCCTCCCCCACCACCCTCCCCTGGCCTCCTGCTGGGCCACCCTCTGCCCTCTGTCTCCTCTGTTCCCTACCTCAACACTCCCCGCATTTCTTTCTGTCTCTACTTTTATTCTGCCTTTCATCTACTTGTTCTACAATCCGCCTTTCATCCTCTGATAATCACAACATAGCTATCATGTGCCCAGCATCTACTACCTCCAGACACAGGTACAGGCGCTTTCTCATAGCAACTCCAAAGGGGCTCTATAGAGACGCCCCTTTTCTAGATAAGCCAGCTGAGGCTCAAAGAGGCAACGGAATGCACCCAGCACCCTCTAGTTGGCAGAGGAACTGATATTCAAACACTGCACTGGATTCCCCAGCCGTGAGCTTGAACACTGCCCCAGCCAAGACCCCCAGCGCATCCATCCTTGGTCTCCACTGGCAGCAGACGTCCCCTCTCAGGGACAGAGAATCCATGGGTGCTCAAGTCCCTACAGAGAACATGTGCCAGGTGGCTCTCCACCTCTGAGCTACATCCCCAGTCCCTCTAGGCCCTTATATAGAATGGTGTAGGATTTGCTTTAAATCATTTCTAGGTTACTTATAATACCTAATACAATGTAAACACTGTGTAACTAGTTGCTATGCTATACCATTTAGGGGAAAAGGACAAAAAGAAAGTCTATGCATGTTCCCAACAGACACAGTTTCTTTTTCAGACACAAATTTTTTTCAAAACATTTTCATTCTTTGGTGAGTTGACCTCACAGCACAGGACCCACAGATTTGGAGAGCCGATTCTCCCTCAGCTCTCTGCCCCCTACCCTACAGCCTCTCCCCAGCCAGCAGCTCCTCATCCTGCCACTGCATTGAGATCACGACCCAGAGAAAGCTGTCACAGTCCTTCCCTCGCAGTCTCTCACAGTCCTTCCCTCGCAGTCTCGTAACGCTTCTCTCTCTCTCTCTCTCTCTCTCTCTCTCTCTCTCTCTCTCTCTCTCTCTCTCTCCCTCCTTCCCTCCCTCCCTCCCCCCCTCTCTCTCTCCCTCCCTCTCTCTCCCTCTCTCTCTCCCTCCCTCCCTCCTCCCCCTCCTCCTCCTCCCTCCTCCTCCTCCTCCTCCTCCTCCTCCTCCTCCTCCTCCTCCTCCTTCTTCTTCTTCTTCTTCTTCTTCTTCTTCTTCTTCTTCTCTCTCTCTCTCTCTCTCTCTCTCTCTCTCTCTCTCTCGGGATGGAACCAACCCAGGGCCTCACACGTGCCGCCGGGTAAGTGCTTTACCACTGAGTTACACCCCCCAGCCCTTTTAAGTTTTTATTTTGAACCACGGTCTTAACTAAATTGCCCATGCTGGCCTCAAACTTGAGATCCTCCTGCCTCAGCCTTCTGAGTAGCTGGAATTATAGGTATGCACCACCATTCCTGGCTTATAATTTTAAAAAAGATCTCCGGGGGGGGAAGCTGACATAGGAATAGCACAGGTTTCAGCAAGACTCTCAGTAACCTAGTGAGACCCTGTTTCAAAACAAAACTGTGGATATAGAATGGAGATAGAATGCCTCTGGGTTCAATTTTTGTACCACAAACCACACACGCGCACGTGCACGCGCGCGTACACACACACACACACACACACACACCTCCAAAGGCTGGGAATGATGGCACATGCCTGTAATCCCAGTACTTGGGAGGCTGAGACAGGAGGATCAAAGGTTCAAAGACAGCCTCAGCAACATTGTGAGACTCTCAGCGACCTAGAAAGACCCTGTTTTGTGTGTGTGTGTGTGTTTTTTAAGTGGGGGCAGCTGAAGTAGCTCAGAGATAAAATGCCCCTGGCTTCAATCCCAAGTGCCAACAACAAACAAACAAAGAAATCCAACAACCACCTCTGGAGCCAGGCCTGGGAGTGCAGACTTGTGATACCCATACTTGGAAGGCTCAGACAGAAGGATCACAGGTTTGAGGACAGCCTCAGTAACTTAGCAAGACCCCCTTTCAAAAGGAAAAATAAAATAGGGCTGGGGCAGTAGCTCAGAGGTAGACTGCCTCTGGATTCAACCTCCATTACCAAATTAAAAAAAAAAAAAAATCTGGCCGGGTGTGGTGGCACACACTTGTAATCCCTGCACTTGGGAAGCGGAGACAGGAGGATCGCGCAGGTTCGAAGCCAGCCTCAGTGGCTTAAGAGACCCTGCTTCCAAATAAAATATAAAAAAAATAGGTATGGAAGTGTAGCCTGGAGATAGAAGGATTCCATCCCCAGTACCACCAAAAAAAGAAAAAATAAATCAGCCATGCTGATTCCCCTGAGTGTGACTCAGTCTCTTTGTGTCCCTCCTTGGGTGTCTGTGAGCCTCAGTCTCCCCTCCTGCTTCTGTCTCCCCCCAACATGTCTGACCCTCCCCTGGCCCAGAGACACCAGCCCAGCCCCCAGCAGAGCCTGAGTCTCAGTGATTCACACTGAATCACGGGGAAGTCTATTGACTGTCTGCTTGCAGGCAAGATGGCGCAGGAGCCCCGAAACCCAGACAAGCCCTGGGCACCTCCACCCTACCCTCAGCTCAGGCTTTAGTCAGCAAATATTCCCGATTCCCACCCTAAGTGAATGTGGGAGCCTTGGCCACCCAGGGACCTTCAATAGAATCAAGAAAGGCTCGTGGAGCAGCTGGAGTCTGCCCTACTGGGATTCGTGCACACTAGGCCAGCGCTCTGCCACTGAGCTGCCTACCTCTCCAGCCCCCGACCATGTTGAAAAGGCATGGAGCTGGACTGTGGGTGAGCAGGGCTGGGCACAGGCAGACCAGACAGGAGGCCACTGCCCTGGCCGAGGGACAGGAAGGTCCTCAGGCCAGGCTGGTAGCAATGGAAGGGCAGCAGCTGCTGCTTTATGGGTAATTCTGTGTGTGTGTGGTACCAGGGATGGAACCCAGGGACACCGTAACTCCGAGCTACACCCCCAGACCTATACTTTAGTCTTTCTTATTATTTGAAACAGGGTCTCACTGAGTTGCGAAGTGCCTCACTAAGTACCTGAGGCTGTCCTCCGGTCTCAGCCTCCGGAATGCTGCAATTACACGTTATGGCTAAAAAAAATTTTTTTTTTTTTTGCAGGTCTGGGGTGGAACCCAGGGGCATTTGACCTCTGAGCTACGCCCCTGCCCTACTTTTTATTCTTTATTTTGAAACAGGGTCTCACAAAGTTGCAGAGGGCCTCACTAATTAGCTGAGGCTGTCCGTGAACCGCGATCCTCCAGTCTCAGCCTCCCGAATGCTGGGATTACAAGCGTGCGCCACGCCTGGCTCACGTTATGGGTAAATTTTGAAGCAGGGCTTCCTGAGGGATTGGATGTGGGGTCTGAGAAAAAAATCAGGAGTCAAAACTGACTGAGGCCTGACGGGATCAGCCGGAAGGCTAGAGTCACCATTAGCCGAGGCAAGGGCGGCCGTGGTGGGACAGGTTTACAGGAAAGTTCAGGAGCTTCGCGAGAATGTAGGAAGAGGGGCGTGTTGGCTAGTGCCGCTAAAGGAACGCTCCAGGGTGGGCCTGTTTCAAGTGAGTGACTTCTGCGGAGTCGCCCTTAGGTGTCAAATGCACACGATGATCCGCTCAGTGGTGTGTGCTCCAGCGGCAGGAGCAACCCCTCCCCTGCAAGGGGGCTCCCATCCAGGCAGAAGCCCCCCAGTTCTCACGCCTGCCGAGCTGTCACCCCAGAACCCAGCCCTCCTTCTGTGCAGGTGTCAGGAGGAGAGAGCCCAGCTGCAGGCAGAGCTGCAGCAGAAGCAGCAGCAGGCCGACAGGAGGGCCGCCGTCCACCAGGAGGAGCTTGCAAGGCAGAGGGACCTGGTCCAGGCCATGAAGAGGAGGGTGTTGGAGCTGATTCAGTAAGGATGGTGATGGGGGGGACTGGGGTGCAGAAGGGATGCAGAGGCCAAGCTTAAAAACTCTACCCAAGCCGGGTGTGGTGGCGCACGCTTGTAATCCCCACACTTGGGAGGCAGAGACAGAAGGATCACGCAGGTTCGAAGCCAGCCACGCTGGCTTAAGAGACCCTGTTTCCAAAAAATAGGTCTGGGAGTATAGCCCGGAGGTAGAAGGGCTTCCAGGAACCCCAGTACCAAAAAAAAAAAAAAAAAAAAAAAAAAACCACACACACACACACAAAAAAACTCTACCCTGGTAACCACCGTCAAGCAGAGCCCTAGACCTTCATGTATGCAAACTCATTTCCTTCTCTTGGCCACCCCTGATGTTAACCCCATTTTACAGATGAAGAAACTGAGGAACAGAGGGGCTGGCTTGCTCACCAAGGACACAGAGAATATAAATTGCAGTCTTCTGACAGCACCTTCCATGGGAGAAAGAGGAAAAAACACAGGGCTTAAGCAGCAGGCAATTATGTGTCCTGCACCTACCCCCCCACTGCCCTTCAGACACCAGGGCTGGCGGGCCCACCCGGGCAGCTGTCCCAGGCTCCAGAGGCCTGGCCCAATTCCCAGCCACTAAGCTCGTGGAGAGATGCTCGTGCCCTCCAGCCTGGTAGGGGGAGAATTCACCTGTATGTTATCCTTTCTTGTAGTTCAAGAACCAGGAGACTATCTGACTCAGTTCCATTAAAGTTAGAAGGGTGCAGTCAGACATAGTGGTACATGCCCATAATCCCAGGACTTGGGAGGCTGAGACGGGAGGACCACAGGTTGCAAGCCAGCCTCAGAGAGTTAGCGAGACCCCGTTTCAAAGTCAAAAATTTTAAAAGCGCTGGGGGTGTTGCTCAGAGAGGGAATGTCTCTGGGCTCAATCGGTGTGTGTGTGTGTGTGTGCGTGTGTGTGTGTGTGTGTGTGTGTGTGTGTGTGTGTGAATGTCCCTGAATTCAATCCCTGTGTGTGATTGTGTGCACTCATAAACGCATTCGAATAATTAGAATATTACTGGGAGGCCATCCAGTACTAAATCCTCTTTGGAAAAATACATTTTTTTTAACAATACTGGGAATTAAACCCAAGGGCATTCTACCTCCGACCTATACCTCTAGTCTTATTTTTTATTCTTTACTTTGAAATAGAGCCTCACTAAGTAGCCAAGGCTGGCCACAAACCTACCATCCTCCTGTCTCAGCCTCCCAAATACTGAGATCAAAAGCATGCACCTCAGTGCCCAGTAAAATACAAATATTAAAGGTGAAAAAAGGCAGAGATTGACCTAGAAAGGATGAACACATCATTTAAGGAATGAGATCATCCGAGGAAACTGTCTGCTGGGTGAGAAGAACGTGGTTATAAAGTTAAATACTCGCCTCACAGAAGAATATAAGGTAGCTAACAATAAAAGACACACACATGTGATTGTGAAGGAAAAATAGAAGATTAAGTGGAAGATATAATGGAAGACAAAATATATAGACACTGGAAGTATGAGTAATAGAGTCAGCATTAGAAGACAGCTCAGAGCATCTCCATAGCAGAATCAGAAAGGGAAAGAATCCATTCAGAGGAAAAATACTAGTGCATCAGGAGAAACACAGAATTTTCCTGATATTCAAGAAATTACTCACAGGTCTTCAGGCAGGGAAACTCCCCTAGCAGAAGCATGAAGAAGGAAGGTGGACCCTAACCTGGAAGAGGGGAGGAGGGGATGTGCCAGAGGGAGACTTGTGCATCTGAAGGCAGATGGACCACACCACGTCTCTCCTCCATCTTGAGTTCCCCTAAAATGATAGTAAAAGAGATAACAGAGATAAGGGAGGGGGACAGCTAGCCACAGATAAGAAAGTTCAGCTCAGAATGGATGAGTAAGTGAATACCGTGTGAAGCCCAAGTTAGACTTTCAAGTCCCGGAGATCCCAGGACACAGATGGGGAAGGAGGGTGGGGCATGAAGTCATTAGCATGGGGAGTCTGCAGGCCCTGCCCTCTACCTGCCTCCCCACCTGCAGAATGTCCAGCAGCCAGGGCCTGTCTCCCAGGCAAAAAATCATAAGGTCTTCTAGTCCCCAGTAAAGGCCAGTCTGTGTGGCATTTGGTAGTCTGGTTTACCAAGGGCTTCCTGCCAAGTGCTCCCCAAGGGGAAGTCACCTGTGCACCAACCTTGTTCAATGCCTGGAGCTCCATTCAGCTTCGATTTCCTCCTCCTCCTCCTCCTCCTCCTCCTCCTCCTCCTCCTCCTCCTCCTCCTCCTCCTCCTCCTCCTCTTCTTCTTCTTCTTCTTCTTCTTCTTCTTCTTCTTCTTCTTCTTCTTCTTTCCTTTTGTGTATGTATGGGAAGTGGATATTGTGGCTTGAACCCAGGAGCATTCTTCCTCCAAGCTACATCCCAACCATGTTTATTTTTTAAGTTTTGGAACAGGCTCTTGCTAAGTTGCTGACACAGGCCTCTAGCCTGCGGTCCTCCTCTCTCAGCCTCCCAAGTACTGGGATTACAGGCATGCAGCACCACAAGCAGCTTCTAGTAATGCTTTCTCTAGACATGTACAGAGCATCTAGGACAGAAAGGGGGTGGAGGATAGCGACAGCAGAGTCAGCTCCTATGAAATGAGGGGCCGTGAAAGCAACTATCAAAAGACAAGACATATTCTTGGAAATTAAAAACACGATTGCTGAACTAAAAAACAAAACGAAACACTAAGCCGGGCTTGGTGGCACATGCCTCTAATCCCAATATTTGGAAGACAGAGATAGGAGGATTGTAGGTTCAAAGACAACTTCAGCAAGTAGTGAGACTCTCGTCGGTCTAGCAAGATCCTATTTCAAAATAAAAACAAAATAGAGCTGGAGGTGTCGTTCAGAGGCAGAATGCCTCTGGATTCAATCCCTAGCACCACAGAAACAAAAAACAAACATTTTTTAAAAAACGCTAAAAGGATTGAAAGAAAAAGAAGAGAATTAAAAAAGCACATAGAGATGAAAATTATGAGAGAAACAGACATCAGGGAACCAGTCTAGGAGTTCCAATATCCTCTCCAACTGACAGAAGCTCCCAGAAAGGAGAATATGAAATGAAGGAGTTTGTCAAATTAAGTTCGACAAAAAATATATTTGTTTTTCTCATAGATATTTACATATATGAGAGAATTCCCAGGCTCTGGTGGATATGGACCTTCAGATTTAAAGATCTCACTAAGCTGGGTGTGGTGACACATCCTGGAATCCCAGTACTTAGGAGGCTGAGACAGGAGGATTCAGGATGGAAGACAGCCTCAGCCATTGGCAGATGCTCAACAACCTAGTGAGACCCTGTTTCAAACAAAAAATAAAAGGGCTGGAAATGCAGCTTGGAGATAGAATGGGTTCAATCCCCAGTGCCACATACATACATAAACAAACAAACAAACAAACAAATAAATAAGATCTCAGTAAGTCATTAGCATGATAAATGAAAAACAAAGCAAAAAAAACCCCATGATTTGGTACAACATTGTGAAATTTTAGTAAAACAGGATATTTTCACATTGTTTAGAGGAAAAAACATAAGCCACTTATAAAAGTAGAACCCAATCCATGTTAAGAGTCCATGGTTTAATACTTGCAAAATTCTGAGAAAAAGCCAGGCATGGTGGCGCCCGCTTGTAATCCCAGTACTTGGGAGACTGAGACCAGAGAATCGCAGTTCACAGAGAGCCTCAGTTACATAGTGAGGCCCTTTGCAATTCAGTGAGACCTTGTTTCAAAATAAAAGAATAAAAAATAGGGCTGGGTGTGTAGCTCGGGTAGAATGACCCTGGGTTCAATCCCCAGAATTAAAAAAAAAAAAAAAAAAAAAACATCCTGAGAAAAGCTGACTTGCCCTAGAATTCTGGGTCCAGCCAAACCTTGAATTAAAGGGAAAGGTGAAGAAAGATAATTTTCAGGCAGACAGGTCTCAGAAAATTCACCTCCCACACAACCCTTTTAGGAAGTTAGTTGAGGATATGCTCCAGAAAAACAAGGAAGTAAGCCAAGAAAGAAGATGTGGAATTCAGGAAACAACACATCCAGCCTAGGAAAAAAGAAAAGGGAATTCCCAGGAAGGCAAGTGGGCAGCAGGCTCAGGAGCAGTCAGTCCAGCTCGTCCAGAGGGATTGAGGGTCCCAGGAAGAAGGTGTCTGGGAAAAGGAGAATCAGGAAAATACTTGATGTGATGAGTAATCTGGGGGGGGGGGAATAATCTGTAAAAGGCAAAAAATACAAAGTGTAAAGAAAACCAATTAGAATCCCCCAGAAAAACAAAAGTGTCTCAAGAAGAGAAAAACAATACCTGAGTGCAATTGTGCACACCTCTAATCTCAGCTACGCAAGAGGCTGAGGCAGGAGGATTCCAGGTTCAAGGCCAGCTTCTGCAACTCGGCCAGACCCTAAGTAATAAATAAAAAGGGCTGAGGAGGCCAGGGATGGTGGCATATGACCATAATCCCAATACGTTGGAGGCTGAGATGGGAGGATTACAGGTTCAAGGATATCCTCAAAAATTTAGTGAGGCCCTCAGCAACTTAGCAAGACTTTTTTTCCAAATAAAAAATAAAATAGGGTTGGGAGTGTAGCTCAGAGGTAGAATGTTCCTAGGTTCAATCCCTAGTACCACTAAAAGAAGGAGGGCTGGGATTGTAGCTCAGTGTAGAGCATCTGCCTAGCATGCGTGCTATAGACATCTAAAGCCTTCCGCCTGGGGGCCTCTGTAACCAGGAGCACACCTCAGAGGAGGGGAACAGGTTTGTTTTTTTGTTTGTGTGTGTGTGGTGTTGGGAATGGAATCCAGGGCCTCCACATGCTAGGCAAACACTCTACCACTGAGCTAACCCCAGCCTTTTTTACACTCTGAGAAAGTCTCACAAAGTTGCCCAGGTTGGCCTCAAACTTGCCATCTTCCTGCCTCAGCCTCAGCCTCTCGAGTAGCTGGGATTACAAACGTGTACTACTACACCTGGAGGAACAGTTTGTTTGTTTGTTTGTTTGTTTGTTTGTTTGTTTGTGGGTTTTATTTGGAGGTTTTGGGTAGTAGTTATTGAACCCAGGGGCATTCTAGCTCCGATCTACCCCCCAACACTATTTCACTATTTCTTTATTCTGTGTGTGTGTGTGTGTATGTGTGTGTGTGTGTGTGTGTGTGTATGCGCACACATGCGCACATGTATACTTGCATGTGTGTGTGTGTGCGTGCGTGTGTGTGTGTGTGTGTGTGTGTGTGTGTGTGTGTTACCAGGGATGAAACCCAGGGGCATTCTACCTCCAAGCTATACCCCCATCCTATTTATTTATTTATTTATTTATTTATTTATTTATTTATTTTTGCAGTACTGAGAATGTAACCCAGGGGCATTCTACCTCTGAGCTACACCCCCAGCCCTATTTTTTATTCTTTATTTTGAAGCAGGGTCTCACTGAGTTGCAAAGGACCTCACTAAGTATCTGAGGCTGTCTGAGAACCATAATCCTCCCGTCTCAGCCTCCCAAATGCTGAGATTACAAGCATGCTCCACCACTCCTGGCCCTATTTTTTATTCTTTATTTTGAAACAAGGTCTCACTGAGTTGCAAAGGACCTCACTAAGTCACAGGGCCTCACTAAGTAGCTGAGGTTGTCCTCAAACCACGAACCTCCTTTATCAGTCTCCAAATGCTAGGATTACAAGCATGTACCACCACGCCTGGCTTATTCTTTATTTTATTTTATTTTATTTTATTTTATTTTATTTTGTACTGGTGATGGATCCCAGGGGCATTCTACCTCCAAGCTACACCCCCAGTCCTGCTTTTTATTCTTTATTTTGAAACAGGGTCTCACTGCGTTACAAAGGGCCTCACTAAGTAGCTGAGGCTGTCGGTGAACCAGGATCCTCCTGTCTCAGCCTCCTAATGCTGGGATTACAAGTGTGCACCACCGTGCCCGGTTTATTCTTTATTTTGAAACAGGGTCTCGTTAAGTTGCAGAGGGCCTCACTAAGTAGCTGAGGCTAGCCACGAACCTGAGATCCTCCTATCTTAGCCTCCCAAACACCGGAATTACAAGCATGCGCCACCATGCCCGTTTCTTAATAATGGGTCAGGCTGAGTTGGTGAGGGAGAGCTGGGTGTCACCATCCAGCTCCCCCAAAGCTAAGGACTGCCTGGTCTCACCTGTGTCTCTCTCCTTGTTTGTTCATCTCTCTCCTCGTCTGTCTGTCTGCCTCTCTCTCTCTCTCTCTCTCTCTCTCTCTCTCTCCCTCTCTCTCTCTCTCTCTCTCTCCCCCCCCCCCTCTGTGCGTGTCTCCCTCTCTGTCCTTTGTTTCTGCATCTTTCTCTCCCTCTGTATTTATCCACCCTCTGACTTCCTTTGTCTCGGTCCCCTGTTCCTTTCCATCTCTGTGTCTCTCTTTCTGTCCCTGTCCTGTTTCTGTTTTTGACTCTGTGCGTATCTGTGCACCTGCCTGTCACCCTCCCTGTCTGTCTCTCCCTCTTTCTCTGCCTCTGTGTCTCTCTTTCTGCCCCTCTGCCCCATCACCTGGGCCGTTTCCACCTTCCACCTCGGGCCTGTCCGCCAGTGAGAAGGACCGCCAATGGCAGAGGCTCCAGCAGCTGTCTTCCATGGCCCCCCGGGGCTGTGTCGGCTGCGGCAAGGTCTTCAGTCGATTGTCTCGGCGCTACCCCTGCAGGTAACGGGCAAGGCGCAGCCCCCTTCATGTGGGACCCCAGTTTCCAGCAGCCCATAGCCACCTCCCCACCCCAGGGAAGGAAGGTACAAGGGCACTGAGTGTTTATAAAAGGCCACTCGAGACTGGCCGCTCAGCCACCCCAGCTGGCTTCCGACACTAAGCAATAATGAATAGGAACAGTGGGGAGGTCCAGAGATGAGTGGAGTCCTGGACCATGCTACTGTGTGACCTCCAAAGAGAAGAGGGTTCCTGTAAGGGGGAACTGCTTCCCTCACCAAGAGGGAGGGCGTGGGCATCGGGAGAACCTGCCCCTTGGAGTGAGGGCTCCCGGGGCTCAGGCATCAAGAAACCCTTTAGGAAAAGGGAGATTTCCAGACTGAGGGCTGCCTGCTGGGAGATGAGAAACTCAGGCGTATGGAAGGATGCTGAGACTCATGACTCCAGCACACACCCAGGTGCTCCCTGGCCAGCTGCACAGGCTGCCCCAGGTTTCCCTGTCTCTGCTCCCCAGGCTCTGTGGAGGCCTGGTTTGCCATGCTTGCTCTGCAGACTACAAGAAGAGAGAACGCTGCTGTCCAGCCTGTGCCCAGGGCGGAGAAGCCCAGGTCACCTGACCCAGACCAGTGCAGGACATGGCCACCCTCCACCTACCCACCCCACCAGATCCCTTCCCTCCCTCTCTTCCCAGCCCTCTGGTCCATCCAGCCACACCTTCCAGAAGCTAGAGAACTAAGGCAACAGCACCCGGTGGGGGGCAGAAGGAGCAGGGCTAGAGTCGCAGACAGTTCTAGCCCTTCATCCAGCACCAGTGGTCAAGCAGGGCAGCCGAGGCTGTGTGTAGGGGAGGTGCCCTCCCGCCCCTCTGTAAAATCCCTTGAGGCTCAGCAAGCCCATGACCATGGATGAGAGCCCAGGACCCTGACCATTTCCCTGCACATCTCCACAGCCCTCCTCACCTCCCTCCCCGACCCCAAGTTCATGAGAAATTCCTATCCCATCTGCCGCAGGGATCTGTGTTTGATTCTTTTTTACTTTTAACAGATTTATTGAGGTGCAATTGGCATGTAATAAACATGACATAGGCTTGATGAGTTTTGACTTTATTCATTTGTGAAGCCATCACCTGCTTATATACAAATCGATGAGACCCAAAGTTTCCTTATCCCTGTTTGCAACCTCACTCCCTCTGCCCACCCTCTGCACCCAGGCAGCCACTAACCCTGCCTCCCGTCACCTCAAACATACTGCGTATTCTAAAATATGACGTAAATGAGATTATACCGTATACACTCTCTGTTGTCTCCCTTCCTTCATTCAGCACAAGTATTTTGAGATTCTTTCGAGTCATTGCATATCTCAGTTGTTCTTTTCTGCTGTTGAATAGCGTTCCGTTGTGTGTATAGGTAGCAATTCGTTTATGCATTCACCTGTTGCTTCATATTGGTGTGTTTTCCAACTAGGAACTATTACAAATAAGGTTCCTCTGAGCATCTGTGCACAAGTCTTTGTAGAGATATGTGTTGTTGTTGTTGTTTTGGGGGGGAACGCCTAGATATGAAGTGGCTAAATGGTAAATACCTAGAAATGAAATGATGCGTATATATTTAACTTTTAAGGAACTGTCAGGCCAAGCATAGTGGCACATGCTTATAATTCCAGTACTTGAGAAGCTGAGACAGGAGGATCACAAGTTCGCAGCCAGCTTCAGCTACTCAGTGAAGCCCTCCACAACTTAGTGAGACCCTGTTTCAAAATAAAGAATAAAAAATAGGGTTTGGGGTGTATTTTGGAGGTAGAATGTCCCTGGGTTAAATACCCAGTACTGGGGGGGGGGAGTCTAACTACAGCTGCCCCTAAGTATTTAGGGCAGATTGATTTCTCAATTACCAAAATCCAAGGACACTCAACTCCTTTACATAAAATAGTATAATATTTGCATGTAAACTACATCTTCCTATATACTTTAAATTACATCTAGATTATTTACACCCAATATAGTGTTAATGCCATGTAAACGGTTTCTATAGTGTGTTGCTTAGGGAATAGTAACAAAAAAAAATGTCTGTGCACATTCGGTAGAGATGCAATTTCTTTTTTTTATTTTTTATTAGTGTATTGTAGTCATACATCTCAAAGTGGTACAAGATGGTGGAGGCGTACATGCACACATCACCCAATTAGCCCTTACCCAATTCCCGCCTCATTACCTCCCCCTCCCTCCTTCTCATGTCTGGCTTAGTGATTGACATTGATATGTTTGCTAAAGTGATCATTTGCATCAGAGATTTTCCCTCTTCCCCTCTCTCATCCCCTCAGTTAGGTTGCCTTATTTGCTCGACTATAATATCTCCTTCTTCATCTAGAGTTCCTCCTATGACCCATTTTCTCCCTAGCTTCCGCATATTAGGGAGAGCATCTGATTTCTTATTTTTTGTGACTGACTAATCTCACTTAGCATAATGTCCTCCAGTTCCATCCATTTCCCTGTAAATGACGTAATTGTGTTTTTCTTTACGGCTGAGTAAAATTCCATTGTGTACATATCCCATAGTTTTGTAATCCATTCATCTGAAGATGAACATCTTGGCTGGTTCCATAGTTTGGCAATGGTGAATTGTGCAGCTGTAAACACAGATACGCTTACATTAGTTTGGTAGTTTGGTTTCCTTTCCTTAGGGTAGATACCCAGAAGTGGTATTGCTGGATCATATGGTAAGTGAGTTCCCATTCCTCTGAGGATCCTCCATACTGTTTTCCAAGTGGTTGCACTAATTTGCAATCCCACCAACAATGTATTAAAATTCCCACATCCTCACCAGCATTTGTTGTTTGTGTTTTGAATGATTGCAATTCTAGTTAGAATTAGGTGAAATCTCAGGACAGTTTTGATTTGCATCTCTCTGACTGCCAATGATGTTGAGCATTTTTTCATTTGACCACTTTTCATTTGGCCATTTGAATTTATTCCTTTGTGAAGTGTCTATTTAGTTCCCTCGCCCATTTTTTGATTGGGTTATTTGTTTTCTTAGTGCTGAGTTTCTTGAGTTCTCTGTATAGTCTAGATATTAGTCCTCGATTGGAGGAGTAGTTGGCAAAAATCTTCTCCCATTCTGTTGGCTCTCAGTTGAGGTTCTTGACAGTTTCCTTTGCTGTACAGAAGCTCTTCAGTTTAATGCAATCCCACATAATGATTCACCTTTTAGTTTCTTGTGCCTTTGAAGTCTAGTTGAGAAAGGTTTTACCTGTGCCTATGTGTTACATGGTTGAACCTATGCCCCCTTCAAGGGGCCTCAAGTTCTCTGGTCTAATTTCCAAATTTTTGATCCATCATAAATTTGATCCATCATGACTCTTGTGCAGGGTGAGGAAGTGGGATTTATTTTCATTTTTCTGCATATGGTTAACCAGTTTTGCCCACATCACTTGTTGAACAGGCTTTTTTCCAGTGTATGTTTTTGGCCCCTTTGTCAAAATTCAATTGGTTGTAAGTGTGTGGATTTGTTTCTGAGTGTTCTGTTCTGCTCCACTGGTCCATGTATCTGTTTTTGTGCCAGTGCCATGCTGTTTTTATTACTATGGCTTTGTAGTATAGTCAGGTATTGTAATTCTTCCTGCATGGTTTTTGTTGCTGAGAACTACTTTGGCTATTTTGGGGTGGTTTTTTTTTGTTGTTGTTGTTGTTCCAAATGAATTTAAGGACTGATTTTTCTGTCGGTGAGGAATGATCTTGGTAATTTAATGGGTACTGTGTTGAATCTGTAGATCACTTTTTGAAGTATGGCCATTTTGATGATATTTATTCTGCCTTTATTGGGATTTATATGTAACTTAATATCACAAAGAATTTGTTTTATGAAAGTAGCTGCACCTATGTTTGGGGCATAAATGTTGACTATTGTTATTTCCTCTTGCTGGATTGTTCCTTTTACCAGTAAAAAAAATGCTTTGTCTCTTCTAATAAGCTTGGGCTCGAAGTCTAACTTGCTTGATAGCATAGTTGATGCTCTTGCTTGTCTTTGTGCTCTGTTGGCATGGGTTACCTTGCTTCAGCCCTTTACCTTAAGTTTGTTACTATCTTTACTTGTAAGGTGTGTTTCTTGCAGGCAACAGATAGATGGGTTCTGGTTCTTAATCCTTTTTGCCACTTTATGTCTTTTTCTTGGGGAGTTGAGTCCATTTATATTCAGTGCAATTATTGAGAGAAGATTTTTTAATTCCTAACATATTGATATTTCGGTTTTTGGGGTTTTTTTTTTTTTTTTTTGTGTGTGTGTGTGTGTGTGTGTGTGTGTGTGTGTGTGTTTGCGGGTCTGGGATGGAACCCAGGGGCATTTGACCTCTGAGCTATACCTCCTGCCCTATTTTTTATTCTTTATTTTGAAACAGGGTCTCACTAAGTTGCAGAGGGCCTCACTAATTAGCTGAGACTGTCCACGAACCACAGTCCTCTGGTCTCAGCCTCCCCAATGCTGGGATTACAAGCATGTGCCACCACACCGGGCTCTGATATTTAACTTCTGTTCGAGGTAGTATTTGTTCTTCTTTGCCTAGTTGTTTTCTGGGTTGAAATTCTTGTTTCTCTGGTTCTGGCATTTATTACTTATTTCTTTTTTGCAGTTAATCTCTTTGAGTATTTTCTCTAGTGCTGGTTTCGAAGAAAGAAATTCCTTCAGCTTCTGTTTGTCGTGAAAGATTTTTAGTTCTCCATCTAATTTAAGAGATAGTTTTGCTGAGTAGGAAATTTTTGGCTGCAAGTTGTTTTCTTTCAAAATTTAAAATATGCTACTCCAGGCCCTTCTGGCTTTCCTGACTTGGTTTGGGAAGTCTGGAGTGATTCTAATTGGTTTGCATCTGAATGTCACTTGGTCTTTTGTTTTTGTTGCCTTTAAGATTCTCTCCTTGGCTTCTACATTGGTCAGTTTGACTATTATGTGGCATGGTAAACCTTTTCTCTTATCTTGTCTAAAGGGAGTTCTATATGATTCCTGAAGCCAGGCATGGTGACGCATGCTTGTAATCCCCATGCTTGGGAGGCAGAGACAGGAGGATCGCGCTGGTTCGGAGCCATCCTCGCTGGCTTAAGAGACCCTGTTTCCAAATTTAAAAATATATATAAAAGCCGGGCGTGGTGGCACACGCTTGTAATCCCCGCGCTTGGGAGGCAGAGACAGGAGGATCGCGCAGGGGGGGCTTCCAGGAACCCCAGTACCACCAAAATATATATATATTTGGTCTGGGAGTGTAGCCCAGTGGTAGAAGGGCTTCCAGGAACCCCAGTACGACCAAAAAATAAAAAAATTCCTGAACCTGTATATCGACCTCTTGCTCTGTGTTTGGAAAATTTTCTGATATTACTTCTTTAAAAAGATTGTTGATCCCTTTGGTTTCACCATTTTTCCCCTCTTCTATGCCAATTATTCTTAGATTAGGTTTTTTAAAATATTTCTTCAATGTCCAATTCATCATGTCAAATTATTTTTTCTAATTTATATACTATGCATTCGTTTTTGGAGTGATCATCTTCTAGGAGTGAGATTCTATTCTCCTTGTGGTCTAATTGATTGTTTATAGTTTGAATTGATGCCTTTACTTCAATAATTGCATCCTTTATTTCTTTCAGATTCTCTCTAAATTCTTTTTGGAAGCCCTATATTATTTCTACAGTTGCATTCCCAGTTTGACCTTCTGGAGATCTCTGCAATTCTGTGTTGTCAGGTTCTGTTATTGTGGGATTATGTGAGCTCATTGCTTTCTTGTTATCCCTCCTTCTCATGATTTCAGAAGTTTGTATCTGTTGCTTTTGATAGATTTCTCTTCATCTCTAGGTGTCAGCTGGTATATCCAAGGGCAAGTTGTGTTGTATTCAACAGGGAAGGTTGAGTGAGGAGGGAAGTGAAGTCGTAAATGCAAGAATAGGGTAAAGCCTCAGATAGGATTGAATAGAATGAGAGTATGAGTTTGGTAAGGTAGTATATATTAGAGATTAGAGATAGAACATATGTAGTAATATTCTAGTAACCAATATAGTTTCTGGTATAATGATATGAAGTGGATTTAATACAAGACAAGGAAGAGAGAATAGAGGAAAAAAGAAAAAAGAACAAAAAGGAATAGAGAGAAGAGAGTACATGTGTACAAGGGAAGAAGCTTGGGAGAGGGTTTGGGAAGAGGGTAAGAGGGTAAACAAACAGGCATACACACTCACATGCAAAAAAAAAAAAAAGAATAAAAAACCAAAACAACACCAACAACAAATTAATGCAACTCTACAAATAAATGAATATTCAGCATACTGGGGCTCTGCAGTCTCTCTCTGTGCAGACACCAAGTGCCACTGGCACCTTTCCGGCTACAAGCCTGGTTCTCTGAGTCTTTCTCAGTCTATGCAGATGGCCGGTATCAATGGGGCTGTATCTACTGTTAAGTTCAGGTCACCCTCCACACTTCCCACAGGTGTGGAGTCTTGGTCTCTCCCTGCCTCCATAGGTGGCGGATGCCTCTGAGACCAAAATCAATGTAAGGGTCTCTATTCTCCACAGCTAGGGCTGGACTGGTCTGACGTCTCCCTGTTCACCACATTTGAGTGGTCTGTGGTGATCTCAGAGATCCTACTAGTTGGATCTAATGTTAAGCGTAGGTCTCCCTCCACACTTTCCACTGATACAGAGCCTGTGTCTGTCTGAGCCTATGCTATGTCCAACAGCAGACTTCATCTCCACCTTCTCTGGGTTGAACCACAAAGTCTCAGTCCCAGGGAATTTATTGTGGTTGCGTGAGTCCCTGTGGGCACCGCACTGGGTATTCTCCCACAGGGACTGCAGCTTCACTTAAGGTGTTGTTGAACACCACTCTGGAGGGAATGGTAAGCTTGGCTATCACTGCTGTAAGTTGTAGACTCTACTCCTACCTTCCTGGGTTGAACTGCTAAGTCTCAGACCCAGGGAGTTTATCGCAGCTGTGTGAGTCTCTGGGGGCGCTGTGCTGGGTGTTCTCCTGCAGGGACCGCAGCTTCACTTATGGTGTTGTTGAGTACTGCTGTGGATCTCTGGAGGGTGTGGTGAACTACACCACAGCTGCTGGAAGTTGTATCCAGTGTTTTCCCAGGAGGAACTGATGACTTACAGTTCCGATGATCTGCAGCTGCTTACCTCAGGACCTCAGTTCTTTTCCTGTTTGTCTCTGGAGTCAGGTGCGATGAGGCAAGACAGTGCTGTTGTGGTGCCTGTGGCCGTGAGGCAAACAGATTTCTTTTCTGGTATTGTTGAGTGCCACTCCTGGATCCCTGGAGGGCATGGTGAGCTCGGCCACCACTGCTGCAAGTTGTAGCCGGTGTTTGCACAGGGAGAACTGATGGCTTACGCTCACGATGATCTGTAGCTGCTCACTTCAGGTGCTTGGTTGTTTTCCTGTTTTTCTCTGGAGTGGGGTACAGTGAGGCAAGATGGCACTGCCGTGGCTCCCACAGCCACAAGGTGGGCGGGTTTCTTTTCTGCTCTCTGATCAGTCTTCTAACCTTTTTTCCCCTGCCACCTGTACCTATCATGTTATTCCTCTACCGATAGTATTTTCTGGCTTTGTAGAACGCTGTCTTTAAGGTAATGGAGATCGGGTATCAGCAGGACTGGTATGTGCTGCTTCCCTCAGTCACCATCTTTCCTAAGTCTTGCAATTTCTTTAAAAATGTTTTTAATCATGAATTTTGGTTGAATCTGAGGAGGCAGAATCTGCTGATACAGAGGGCCAATGGTATTTTCAAAAGAGGTCATGTGTTGGATCCTCCCACCAGCAAAGTGTGACAGCCCCGGCTGCTCTGCAGGGTGTTGGTGTTTGGTGGGCAGGAGAGGAGGCACAGGCATTGGCTCTCTGTCATCCCCTTCTGACTTGATTGGTCCCAATCTGTGAATACCTAGGAGGGACTGCATCCAGGTGCCTCTGTGCAGAGCCCATTGAGCCAGACTTTCATAAAGAGGATGATGAATTTGTTGACCATTGGGTAAGATCACTTCCCCTGTACCATCCAAGAAGGCTTACTCAAGTTGTGTGTCATTCACTACCTAGTTGGGGTTCTTCTGAGACCACTGTTCTAGAAGAAGTGTGGGCCCAATCTATGACAAGGCACTGAGCTTGTCTATGCCCTTGGGGTCAGTGAGCTCCAAACAGGCACACTTGCTGACCCCATCTGCTATGCCCTACACTTACAACCCAAGCCTCCTCAGCCATTGGGCAATCCTGTGGCTCTGACCATGGTGTACGGACAGCCTCTTGGGGTCAGGGTCACTCAGAGTTGCAGCCCACTGCCTTTGTGTGGAGCAAGAGTTTTGCAACAGTAGTTTCTGCCTTGGAGAGCTAGTGAGAAGTCTCCATAGCAAGCACGGTAGTAGAATGACAAGAGGAAGTAGGGAGCTCCAAGAGCAGTCAGGTAACAGTCACCCCTAAAGGGCAGCAATCACGTCTGGAGGTCAAACTAACCCATACCCTTAGCAGCAACAACAACAACACAAAAAATTAACAGGAAGTCTAGCATGGTGTTTACTTTCCTGATAGACTTGTAAGATTGGGGGTGGCTAGCAAAAGCTTATTTTCAAAGAGGAAGCAAGATACTCCTGGAAGAAAACTCAATGGATGGGTATTGAGGTCCAGAAATGGGGGAGCTTGACCTCCTCCCCACTTGGAGAAAGGAAGTGCTTGTACTGAAGTATTCTTAACAATGCACATTACCAGCCTCTACCTCAACACTGCCTGGAAGAGGCCCCACAAAGTTCAGTGGAGAGCAAAAAAGCTCTAAAAAGAAACCAGAAAAAAAAATTTTTTTTTGCAGTACTGGGGATGGAACCCAGGGGCATTCCACCTCCAAACTACACCCCCAGCCCTAATTTTTACTTTGAAACAAGATCTGCACTGAATTGCAAAGGACTTCACTGAGTAGCTGAGGCTGTCCAAGAACCACGATCCTCCTGTCTCAGCCTCCCAAATGCTAGGATTACAAGCGTGCACCACTACACCCGACTACCAGAAAACATTTTTAGACTTTGGGTACCCTCTACCAAAGAGTTCCATGACGCTCACCAGGGACCACCATGGCCTGCCACCACAAGGGAACATCGCACCAGAGATGCCCTGGAGGATGTGCCCAGTTACAGGGACACAATGGAGATACCCCACAGACACCCCCAGATCCCCAAAGAGCACGCTGAATGCTAAAGGCATGCAGGAGCACAGGGTCTGAGATGGCAGCATCAAGACTATGAGTACTGATGTGACTTCAATTGAACTCGTAGGCTGAGGATGTCCTGGGAAGTTTGGGCAACACAATTACGTACTTCTTTAAATTAGATGGCAATGAAATGCCTCCGTGTGCATCAGTTCCCTAAATTGCATCAAGTCATTCAGGACTTGACAAAAGTGTATTAAATACCCAGAGTGAGCCAGGCATGGTGGCATACACTTGTAATCTCACCATTTGGGAAGCTGAGACAGGAGGATCCTGGTTCATGGACAGCCTCAGCTACTTAGTGAAGCCCTTTGCAACTCAATGAGACCTTGTTTCAAAATAAAGAATAAAAAATAAGGCTGGGGTGTAGCTCGGAGGTAGAATCCTCCTGGGTTCCATCCCTAGTACTACAAAAAAAAAAAAAAAAAAAAAAAAAACAGAGGGGTGTGGTAGCACATGCCTGTAATCCCAGAATTTGGGAGTCTGAGAAGGAGGACAGCAGGTTCAAGATCAGCTTCAGCAATTTAGCAATAACCTTGTTTCAAAATTTACAAAATAGTCGGGCATGATGGAGCTCACTTGTAATCCCAGTACTTGGGAGACTGAGACAGGAGGATCACAGGTTCACAGCCAGCCTCAGCTACCTAGTGAGGCCCTCCACAACTTAATGAGACCCTGTTTCAAAATAAAGAATAAAAAATAGGGCTGGAGGTACAGCTCAGAGGTAGAATGACCCTGGGTTCCATCCCCAGAGCCACACACACACACACACACACACAAAGTAAAAGTAAAAGAAACTCTGTTTCCAAACAAATCAGGCTGGGGGTATAGCTTGGATGTAGAATGCCTCTGGGTTCAATCCCTAGTATCCTCCCCCTACCCCCCAAAACAAAGATGTGGAGAAGGAACAGCAAAGCAAATGATGGATTACAAATGTCAGCTCTGGGCTGAGCAGAGGGCAGTGGCACACACTAGTAAGCCCAGGCTGAGGAGGCTGAGGCAGAAGGATTCTAAATCTTTTAGGAAGATCGTTTGGCAGCAGATGGAAGGGTAGATTAAAGACAGAAAGACTTGAGGCAGAGATCATTTAGGGGAGGAGGGAGAAGAAAAAGAGGGGAATGAGAAGCAGCAGCGGCTGGCAGAACCAAGTATCATTCTAAATGCTGCGTACACACAGACTCATCCCATCCCCATGACAACCTATGCCGTGCGTGCTCTCGTCATGCCCGTTTAACTGATGATGAAACTGAGACCCAGTGAGATTATATCACTTGCCCAAGGTTCCACAGCTACTACGTGGACCCTGATTCAGCCCGCCAGCTCCAGGACCCACAGTTTAGGGGAGAGAGGATGAAGGGTCGCCTAACAATGTCAATGAAGATGTGTGGGAGAGAAGAGCTAGTCAAGAGCGGTGCTAAGCCGGGCCTGGTGGCGCACCCTTATAATCCCAGCATTTAGGAGGCTGAGACAGGAGGATCACGGTTCGCAGCCAGCCTCACTACTTAGTGAGGCCCCCTGCAACTCAGTGAGACCCTGTTAGAAATAAAAAATAAAAAATTGGGCTGGGCATGTAGCTGGGAGGTAAAATGCCCCTAGGTTCCAACCTCAGCACTGCAAAAAAAAAAAAAGAAAGAAAGGAGAGAGAGAGAGAGAGAGAGAGAGAGAGAGAGAGAGAGAGAGAGAGAGAGAGAGAGAGAAGAAACGAGCGGTGTTGAGGAGTGAAGAGCAAGGGGAGTGTGAAAAGGAGGCACAGGCCTGTCTCTGGTTTGGGCAGAGGAGTGGGTGAAAGGATGCTCAGGAGGAAAAGAGTGTGTGTCAGAAAAGACAGTGAGACCCAGTTTGGGTTTTGGCTTTTGGGGATTTTTTTTTTTTATGTGTGTGTGTGTGTGTGTGTGTGTGTGTGTGTGTGTGTGTGTGTGTGCATGCTTGTGCACTATAGTGGGATGGAACCCAGGGGCATTTTACCTCTGAGCTACACCCCCAACCCTATTTTTTATTCTTTATTTTTTGGAAACAGGGTCTCACTAAGTTGCAGAAATCCTCACTAAGTAGCTGAGGCTGTCCACAAACTGTGATCCTTCTGTCTCAGCCTCCCAAGTCCTGGGCTTACAAGTGTGTGTGCCACCATGCCCAGCGTGAGATCCGTTTTCTATGTGTTAAGGTGGCAGCATTTTCGGGCCTCAGGGGGTTTGCATGTCAGCGTTTGGAGTTTCGGAGAGAAGCTGAGAACAATAGGTATGGGAGACACCAGTCCCCATACCCATATGGAGTGTTAGCTGGAGCCGTGGAGGCAGGTGGACTTAGTGAGAGCAGGTAGAATGAGAAGATAAAGCCAAGTAGAACCCTGGGGAGCATCTGTATTTGAGGGTGAATTGAGAAATAAAGCAATAATGAGACCAAGGGAAAATAAGAAGAGAATGGTCAGTGGGATCCAATAATAAACAGATCAAGAAATTTAAGACCTGAACCGTCACTTTTTCACCACAAATAATGTTTAAAAGCATACAGTAGAAGCTGGGGTATAGCTCAGTGGTATAGCATTTGCCTAGCATGTGTGAAGCCATGGGTTCAATCACTAGCACAGGAAGGAAGAAAGAAAAGGAGGAAGGGAGAGAGGAAGGGTGTACAGTAGGCTAGGAAGAATATTTTAACATAATTAACAAATATTCAAGATACTCCCAAATTACATAAAGAGCTCTTCAATCGCAAACATGACAATTGTACGTGCTGTGTACACTCAGACTCATCCCGTCCCCATGACAACCTACGCGGTACGTGCTCTCATCATGCCTGTTTAACTGATGATGAAACAGACCCAGTGAGATTATATCACTTGCCCAAAGTTCCACAGCTACTAAGTGGACCCTGATTCAGCCCGCCAGCTCCAGGACCCACAGCCTTTCGTGACCACGGCAGTTTAGGGGAGAGTGGATGAAGTGTTGCCTAACACATCAGTGAAGATGTGTGGGAGAGAAGAGCTAGTCAAATGCCAGGTGTGGTGATGCACACTTATAATTCTAGTACTTGGGAGGCTCAGACAGGAGGATCTGGATTTGTGACCAGCCTCACTATTTAGTGAGGCCCTCCACAGCTTAGTGAGACCCTGTTTCAAAATAAAGAATAAAATCGGGCTGGGGATGTAATATGCCCCTGGGTTCAATCTTCAGTATCACAAAGAAGAAGGAGAAGGAGAAGAAGAAAGAAGAAGAAGAAGAAGAAGAAGAAGAAGAAGAAGAAGAAGAAGAAGAAGAAGAAGAGGAGGAGGAGGAGGAGGAGGAGGAGGAGGAGGAGGAGGAGGAGGAGGAGGAGGAGGAGGAGGAGGAAGAGGAGGAGGAGGGCTAGTCAAGAGCAGTGCTAAGCCGGGCATGGTGGCACACTCTTGCAATCCAAGCATTTGGGAGACTGAGACAGGAGGATCACGGGTTTGCAGCCAGCCTCAGCTACTTACCTGGGAGTGCATGAATACTACCTATGAAAAGTATACTTAAGCTGCCAAAATATTCATACAATCTACCAAAGACATAAACCCAAGTGTTGCAGGAGACTCAGTTTCCCCCGATTCCTGAGACCAGGATTTCAGGAGGCCAAAGTCAGAGATAGGTTTCTTTGTTTATCAGTAAATGGCTCAGTTGACAAACTCCTCATGGGACTGAGTCCCAAACAAAGGGCTCACATGATTTTTATACCCTTGGTCTCTCACTTTGGAGAGGGAAGGAGTAAGCTTGAGATTTATTATATCTAGCAAAGCACGTAAGCTACATACCATCCTCCAGCTCTCTCCGGTCTTTTAACTGGCTTTCTCTTGTTTACATTAGGGAGAGCTCCTGGATCATGACTCTGGGTTGCCTAAGAAACATCTCCTTATCTTCTGGAAGTGTCTGCTTGCTTGGGCAACTAGAGAGAGGAGTTAGGTCCTCTTACTTTTTCCCATCGTACGTCTAAACTCCTAACAATATTTCTAAGGCTCTGACTGGGTTTCCTACCTCACAAGGATGCTCATAATAATAACTTAAATATTCATCTATAAGTTAATTATGAACTAAATGATGACTCCTATGTACTATGCTATAATCATTGAAAAATAAGAATAAGACAGTAAGATAAGAAAATAACAGAGGGGGGGCAGGCTTGGTGGTGCATGCTCATAATCCCAGTATTTAGGAGGCTGAGACAGGAGGATTGCAGGTTCACCACCAGCCTCAACTACTTAGCGAGACCCTGTTTCAGAATAAAGAATAAAATAGGGCTGGGGTGTAGCTCGGAGATAGAATGCCTCTGGGTCCATTCCCAGTACTGCATATATATATTTGCAATTATATATATTTGCAATTATATATATTTGCAATTATATATATATTTGCAATTATATATACATACATACATATATATATGCACATACACGTATATACACACACATACACACACTGATATAGAATAGATCTATGATACATTGTGAAACTACAGAACAATATAACTAATAAAAATATTAAGGAAAGAAGGAAAGAAAACATGCTTGTATTTTCATGGAGAAAAATCTGGAAAGATATTCACATGATGCTGTATATAGTATTTTCCTTGGGGAAAGAGATCAGTGAACAGAGGAAGATAAGGGGAAATCGATTTTCAGATTGTGCCCTATATGCTTTTGTATTGCTTGTATTTTTTACAATATGCATGCTTTATTTGTGTACTATTAAAGCAGTTTAAGCGAGGCATGGTGGCACACACCTAAAATCCCAGTACTTGAAAGGCTGAATCTGGAGGATCACAGATTCAAGGCTAGCCTCAGCAATTTAGTGAGACCCTGTTTAAAATAAAGTAAAATGGATTGGGGGTGTAATTCAGAGGTAAAACACCCTGGGATTCAATTCCCAGTAACACACACACACACACACACACACACACACACACAGCCATTTAAGAAAATGTTTAGTGGGGTTAGCAACCCAGATGTGCTTGGTAACATTGGAAATGCTGTTTGGGGTGAGTGGTAGGAAGGAAGCCCGCTGCAGTTCTGCTGTGCAGGGAATAGGAGGTGAGGAAGCTGCTAACTAATTTTTCAACAAGGTTGCCTGTGAAAAGGAGGACATAGCAGAGACACTTAAAGCTCCTAGGACAGCAAGAGATTGAGAAAGACACAAGCAAGCCCCGGACAGAAAGACAGAGGGGACGGGAGGCAGGATCCTCTAGAGAGGCCGTGGGTCCCCCGACCAGGGGCAGAGGTTCACAAACAACAGAAGAAGGAGGAAGAAACTGCATGCAAGTTCAGGCTCGTTTGTCAGCAGGGGCTGGGTGCCTACATCTTCCTTTTTGAAAGTGAGGTGTAGGCTCAGAGCAGTCAGAGAAGCGAGCCTCCACCTTCAGTCTGGCTCCTCCAGAAGCCATTAGTCAGGAAGGTGTGAAAATCCCCAGAGCTCATCCAGAATTATCAGGTGGGATCTTAGCCAGGGGTCAGAGTTCCAGGACAGGCCTCCTGTGGGACACCTCTCCCGGAGGCCTCCCGATTGCCCCTTGGCAATCCAGGTCAGAAGTCTCTCCATCAGGGCTGCCCCACTTTCTTCCTGTCCAACAGTCCTGACTGCTCCCAAGCCTGCGTCACGGTGAGGGTGTCGGTGGCCACAGCACCGTGAAGGACAGCAGGTGAGTGAGCTGTCGGGTCCAAGGGCTACGGAGACATATTCCTGGTAGAAGGGGCCTGGACACTTCAGCCTCCCCCGAGGCCCCTGCGGACTGGGATGGTGAATGGCAGAACTTAGAGCTAAAATCACTGAGTCTCCACCTAGATGGTTCGTGGGGAAGGACCTTTGGCAGTAACGCCCGTGTTCTTTAGCCACACTGACCCACGTGGCAGCCTCGCATCGCAAGTGGCGACTGAGCGCTTAGAGCGCAACTCATACAGCTCAGGAACTGAATTTCTACTTCAGTTCATTTATATCTCAACAACTACATGTGGCTGTAGAGACTACACTGGACAAAACAGATCTCCTCATCTGCCAAAGGTCCAGAGACCTTACCCTTGATAGCAGGATCAGAAGCTGGTTGTCATTGTCATTGTCGTTGTTGTTGTTGTTGTTGTTGTGTTATTGTTTTGTTGTCGTCGTTGTTTCACTCTCCCATACATAGGCAAGTGGTGGGTTCTGTGGAAATGAAACCAACCAAAGAGACATCAAGAACTGGGCCAAGGGGAGCTGGGTATGGTGGTGCACACCTGTAATACCAGTAACATGGGAGGCTGAGACAGGAGAACCACGGTTCGAGGACAGCCTCAGCAACCCTCGATCGAGGGTGAGACTCTCCACAACCTAGCAAGACCCTGTTTCAAAATTTAAAAAATTCAAAAAGGCCTGATGGTGTAGGTCAGAGGTAGAACACCCCCGAGTTTGATCCCTAATATCTCTAATAACACCACACACACACACACACACACACACACACACACACACACACAGAGTGGGCCAATCAGGAAATGTCCGATCTGGGACTCCTTTTGACACCATGGTGTTTGGTTGTCTGGGTCAGAGAGGTACCTGATGAGGCTCAGAAACCTGAGGCTAGAAACCTCATCGCAATGAACAGAATGTGGGGTGTGAGAGCAGATAAAAGAAAAATTTTAAAAGCTGCTTCCAACCCAGCTCAGCTGCATCACTCTAGTAGGTTGCTTAACCTCTTGGAGTCTTAGTTCCCTCATCTAGAAAGTGCCTGCTTCACAGGGCTATAAAAGAGGATTAAGATTTATAAATTTTTTTTTTGTACTGGTGATTAAACCCAGAGGCATTCTACTCTGAGCTACAACCCCCTACCCCTATTTTATTTCTTATTTGGAAATAGGGCCTCCCAAAGTTGCCGAGGCTGGCTTGGAAGCTGCGATCCTCCTATCTCAGCCTCCCAAGTACTGGAATTATAAGCGTGCACCACCATGCCCGGCTAAGAACTACAAATCTGAAGAGCACTTTGCCCATGAAGCTAGAACCTCAAGAACTCAAGACTGTAGCTAAGATGACTGTTGTTATCAGGGCAAAGCGAATTCCCACGTACTCAGGAGCCAGCCTTGAAAGCAGGCTTACTGCTCTCCCTGGACTAGGGATGTAGTGGGAGAGACGCCATGCCATCCGCTGGTAAGCTAGTTAATAATAACGATCCCAATGACAAAAGCCAACACTGTGCATTAGGTGTGACCTAAGTGCTTTATGGTAATCCCTCCTCAGCCTAACCATGACATGATGGATTAGATTCTGCTGGTGGCTCATTTTTCAGATGAGTAAAATGACGCTCAGAGAGGGAAAACACCTTGCCCGGAGTTGCCCAGCAAGCCCTGCTGCCACCCACCTCTCTCCACGTGTAATGAGCTTCTTAATGAGCTTCTGTCTGGATTTAGTATCAACACACCAGGAGACACTGCATTTTTCCCAAGATGGGAAAGAGAGACGACAAATCCTGAAGAACACTGCGTAACATTTAATGCCCTTAAATTGGGATAAGCCATGTCAATGAGTCTGTCTCAGCTTTCGAGTACCACCTGGGCCTTGGGATCTAGGAAGCAAGAAGACAGGGGCCGGGATTGAGGCCTTGTTTCCTGGGGAGGAAACTGCATCTTCTACTGTAGCCATCCTTTCATTTGTTGTTGGTTGGTTAGTTGGTCCGTTGGTTGGTTGGTTGGTACTGGGGATGGAACCCAGGGCCATTCTACCTCCGAGCAACACTCCCAGCCCTATTTTTTATTATTTATTTTGAAAGAGTCTCACTGAGTTGCAAAGGGCCTCACTAAGTAGCTGAGGCTGTCCGTGAACCGCGATCCTCCTGTCTCAGCCTCCCAAATGCTGGGATTACAAGCCTGTGCCACCACGCCCGGCTAATAAATCCATCCTTTCATTTGTAATCAGGAACGAATGGAACAAAACAAACTCCCGGGTCACTCAGTGCTGTTTTCACAAGTGGATTTGGATTTGGATAGGATTTTCATTTTACCAAAAAGCTTTCTTTCCAAATTAAAGGATCTTGGCTCCCAGGGTAGGGTGGGAGCTGCTCCAGAAACTTCACGTCGAGTGTATAAACGAAGAAAGATCAGTGACACCCCAAAATGGGATTGTGGCCAGAGTAGATGGGTGGAGAGTGAGCTAAAAGTCAAGAGAGGTGAACGGGGCATGGTGGCTACACCTATAATCCCAGTGACTCAGAGGGCTGAGGCACGAGGATCACAAGTTCAAGGCCAGCCCAGGCAATTTCGCAAGACGCTGTCTCAAAACAAAAAATATAAAGGGCTGAGGATGTAGCTCAGTGGTAGAGCCCCTCTGGGTTTAATCCTCGGTACCTTAAGCTGGACGTGGTGGCACACGCTTGTAATCCCAGTACTTGGCAGGCTGAGACAGGAGGATCCTAGGTTTGTGGCCAACTTCAGCAACTTGTGAGATCCTCGGCAACTTAGTGAGACCCTGTTTCAAAATAAAGAATTAAAAAATCAGGCTGGTGGTGTAGCTCAGAGGTAGAATGCCCCTGGGTTCCATCCCCAGCACTATAAAAACAAAAACAAGCGAGGTAGGAATGGGGCCCTCATTGGGGGTGAAGATTCTCTAAGAGACGCGGCGTGGAGAGTTCTGTGAGATTATGAAGCTTCTGGACAGGAAGGGAGAAAAGAAGTCCTAGGTCCAGGGAGGAAAGCTACCGAACTCAGGGGAACTCAGGCCCATCTCTGCTGTCCTAACAAGTTGCTCTCCCTTGAGATGGGAAAGAGCAGTCCTGCAGCAGAGGCAGCGGGAGCAGCCAGGGGCTGCCAAGAGCAGGCAAGAACGAGACAGATCAGCGAGGTCCTGGGAAGACCCCTTTCTTTGTCTGGACCTCAGTTTTCTTCTCTGTGAAATAAAAAAGACTGGCTATAAATCCCCTCAGGCCCCTCCCCAACGTGAATTCTACGAGCCCACCAAGTGACGACAGCCCAAGAGCTAACCTGGAAATTAATAGTTCAAAGCCATCAAAAGCATCCCGCACCCTCAGGAGCTCCTCCCCTGAGTTGGGCAACCTACTGCACTGCTCACTTCCTCTGAGTTCTCGCCACCAGCACCCTGTCACTGGTACAGCTGCCCTCCTGGAGGTGACCCACAGGCTCAGAGCCCAGCATCCTGGTAAGTCTTGGAACACCCACCACCCTCCCACCACCTAGAATGCCTCTCCTGGCTCACGCTCCTCGCACCCAGCCTCATGCCGGGCGTCCACCTCCTCCCTTGGGGGCTCGCACTCTCACCTTCAGTCTCTTCAGCCTCCTGCTCTGGTCCTCCCTCTCTCCAAAGGGAGAACACCTGCCCCCTTCCTTCATCACCACAACAACCACCCACTCAGGGAAGCCCCAGCCCACCCTCTTCCCCTGACGTCCTCCCTGACTCAGCCAGCCTCCCTGCTCCGCTGAGCCCGGCTGTGAGGATGAGCTGGACGCTGGGCACTGCCCCTCCCCTGACTGAATGCAAGCACTGGTGAGCTGCATCTGTAGAGACGAGGACTATCAGAAAATGACTAGGTGCTTTGTTGTTGTTTAAAAGATTTCCTTAAATGGTTAGGCCCTTGCAAAATGGCCCTATGCTGCAGCATTTTTGTGTAATTCATTAGAATTCATCCCAGTCGTGGAGTCTCTGGACCACTTCGACTCACTAAGGGGCTGGCATTTTCGCTCAATTAGGGAAGTTCCCACGGGGTCACAGAGAACATGACTGGGTAGTCAGTAGAAGCCAGCCAGTTCAAGGGTGCTTGAGTGATCACTCCGGAAAGAGATGTTCCTCTAATTCTGGCTAAGGAATAACACAAGATAGCAAAGCACAAAATGTCAAGCAATATGTGTGAACTATGCTCAGGGTGACTCAAGAACTTAATTTGAAAATAAGGGTTTGGGAATGTAGCTCAGTGGTGGGGCATGCATTCAGCATGTGTGGGGCCAGTCCTCAACAAGAAAAAAAAAAAAAGGCAAATACTTAGCTTAAAATATGAGGTGTAATTGTTTTAAGAAGCAGCATTCTGAACTTAAAATACTGCAGCTGGAGTCCTGTATAGCTCTGTGCCTCATCGTAATCCTGGCTGCACCATTACAGGGCGTGTGAGATCCCGGGCTGGGAGCTGAGGCTCTCTGCCTCCGTCTTCTCCCCAGTAAACAGGGGTTAGTTGTAGACATTTGTAGTGACCAAGGGAGAGCACATACCTACGAGGCACAAAACAACCTGAACTGTGTCTTCTCCCTTTAGTCACTGACCCATCCCTCTAGATACTGTTAAATTAAAACACAAATAAATACTGACAGCAAATGTCCTCCCAGAACCCCGTGGCTGGAGACTCAAGCTGGAGCCTCCAACTGACCCCTGATGCCTGGGAGGATGACCTCACCCATCCACCCCGCCCCGTGTTCCGCAGCCCAGCAGAGCGCTGGGTTATAGAGAAGGAGGACTTACCTGGGGAACACACTTTGGCATGGCTGCCTTTTCTCCTCATCTGTTTCTCGCCATTGCTGAGGGTCTGCCCTCTGAGCTCTCTGCATCTGCCTTGCTCTGCATCCACTCCCAAAGGCAGGTCTTCCCTTGGCTCATTTGTCCCCTCAGAGCATCAGTCACGTGCTACCGCAGGTGACCCACCCTTGACCTCATGACTTCACTGCGCATAGCCCCGGCTCCCTGGGCACAGCTGCTCTTGACACAGGGCTGCAGAGCTGACTCTCAGGTCTTGCCGAGCACACGGGTCCAGCCAGCTGTGCCGCTTGCCTCTCCCTCTGTTTCCTGGTCCTTCTGGCCAGACAGGGCCCCACCCTCATCATCACCGCTTTCCAGGTCCCCTCCTGTGCTCTTGGCTTGCTGGGAAGGCAACTTGACTGGCCCCCATTGCTTATAGGGGAAAGTAATACCTTCTCAGAAAAGCGAGGGTTATGAGTTCCATCATACTTGGGGAGAAAGGGCATTATTCTTTCAGTTTCTCTTAATCCTGTTTAGCTTTTCTTAAATACATCATTAACAGTAACAGCAACCACCTTCTGCTAAAGAGAAAAGCTTCCGAGGGCTTTTCTCTGTTGTGCTCTGCTTTGCAAGGCCGTGTGCCTTTGCTTGATCTTTTTTTCAATTGAGATGAGATTCACCCACCACAAAGATCACCCATGTAAAGTGTACAATTCACAGACTTTTAGTATAATGTATGACGATTGCTACTAATTCCAGAATGTTTTCATCACCCCAAAAAGAAACCCTGTAACTCATTAACATTTCTCCCTCCCCCGAACCCCTGGCAACCACTAATCTACTTTCTGTCTACCATTTTGCCTATTCTGGTCATTTCCCATACAAGGAAACACACTTTTGTGTCTGGCTTTTTTCACTAAGAGTAATGTTGTCAAGGTTAATTCATGTGGTATCATGCGCCAGTATTTCATTCCTTCTTAGGGCTGAATATTATGATTATTACATTGTATGTACACGTTTCAATTTATTTATTCATTCATCGGGTGATGGAAATTTGGGTTGTTCTCAGCATTTGACTACTATGTTAAATGCTTCTATGTAATTCGTGTACAAGTTTTTATGTGAACATACATTTTCAATTCTCCTGGGAACATGGGAATCGCTGGGTGACATGTTTGACTTCATGAGCAAATGATAAACTGTTAACAGACGCCCCATTTACATCCCCATCAGCAATGGATGAGGATACTGGTGTCTCTACATCGTTCTTGTCCATTTGCTCTTTTCTTTTCTTTCTTTCTTTCTTTCTTTCTTTCTTTTCTTTTTTTTTTTGTTGTTGTTCTTACAAAACTGAGAGTTGAACCTAGGGGCATTCCACCTCTGAGGTACACCCCCCAGCCTATTTATTTATTTATTTATTTATTTATTTATTTATTTATTGGTGGTACTGGGGTTCCTGGAAACCCTTCTGCTTCTGGGCTACACTCCCAGACCTATTTTATATATATATATATTTTTTAAATTTGGAAACAGGGTCTCTTAAGCCAGCGCGGCTGGCTTCGAACCTGCATGATCCTCCTGTCTCCGCCTCCCAAGCGCAGGGATTACAAGTGTGCGCCACCACACCCGGCTTATTGTCCATTTTTTAAAAACTATTCCCAGCCTAATGAATGTGAAATGTTCTTTGGAACTTTTTACTTCCTCTTTCTTCTCTAACACTGGGTTCCATTTATGGGCTTTGATGTGGCTGTGGGAGAGTCATAATTTGCTATAAGGAAACAGCATGATGGTGTTCTATTTTGGGCTTTCATAGGACACTGATTCAGTGACTAGTTTGCTTTAGTCTACTTCTTCTTGGAAAACAGGAATAAGATTTCAGAGTGGGATAAGATTTACCCAGAAGCAGGATCCCACAGAGGTAGACTAAGGCTTGTGGAAAGAAGGAAGCCAGAGCTAGAGGAGGGCACACGCATGCAGGACAGGAAGGGTCCCCGCCAGGCTGGACAGCCACCAACCAAGAGCTGTGTGTCTCCACCTGTCTTCTCTGCTTCCTCCTGCCTCTGCCTCTTATTCTGGGGGCAAAATGCCAGCTCACCCCCACCTAATTGAATATGGCTGCTTGGAGCTCCCCAAATAATCTGTTATATCTCTACCCACTTGAAGAATTGGTCAACCACCAGCTTATTGTTTTTTTATTTCAGGTTACACAAATACTCCTAGATCAAATTTCCTTTCTCCCAAAAGAAAAATACTAGGGCTTTTTATTCCTTCTCCTTTCTTTTTTTTCCCCTTCCTTCCTTCCTTCTCTCTCTCTCTCTCTCTCTCTCTCTCATTTCTATTTTTTTACTCATGGGCATTCTACCTACAAGCAACATCCTCAGGCTTGTTTGTTTGTTTGTTTGTCTGTTTGTTTTGTGGCACTGGAGATTGGACCCAAGGGCATTCTACCTCTGAGCTACAACCCAAGCCCTATTTTATTTTTTATTTGAAAACATGTTCTCACTAAGCTGCTGATGCTATCTTCGAATGTGCAATCCTCCTGCCTCAGCCTCCCTAGTACTGAGATTATAGGCATGTGGCACCATGCCTAGCTTAATTTTTTAATTTTGAAATGGGATCTAAGTTGCTGAGGTCTCACCAATGCTGAGGCTAGCCTCACATCTGTGATCCTCCCATCTCTCAGCTTCTCAAATATTGGGATCACAGGCATGCACCACCATGCCTGAACCATTTGCAAATTTGAAGTGAAAATTACTTCCAGGTTACATGCAAGGCAGTACAGAGAATCCTTCTTATCCCAGTTTCTCATGTGAATGGACAAAAAATCAGAAGAGACCTTACTGCATAGTAACCCTTATCTCTTCTCCCCAGGCAGGATTTTAGATTCACCTCAAAAAATGGGATCATTTGACTTGGACAACTTTGAAGACTTGTACAGTGGGGATTTTAGTAATTATAGTTATAGCACTGGCCTGCCCTCTGTTCTATCGGATTCTGCCCCCTGCCGCCCAGAATCCCTGGATAGCAACAATTATGTTGTGGTCATCATCTATGTCCTGGTGTTCCTCCTGAGCCTGCTGGGAAACTCCCTGGTGATGTTGGTGGTCTTATACAGCCGAAGCACCTGCTCCGTCACCGACGTCTACCTGCTGAACCTGGCCATGGCCGATCTGCTCTTTGCTCTGACCTTGCCCATCTGGGCAGCCTCCAAGGTGAACGGCTGGACTTTCGGCACACCCCTGTGCAAGGTGGTCTCGTTCCTGAAGGAGGTCAACTTCTACAGCGGCATCCTGCTGCTGGCCTGCATCAGCGTGGACCGCTACCTGGCCATCGTCCACGCCACTCGCACACTGACCCAGAAACGACACTTGGTCAAGTTTGTGTGTCTAAACATGTGGCTGCTGTCTCTGATTCTGTCCCTGCCCATTTTAGTTTTCCGAAAGGCCTTCTTCCCACCCAATTTCAGCCCAGTGTGCTACGAGGACTTGGGTAACGGTACAGCAAAATGGCGGCTGGTGCTGCGGATCCTGCCCCAGACCTTCGGCTTCGTCCTGCCGCTGTTCGTCATGCTGTTCTGCTACGGCTTCACCCTGCACACGCTGTTCAAGGCCCACATGGGGCAGAAGCACCGGGCCATGCGCGTCATCTTCGCGGTCGTGCTTGTCTTCCTGCTCTGCTGGCTGCCTTACAACCTGGTCCTGGTCGCGGACACCCTCATGAGGACCCACGTGATCCAGGAGACCTGTGAGCGCCGCAGTGACATCGACCGGGCCCTGGACGCCACCGAGATCCTGGGCTTCCTCCACAGCTGCCTCAACCCCGTCATCTACGCGTTCATCGGACAGAAGTTTCGCCATGGGCTCCTCAAGATCATGGCTACCCATGGCCTGATCAGCAAGGAGTTCCTGCCCAAGGAAGGCAGGCCGTCCTTCATCGGCTCCTCCTCAGGGAACACTTCCACGACCCTCTGAGGCCACCTACCTCACCTCAGCCCCTTAGGGCTCCTTCCCCTCAGCATCCCACTCCCCTCAGCATCCCACTAGTGTTCATAGCAGCATTATTCATATAGGAAGATGGGAATATTGTCAGTATTCATCAATAAATCAATGGATTACCAAAATTGAAATATACATCAACGGGATGTTATTTGGTAATAAAAAGGAATAAAGTACTGATACATGTGACAAAGTGGATAAGCCTTGAAAGACATTATATGGTGTGAAATAGATATAATAGGGCAAATATTCAGGGCGTGGTGTCGTACGCTTGTAATCCCAGTACTTGGGAGGCTAAGCTATGAGGATTGCAGGTTCCAGGACAGCCTCAGCAAGTAGTGAGACTTTCATCAACCTAGTGAGATCTTGTTTCAGAATAAAAATAAAATAGGACTGGGGATATAGCTCAGATGTAGACTGTTTCTGGGTTCAATTTCTAGTGTCAAAAGAAGGAACAAATATTTTGTGATTCTGCATATATGAAGCACCCTGAATAGTCAAATTCACAGAGAGAAAGAATAGTGGTTTCCAGAGGCTGGGGTGGGGATAAGAAGAAGTTGCTATTTAATAGATACAGGATTTAAGTTTGAGATAATAAAAAAATTCTGAAGATAAACAGTAGTAATAGTTAAACAGTAACATGAAAGTACTTGATTCTGCTAAACTGTGCTTAAAAACGGCTAAAATGGGGGGGGGGGGCTCATTGGTAGAACACTTGCTCAGGCCTAAGGCCCTAAGTTTAATACCCAGCATCTAAAAACAGGAGAAGGGGAGTTAAAATGGTAAATGTTGTCATGTATATTTTAACCTCAATTTAAAAAAAAAAGAGAGACCTTAACCACTAAACTAATGCTGAAAATACCTGCCTAAAATTTCTTGTAAAAAGAAGTCATTAAATATCTTTTTTTGTAAAAACCACTTGTTATAGCTGGGCATGGTGGCACATGCTTGTAATCCCAGCGCTTGGGAGGCTGAGAAAGGAGGATCACACAGGTTCGAAGCCAGCCTCAGCTACTTAGTGAGGCTTTCAGCAACTTAGTGAGACCCTGTTTCCAAATAAAATATAAAAATAGGTCTGAGAATGTAGCCCGGAGGTAGCAAGCCCCTGGGTTTCATCCCTAGTACCACAAAAAGTAAATAAATAAATAAATAAATAAATAAATAAACCACTTGTTACTGAGTATTTATTTCATTATTTCTAACTTAAAGCATGCAAACTGCTATAGAGAGGTCAGGTGGGTGAACTGAAGTCCTGAGTGAGAGCCTTTTACGAAATCAATCCCTTTGCTCCACAGAGAGGGATTGGACGGAGGAGACTGGCCTGTCCCCTTATACCAAGCCCAGGCCTCCCGCTGCAGAACACTGCTCATGGGGAAAATGTTCTGTGATCCTCGGGTGCCCTCTGGTCCTTGGGTGAAGCAGCAGTCAGGAGCGCCAGGAGCAGGTCTTAGGAGGTGCAGAGCGTTAGGCAGCTCACGAGGTCAGCCCCACTGGGCATCCACCCGAAGGCAGCAAGCTTCACAGGACCTCAAGCAGAAGTTCCTGCGGGAGGGCCCCCTCACCCTCCACTCTCTCCAAAACACACTCGCCCTCACAGTCAGGGTGCAACAAGACAGCGCTAGTGGAGAATGGGGAAACAATTTGAAATCTGTCATGGGGGGGGGGGGGATGAATCATCCCTTCCATATTTATTGAGTGCCAGCTGTCCCAGGGGTTGAGATACAGCAGCGCCCAAAACAGAACTTGCCCTGGCTACACTCACATCCACCCGGCTGTCTCTGAAGGGTCTTTGTCAAGAGGGACTCTGAGCCAGGCATGGTGGCACATGCTTGTAATCCCAGCATTTGGGAAGCTGAGACAGGAGGATGGTGGCTCAAGGACAGCCTCAGCTACTTAGTGAGGCCCTTTGCAACTCAGTGAGACCCTGTTTCAAAATAAGGAATAAAAAACTAGGGCTGGGGTGTAGCTCGGAGGTAGAATGCCCCTGGGTTCCATCCCCAGTACCACAAGAAAGAAAGAAAGAAAGAAAGAAAGAAAGAAAGAAAGAAAGAAAGAAAGAAAGAAAGAAAGAAAGAAAGAAGGAAAGAAAGAAAGAAGGAAAGAAGGAAAGAAAGAAAGAAAGAAAGAAAGGGAGAGAAAGAGAGAGAGAGAGAGAGAAGGAAGGAAGGAAGGAAGGAAGGGACTCTGAGCAGCTTGCTAAGGAAGTAAGAAATCAAGAGAAGTTAGTCCCCACATTTACCAAGCCAATCCCTTCGTGTTAACAGCATCTTAGCGCTGAGTCAAGGAGGTACAGAGAGGCAGGAGCAAAGCCACGCTGGGCTGGAGGGCTCCAAGCAGGTCACCTCTGCTCACTGCTCAGGACAGTGCTTTTCCTACTGCACTCAGCCAACAGGACTGATTCAGCACTCTGGGTCCCTCGTTCAGGGCTCAGACTACACCAGGCTCTGTGCTCAACTCTGGAGCAGGCGTGACTCAGCGACTCCTGATTCAGCAGGCGGACCTGGATTTCTCAAACATTCAAGTTGCCAGAGGGGCCCATGGTGTTCTGCCTGGACAAGATGGATCCCTGAGCTAACTCTCCCAGGGAAGAGGCCAGAGTAATTTTTCGTTGTTCCAGGTCTCTGCTCTCTGCTCCTTTAACTAGCCCTGGAGGAAACAAGGTTCTCCAAGGAATTGGAGGATACGATGGACACGGAGCACATCAGGCTGAGACTGAATTGCACTTATGTGAACTCTGTTTCTCTCTCTCTCTCTCCCTCTCCCTCTCCCTCTCCCTCTCCCTCTCCCTCTCCCTCTCCCTCTCCCTCTCCCTCTCCCTCTCCCAAAAGAATCGTCTTAGCACAAATAGTTTATCAGCCAAGCCACCACTAGAACAGGGCAAATCTAGAGCTGCCTTTGACTCGTTCATTCCTTTTGCCTCCCACGTTCCTGGGCCCAAGTCCCACTGTCTAAGGGTCTGGCATTTCTCTCTCTAGATCTGTCTGCTCCAAACTGCCTTTCTTGCTTCCTAAATATGTTCCTCTACTTACGCCAACACCATCTGTCTTTTTTTAGCTGTCTCCCCAGGTTTACTATGTGTTGCCTCTCCGCACCCCAATCCTCTGTCGAATGGGCTCCCTTTACTCATTAAATCAAGACAGCCCCAGTCTATTTGAGGGGAACTTTAAGAAAGAAGCACCCCAGCTTACATGACACAGTCACACCCTCTGCATGCTGATCCACCTGGACAACCACCATCCCATCAAGAGCAGAGTCAAAAAGACCTAAAGGTCCCAGACCAAGCCTTTCTCTGTATAAGTGAGGAAACTGCAGCCTGAACCAAGCAATCTGGCCAAAACGTCATGGTTCAATAGTAACAGATAAAAAATTCCTACCTCAACTCATTTTTTGACAAACATCTTGCTTTTGTGACATGACATTTCAAGTACTTGCTAGATAGGTGGGAAATTACATGTATGACTTTCTCAGAGCATTGCATTCATGCTGGTAGGACCAATCTATTTTTCTGTGTTTGGACTCACTGGTGCCTGGAGCTGGGGTTACCGGGTCTCCGTCAAGTTGATGAAGAAGATCAGCAGAGGTTTAAGGGGACTCAGATGTGACAGCAGACTGAGACTGATTACTCTGTTCTGAGCTGGCAGGCAGCTCAGTTAAAAAGCTCATTAAAGCCCAACACAAGAGCCGGCGTGGTGGCGCACCCTTGTAATCCCAGCATTCGGGAGGTTGAGACCAGAGGATCATGGTTCGCAGACAGCCTCAGCTACTCAGTGAGGCCCTCCACAACTGAGTGCGATCCTGTTCCAAAATAAAGAATAAAAAATAGGACAGGGGTGTAGCTCGGAGGTCAAATGTCTCTGGGTTCCATCCCCAGACCCGCAAAAAATAAAAAATAAAAAGCCCAACACACAAGCCAGGCATGGTGGCTGAGACAGGAGGATCGCACAGGTTCAAAGCTAGCCTCAGCTACTTAGTGAGGCTCTCAGCAACTTAGTGACCCTGTTTACAAATAAAATATAAAATAGGTCTGGGAGTATAGCCCGGAGGTAGAAAGCCTCTGGGTTCCACCCCCAGTACCACAAAAAAAAAAAAAAAAAAAAAAAAAGCCCAACACAAAATCCAAAACTGAGCCCTTTACTGAGGACACATGCTTTATCAGTCAGGGCTCAATCCAAGAAGAAGAGATTTGATCGGGACTTAACACTACCCAGTTGTGGGAACTCATGAAACAGTCTGTCGGGCTATTGGCTTTGCTTCTGATGGGGGACCTGAAGCTGGAAGGACAAAAGGACATGAAGTGGGGAACAGCAGGGCAATCCGAAGCCCAGGAGACACCCTGAAACCGGCGCTGGCCAGAGGTCAAGGTGCGAGTGGCGTGCTGGAGAAGGCGGTGCCCTGCGTCATCATGAAAGTAGACAGGCAGCTGAGATGCCGCAGCACGGGCAGCTGCCCCACGCCAACAAGACAGGCCAGCAGTGCGGTGGCGTCTGACCTTGCAGGGCTTAGAAAGCATGCAGCTCCTGCTCCCCTCCCACCGTCCTGAGCTCACAGAACTCTCTGCTGGCCCACACCCACCTGGTAGTATGAAAGGAAGAGGATTTGGAGAAACTTCCATCTTGGCTAAGTTGATTCAATACAAACCCTACACACAAACACACACACACACACACACACACACACACAAGTGCAAACACTAAAGAAAGGGTTGTTTGCCACAAGTATTCAGTAGTGTTGGCTGAAGGGCAGAAGAAGAAAACTTCAGCAGTCAATAATTTTGAGGGCACCAACAATGTTGTGTGTGTGTGTGTGTGTGTGTGTGTGTGTGTGTGTTTACTGGGGACCGAACCCAAAGGCGTTCCACCCCCCTAGCCCTTTTTTATTTTTTGCTTTGAAACAGGGTCTTACTAGGTCGCTGAGACTGTCCTCGAAGCTGTCACCCTCCTCTCAGCCAGTGTCCTCCTTCTTAACCTATGTGATGAATGCCTAAGATTCACTGCACCGTTGTATTATTTAAGCTGTAAGTGTAAGTTTTTTGTGACCGGTAGAATGTATGCTATTCTCCATAAAAAATGTTTTAGCCATTAAAATAAGGAGAAAGTAATGAGAAGAACAAAGGGACAACTTGGTCACTGCACGGAGCCACTGCAGGGAGTCGCATCCAGGCTGTACAGTATGTGTTAGGGGTCGGAACTCACCAGATTATGATGGTATCATTCACATATAGTAAGTAGGTATGATAAATAGGCTTAATCTTCAGAGATAAATAGATACGATCTTTAGAGTAGACATCTTTTCTTTGTGGCACTAGGAATGCAACCCAGGGGCATTCTACCTCCGAGTTACACCCCCAGCCCCATTTTTTTATTCTTAATTTTGAAGCAGGGAGGTTCTCACTGAGTTGCAGAGGGCCTTACTAAGTAGCTGAGGCTGTCTTCGAACCTGCAGTCCTCCTGTCTCAGCCTCCCAAATGCTGGGATTACAAGAGTGTGCTTCACCATGCCCGGCCTAGAGAAGGCATCTTGATGATATTTTTTTTTTTCCTTCTGGTTCTAGGGATTGATTGAACTCAGGAGAATTTCAAATATCTAGCCCTCCCCCACTTTTTAAATTTTGGAATAGGGTCTCCCTAAATTGCTGAGGCTGGCCTTGAACCTTCGATCCTCCCAAATACTAGGATTACAGGCCGGCACCACTACATGTGGTAATGATGCCTATTTCAATGCACATGCTCTCTGATCTAAGAATTCTATTTCTAGAAATCTATCCTACAGAGATACCCACATAAGTGGACACGTGTACAGAATACTTATTACAGCACTATTGGTAAAAGTTGAAACTTAGAAGCAACAGCAATGTCCATCAATAGAAAAATAGTTAAACTGTGAAGGTTCATCCACACCAAGAAACGCTCTGAATGCAGTGGCTTAGAAACAACGTAAGGCCAGGCGTGGTGGCGCATGCTTGTAATCCCAGTGTTTAGTCAGATCACAGGTTCTCAGCCACTTAGTGAGGCCCTCCGCAACTTGGTGAGACCCTATTTTAAAATAAAGAATAAAAAATAGGATGGGGGGGGTGTGACTAGGAGGAAGAATTTCCCCTAGGTTCAATCTCCAGTACAGGAGGAGGAGGAGGAGGAGGAGGAGGAGGAGGAGGAGGAGGAGGAGGAGGAGGAGGAAGAGGAAGAAAAAAGAAGAAGAGATGAGGTTTAAAGTAGCTTGCTGAATGAAAGTAGCTGGAACAGAAGGCCTTGTGTTGAGTCTATTTACATAAAATGTTGGGTAAGGCAGGAGGCAGAAAGCTGATGAGTAGTTGCTGGGGCAGGCAGGGGTGGGGGAGTTGGCTGCAAGCATGCACAAGGAGTCTCTGCAGTGATGGAAATATTCTAAATTTGGATTGTGGTGATTTTGCCCAACTGTGTAAATTCACTAAAAAATCATTGGCTCATGCTATAGTTTTAAATATCTATTCAAAACTCACGTTGAGGCCAGGTGTGGTGGCGCACGCTTGGAATCCCAGCATTCGGGAGGTGGAGATGGAGAATTGCGATTCACCAACAGCCTCAGCTACTTAGTGAGGCCCTTCACAACTCAGCAAGACCCTGTTTCAAAAATAAAAAAAAGACGGCTGGGCGTGGTGGCACACGCTTGTAATCCCCGCGCTTGGGAGGAGGAGACAGGAGGATCGCACAGGTTCGAAGCCAGCCACGCTGGCTTAAGAGACCCTGTTTCCAAAAATAAAAAAGTATAAAATAGGTCTGGGAGTGTAGCCCGAGGTACAAGGGCTTCCAGGAACCCCAGTACCACCGAAAATAAATAAATAAATAGATAAATAAATAAATAAATAAATAAATAAATAAAATAGGGCTGGGGATGTAGCTCAGAGGTTCAATGCCCCTGGGTTCCATACCCGATACAAAAAAAATAAATAAATAAAAACTCACGTTGAAATTTCATTGCTATTGTAACTGTACTAAGAGGTAGGACCTTTAAGAGGCAATTAGGTGAGAAAGGGCACTAGTCTCATGAATGGATTAATACCATTATCTTGGGAGGAGTTTGCTGTCACTGGAGCTCATAATTAAGAAGGTGACTTCAGCCTGATTATTTTCTCTCTGTCTCTCCTGTGCTTGCTTGCCCATCTGCCATGTTGTGAGGGAGCACAACGGCCCTGACTGGGCATCAGTACCATGCTCTTGGATTTCCTGGTACCCAGAACTGTGAGCCTAAAAAGCTTCTATTATCTGTAGGTCACCTCGTCTATGGCATTCTGTTACAACAGAGGAAAGCAGACCAAGGCAAATTATAGACTTAAAACAGATCGTGAAATTCTTATAAAAAAATTACACCTCAGCAAAGCTCTTAAAAATAACCTTAAAAAACTGGGCATGGTGGCACACACCTGTAATCCCAACATTTGGGAGGCTGAGACAGGAAGATCACGTGTTCAAAGCCAATTTAGCAAGACTCTGTTTCCCTGTTTCTAAATAAAAAGGGCTAAGTGTGTAGCTCAAAGATAGAATGCCCCTGGGTTCAATTCCTAGTACCTAACAGTAATAATAATCTTTTAAAAAATTAGAACTGGGGGTGTAACTCATTGGTAAAGCATATGTTTAGCATGTGCAGGACCCTGGGTTCAATCCCCAGCACCAAAAACAACAAAATAATATATAAATGCAGGCCAGGTGTGCATTGGGAGGCTGAGACAAAAGGATCACTGTTCACCGACAGCCTCAGCTACTTTAGTGAGGCCTCTGAGTCTCACTATTACATACAGTTGCCATGCACCAATAAAAAATAACTTTAAAAAACCAGATTTAAGGCCGGGCATGGTGGCGCACACTTGTAATCCCTGCGCTTGGGAGGCGGAGACAGGAGAATCGCACAGGTTCGAAGCCAGCCTCAGCTACTTAGTGAGACCCTGTTTCCAAATAAAGTATAAAAAAAATAAGTCTGGGAGTGTAGCCCGGAAGTAGAAGGGTTCCATCCCCAATATCACCAAAAAAAAAAAAAACAGATTTATGGACAACTCCTGAATGGATCAGGGTTATTGCAGGAGCCAGATGTACATTCAGGATGAACAAGGACAGAGACTTTTATCAAACCTGATAAGAGTTAAATAAAGGGAAAAAATTTTATTTGCAGTACTGGGGATGTTTTTAGTATTTTTAATTTTTGAAACAGGGTCTCACTGAATTGCGAAGGGCCTCGCTAAGTAGCTGAGGCTGTCTGCAAACCGCCATACTCTGTTCTCCACCTCCCAAATGCTGGGATTACAAGTGTGCGCCGCCACACCTGGTCTGGGACCTTTAAAAAAAAAAAAGGTGAAGAAAGTAATAAGAATTGGTGCAGTGCCCAAGGCCAGCAACAGTGGGTGCTGTTACTATTAATAGACCTGCTAGGACAAAGTGCAGGAGCCACAACTACAGAAGCCCAGAGAGCAGTATGATGAGGGGTGCCTGACAGGTGTCAGGCACATCAACCAGCAGCCACAGGGCTGAAATAAGCCCCTCGACTTGATGCTTCTCCTTCTCGGTGATCTTGAAGCTTCTCCCTCCAGGTTTCCATTGACTGATCTCCATCCTGTCTTCTTGCGGTCCCTTCTATTGGGTTCAACCTAGTCTCCTACCAGGATTCCCATTGACTAAGCACCGTCTGGCTTCCTGCCAGATTTCACATTGCCTGAACTCACCCTCACTTCCCACCAGGATTCCCATAGGCTAAGCTCAGAGGCCAGAGGACCAGGGAGTCCGTGGAGACAAGTCATGCAAGCCAGCATCCCAGGGCACAGAGTACACTGGAGAAAGGCAAGTGCACATCTGGAGGAACAGACAGAAGATAACTAGGTCACCTTCCCAGCTCAAGGTCAAGGTAAGGGCACAGTCCCAGTCCTATCAAATCTGTAGCGCTGAGAGTGGGTGTCTTGGGAACCTGGAGCCCCAGGTGATTCTAATCAATACTCCATTTAGTGTCTCACTGCCCCAGAAGCAACAGGAGCAGAGCCCCCCAAACCAGAGATGAGAATGGGCTCTTGGAATTAGAATTGTTTCAGCCCAAGCCGGGCGTGGTGGCGCACACTTGTAATCCCAGTACTTGGGAGGCTGAGACACAAGGATTGTGCAGGTTTGAAGCCAGCCTCAGCTACTCAGTGAGGTTCTCAGCAACTTAGTGAGACCCTGTTTCAAAATAAAAAATATATAAAATAGGTCGGGGGTGTAGCCTGGAGGTAGAGGACCCTGGGTTCTATCCCCAGGACCACACACAAAAAAAAAAAAAAAAAGAAAGAAAGAAAGAATTGTTTCAGCCCAGCACCGTGGCACACACTTGTAATTCCAGTACTTGGGAGGCTGAGACAGGTTCAAGGATAGCGTCAGCAAGTACTGAGACTCATCAATCTAATGACACCTCATTTCAAAATAAAAATTTAAAAAACAGAGCAGAAGGTGTAACTCAGAGAATGCCCCTGGATTTAATCTCCAGTAGCACACACACACATACACAAAAACAGGAATTAAAATTGTTTCTGAGGGTGATTTGTGTGTGTGTGTGTGTGTGTGTGTGTGTGTGTGTGTGTGTGGTACTAGGGTTCCTGGAAACCCTTCTACCTTAGGACTACACTCCCAGACCTATTTTATATTTTTTTTAAATTTGGAAACAGGGTCTCTTAAACCAACACAGCTGGCTTCGAACTTGTGCGATCCTCCTGTCTCTGCACCATCACACCCGGCCTGAGAGTGATTCTTTTGTTTCAGGATTCTCTCTCTCTCTCTCTCTCTCTCTCTCTCTCTCTCTCTCTCTCTCGCTCTCTCTCGCTCGCTCTCTCTCGCTCTCTCTCGCTCTCTCTCTCGCTTTCTCGCTCTCTCTTGCTCTCTCGCTCTCTCTTGCTCTCTCTCGCTCTCTCTCTCTCTCTCTCGCTCTCGCTCTCTCGCTCTCTTTCTCTCTCCCCCCCCCCAGTTCATTCCAGTCTCTAAGATACCTAACCAAGGGAAAGTAGCCAGCATAGTAACCTCCTCTAGATCCAGGCGTAATAGCTGTGAAAAGAGAAGGGGGAAGAGCAGAAGGGAGGGGCAGAAATCAAAGTCCTAATTCAAAGCCCCCCCCCGCCCCCCAGTGGCTCAGGAACACACACAAGACACCTTCCCATAGATGCCGGATATACCACAGATTTCTCAACAGGACCTTGCAGTGTGTGAGGTCAGACGTTCCCCTGAGCCATAAACATGGGGGAGGCTTCCCATCAACCACTGGCTCTGAGCCAAGCAGATCCAGAAGCAGTCTGAAGTCTTGGTTCCCACCAGGAGCTCTGTCCAACATTCTCCCTCTATTCCCCCATGGTAATACTTCCAACTGGCATTTGGAAAGGACTTTCTTGCATGTCCGGGACTATGCTCAGTGATTTGCTATGCTGACTGCACAGCATACTACCTTGGATACCTCTGCTGTGCCCTACCCAACTCCACACCTGCCAGGGATCCAGGCAAATCACCAAAATTGCATAAAACTGCAGTTTCTGCAAGGCTCGGGCTTCTCAATGTCATCGTAATTTCCGGGACCAGGGTCAGGGGTGCACAAACACTCTCTGTTTAGAGGAACATTCTAGCTCGTTTTAGGGCATCTATACACAGGCCTGTTATTCACATCCTACCTCCCACTCTACTCTCTCCTCACTTGCCTGAGTGGGGGTCTCCAGCTGCTTTGCCAAAACCTAGAACATCTGGATGGAAGGGAGCTTGAAGATGCACTAAGCCAGCAAGACTTCCCCCAGTCATGGGAAACCTGATTCTTACGGGACTGGGACTGAGGCAAGACTACTAAGAATGTACCTGGACCTTTGTCCTCCAGAATCTGTAGACAGATGGGGCGGGGGGGGGGGGGGCAGGCTGCTGGCTTAGAGGTAAACATTGGCATGATGACAGCTTCTAAAAAGAGCTTTAACCCACACAGAAACATGTTTCTTTTTTTTTTTTTAACCCAAGAACATAAACATAAAGGATGTGCTAAAAGAAAAATGGCAGAGGACTGCAAGTTTCCCTCGGCGTTGTCTCCCCAAAAGAAAGATTTCATATGGGGGACACAGTTAGAGTAAGCATAGTGGGTTTCATCGGGTGGGTTCACCAGGAGGGTCACAGAGTTGGCTGGTCTGGGAGCGGTGTGTTTTTATACTGTCCAGAAATCCCTCTCCTCCTCCTGCATAGTAATTTGGGGCAGTTACTGCTTAGTGTGATTGCACTCAGTTCACCACGATGGATTTCCCAATGGTGTCTAGAGCTGCAGTGTAAAGAGTTGGTACTCTCGGACTTCCGGGAAGATGGCGACTGAGAAAAGCGGGGCTTAAGAGCCCCGCTAACAACCAATCTCCATTACAACAAAATCAGCGCCTTTCATAGCCAGAAAACACCATCACCAGAGAAACAAAAAAATCACCAGGCTCCAGAGAGAAAGCGGACTGAGAACAGAGCTCAGAGCCACAGAGGAGATCCGAGGACGCGGCAGCAGCGCCATACTGCCGGCGGCAGCGGCAAATTCACCGGACGGCTACAGCAAGCCGAGGTGAGCCGCTGCGGAACAGCCAGGCGGGATTTCTCGCCGCTGGTAAAATCTAAAGCTCCCAGTGGCTGAGCTCAGCACACACTGCAGGTATTCAGAGTGGAAATCAAAACCAAGAAGTAATACGCCAGCCTCACAGCCGAGGGCGTAGCAGCGGCGCCATATTGCCACCAGCGGCAGCAGCAGAGAATTCACCGAATCCAGTACAGCTACATCTGCGTACTCAAGAACAGTGAGTCAAATTGCGGGCCACAGAGGAGAAATCCCAGTACTGTACTCTCTGGGACTTGACCCAGTGTGGGAGGGGCGGTGGCAGAGATATCACACCATAGGAGAACGTGCAACCTGGCACCCCCCTCAGTCTAAAGCAGCCTCTATCGACTCTCTGGGTCGGAGACTCTGTGATACAACCCAGTAAAGGAGTAGTGGGGTCTGAGATACTACTGAATCGAGATCCAGGACACCTTAAGTGAAGTCATAGTGACCCAAGGGAAGAACCCAGAGAAGGCACAAACTTCCTAAATCATGGGAAAGAGGAATAATACTGGAGCAATGAATGCCCACAACCCCACAACATCAGAACCCGATAAAACAGAAATTCAGAGATTTCTAGAAGATCAAATCAGGAAAATAACTGTAAAAATAATAGAGGTGCTTCGAAAAGAACTCAGAGAGAGCCAAAAACAGATAAAGGATGCAATTAATGAAGTAAAGGCCTCAATTCAAAGCACAAACAACCGATTAGACCACATGAAGAACAGAATCTCGCTCTTAGAAGATGATCATTCCAAAAATGAACGCATAGTTTCTAATCTAGGAAAAAATATCCGACAGCAGGAATCTGATATTGAAGAAATATGGGCCCATTTTAAGAGAGCTAACCTAAGAATAATTGGAATAGAGGAGGGAAAAGAAAGTGAAACTAAAGGGATCAACAATCTCTTCAAGGAAGTAATAGCAGAAAATTTTCCAAACATAGAGCAAGAGGTTGATACACAGGTCCAGGAAACTTATAGAACTCCCTTTAGACAGGATCAGAGAAAAGGATCTCCACGCCACATAATTGTCAAAATGACCAATGTGGAAGCCAAGCAGAGAATCTTAAAGGCAACAAAAACAAAGGGCCAAGTGACATTCAGAGGCAAACCAATTAGAATCACTCCAGACTTCCCAAAACAAGTTATGAGAGCCAGAAGGGCTTGGAGTAACATATTCCAAACTCTGAAAGAAAACAACTTCCAGCCAAAAATTTCCTACCCAGCAAAACTTTCTATCAAATTAGATGGAGAAATAAGAAGCTTCCATGACAAACAGAAACTGAAGGAATTTATGTCTTCAAAACCAGCACTAGAGAAAATACTCAAAGAGATTAACTACAAAGAAGAAATAGGTAACACACACCAGAACCAGAGAAACAAGAGTTTCCATCCAACAGTCAACTAAGATTGGTTATCTGAGGAGATTCATTACTTATGTTAGTCTTTTACCTATCTCTAAATGGTATTGTTTGCCTTTATTGTTGTTAATTTTTAGGATTTCTAGTTGGAATATTAATATACCTTCAGATATAGCATTTGGAAATATTTTATCCCATTCTATTAGTAACTTTTAACTCTGTTTACATTGTCTTTGGATATACAATATTTTTTTTATTTTTTAGGGAGTTTGTATACTCTTCTGTTGCCTGTGCCATTGAAATCATATCCAAGAAATCACTGCCAATTTCAATGTTGTGAGGTTTTATGACCCAGATTTTCTCCTAAAAGTTTATAGTCTTAAGATTTATATTTAGGTCTTTTATCTATTTTGAGTTAATATTTGTATATGGGATTAGGTAAGGGTCCAATTTTATTCTTTTCCATGTAATTATTATGTTTCAACAATATTTAGTTAAAAGATTATTATTTCCACCACCAAATGTTCATGGAAACCTTGTCAAAAATAACTTGACAATATAGGGAAGAATTTAGCTCTAGGCTTTTATTTAACTCCAATGGTTTATATATCTGCCTTTAGAATAGTACTACACTGTTTCAATTATTGTAGCTTTATATGGTTTGAAATCAGAAAATATATATCTTCTAGCTTTGTTCTTTTTCAAGATCATTTTGGGTATCTAGAGTCCATATTCCATATTGGGATAGATTTTTTTTCTGAAAAATAAATATATAAATATATGATAGTTTCACCTAAAAAAAAATAGAAAAAAAATATTCTCTGGTAAGAAAGAAAGTAAAAAGAAATATTGAAATGTTATCTTTAAGTCATCAAAAGCTTGGTATCAGACAAATGAAACTGTTATGTGAGATTATCATTTTTAATTTTGGATAAATTGCTAAAATACTAGATGTCAACCACTAAGCCAAGCATGGGAGGGAGGGATGGGGAGAGAATGGGGTGGGGATCGGGTGGGGGCTGACTGGGCGATGTGTGCATGTATGTCTACAAAAGTATGTATCCCACTATGATGTATGAATACAGTGCACCAATAAAAATAAATAAATAATTAATTAAAAAAAAGAGTTGGTACTCTCTGAGGACAGCTGAGTGGGGAAATCTTCATAGCTCTTCCCCCAAAGGCTCCTCCCTTTCCCATTTTCTTTCCCTGCCCTACTCACGCACTATTAAAGCATGGCAAAACAAAGCATAATGAAATAGTTACCATGAACAGATTGAGTGTTGGGAGAAAGGTATCAAACTCCAGCTTTAGCTGGTCAGTACAGCATCTACATCCCTAAGTGGTGAGGAACGTAGATGATGGGGTCAGATCCTTGCATCCCAGCTCCAATTACTTCAGACTTTGTACCTTGGTTTCCTCCTGTGTAAAATGGGCTAGTCGATGGAACCAGCCTCATAGGGTATTTGTTTTGTTTTTGTTTTCAGTGTGCAGTGTGTGTGTGTGTGTGTGTGTGTGTGTGTGTGTGTGTGCGCACGCACGCGCATGGTCTTTCTTTTTTTTTTTTTTTTTGGCAGTACTGAAGATGGAACTCAGGGGCATTCTACTTCTGAGCTACAACCCCTGCACTATTTTTTATTATTTTTTTAAACAGGGTCTCACTGCGTTGCAAAGGGCCTAAGTAGGTGAGGCTGTCTGCGAACCTCGATCCTCTGTCTCAGCCTCCCAAATGCTGGGATTACAAGCATGTGCCACCACACCTGGCATGGTGTGTGTTTCTGGGGATGAAACCCAGTGGCTTTCAGCCTCCAGGCTACACCTCCAGCCCTATTTTACTTTTTATTTAGAAACAGGATCTCGCTAGGCTGCTAAAAGCCTTGCTAAGTTGCTGAGACTGGCTTCAAAACTGTGATCTTCCTGGCTCAGCCTCCCAAATACTCTGACTATAGGTTTATACCACTACAATTGGCTTCATAGGGTAGTTTCAAAGGTTAAATTAGTTAGTTAATATATAGCTCTTGACCCAATACCTAGAACATAATAAGCTCAAATAAATGTTAGGTATTAATATTTATCTAAATCTTTAGTTTTGTTCCAACTCTAGAGATACAGTATATAAAATTCGAATTAGGGCTGGTAGAGCATTTGCCTAGCATGCATAAGGCTCTGGGTTCAATTCCCAATATCAAAAAAAAAAAAACCTTTCAAATTAATTCTTAGTTGTAGTGTTAATATAAAATGTATACAAGCCAGGCAAGGTGGCACACACTTGTAAATCCCAGCATTTGGGCGGTTGAGACAAGAGGATGACAGTTTATAGACAGCCTTGGCTATTTAGTGAGGCCCCATGCAACTCACTGAGACCCGGTTTCAAAATAAAGAATAAAAAATAGGGCTGGGGGTGTAGCTCAGAGATAAAATGTCCCTGGGTTCCATCCCCAGTAACACACACACACACACACACACACACACACAGTTGAACCTATTCCTATTTTATTATTTTATTTTATTTTATTTTATTTTATTTTTGGTGGTACTGGGGATGGAACCCAGGGGCCTTCTACCTCCGGGCTACACTACCAGACCTATTTTATATTTCATTTGGAAATAGGGTCTCTTAAGCTAGCGAGGCAGGCTTCAAACCTGCGCGATCCTCCTGTCTCAGCCTCCCAAGCACAGGGATTACAAGCATGAGCCACCACACCCGGCAAAACTATTCCTATTTTAAATCTGGCCCTTCCCCTGACTTTAGAGGAAAAAAAAAAAAATAAGCAGGTTTTGTGTCTGCCTTAAGGGTCCAATAGTCTACTGGGGAGACAGATAAGAAATAAGAATTCAGTTAACACAGCCCCAATGTAATGTATGAAAATCAAGATATGCAGCAATTTTTTTTTAAACCTGGAGGGACTAAAAAGGCTTTTGGCAAGATCTGACTCTGTGTGTGTGTGTATGTGTGTGTGTGTGTGTGTGTGTGTGTGTGTGTGTGTGTGTGGTACTGGGGGTGGAACCCAGGGGCTTTTCTACCTCCAGGATATACTCCCAGACCTATTTTATATTTTGTTTGTAAACAGGGTCTCACTAAGTTGCTGAGAGCCTCACTAAGTAGCTGAGGCTGGCTTCGAACCTGTGTGATCTTCCTGTCTCAGCCTCCCAAGTGCTGGGATTACAAGCGTGTGCCACCACGTCTGGCCGCAACATCTGACTCTTAAGGAATGAATAGAACTTAGCCCAGTGAAGACATAGGGAAGGGTATACAGTGACAGGGACTATTATATGCAAAAATGTAGCATGAAGAATTTGGGCTACCATCCAAGCCTCCCTTCTCAAGCTGTGTTAGTTCTACCCAGTGCTGCCTCCCTGGTCACAGTTGGGCCAATTAGAGTTGTTTCCTGAAACCCCTAGCCACAGTGTAGCCAATCAGAGTTGCCATCCTGGAATCCCTAGCCACAGTTGGGCAGTTAGAATTGCTTTCCTGGAAATGAAAGACTGGGTTACTCTACGCTTCTCAGTCCATCTGGGTGATATCAATTGAAGAAAGAAGCAAGGAAAGCTGGTGTGCTTGGAAGGAGGAGGAGTGAGATGGACCTGCTCAATGCAGTAGAGATGAGGACTCAGTGGCCCCAAAGAGAGAGCACCTGAGAAAGAGCCAGCTTCCTGCTCCTGGTTTCTGTCCCTCTTAGAATCTTGTGTCTCTACAGTCCAACAGATACCCTTGGAGCCTTCCCCTGAATTCCCTTTTGACTTTAGCCTAGTTAAGTCAGGTTTCTGTCACTTACAACCAAAGAAATCTAGACCAAGGCAGATGGCATGATGTATTAGGGGAAATCTAAGGAATTTAGTATGGTCAAGCCAAAGCCAACTTAGATGTGCAAGTGAGGGGACAGGACATGCACCTGGGCCAGTCGGCAGGGCCAGGCCACAGAGAGCCTTGAGTGCTGTGCTACAGTGTGTGAACTTCATCTCCCAGGTGAAAGGAGCCCTGGAAGAACTTTAAGCAGGTAATACACCGAAAGTCTCCCCCGTCCTTGTGTGTTAGTGAACTGAAAGCGACAGAGGCTCAAGGCAGGAGTCCAGTTAGGAGGTGATGGGAAGACATGGTGAGGGTCTGGACCAAGAGACGCCGTGGGAGCAGAGATGAGGAGGTGAGCTGAAGGCAGCGCTGAGGAGAGACCCCCCAGTACTTGGTTATCGTTGGAGAGGGGATGGATAAGTGAGACGGAGAAAGGAAGCCAAAAACTAGTCTTCATTCCATAGCTTGGATAAGTGGCTTAAAGGAGGCAGGTTTTGGGGGGAAGGTGCTGGCTTACTTGTTGAACTCATGGTGTATCAGACAGGTTCACACGCAGTGGGAAATGTAGCACTAGAAGCCCAGGAAATTTTGGCTAGCCTAGAAACACGTTTCTGGAGGCCATTCTCATCAATGTGGAAGAACACTGAAGCCACCAGTGTAGCTGGCATTCCCCAGGGCAACTGGAGAAGAGAAAAAGGACAAAAAAGGGGGAAAGAAGAGGATCTTAGGGAATGTCAGGATTTGAGACTGGATGGCAAAGAGGAGCCTTCAAAAGAGGCTGAAAAGAAGCTAGCAGTGCAGGGAGGAAGCAAGCGCCTGAGGAAAATAGAAGTTTAAAGAGGAAGTGTGGTCTGAGGAAAAAAAATAGCCCTCTCACCAGCTACCCGCGGGAATGGGAACCTGACCACTTGTCATCTCCTCCACTCTCTCTGGTCCAAGACACCTCCGCCCTCTGCAGAATGACTGAAATAGCCTCCTGTTTGGCCTCCTTGCCTTCACACGTCCCTGCATTGTGTACCTGGAAGCCAAATCGATGGAAACCCTCCTCGCAGTTGTCTACTCTTGGCCTACAACGCCCCACCTGATCTGGCCCAGGGCTGTCTCTCTAGTATCATCACCGCAAAGCTCCTCATCACCGCGCTCCGGCCACCTGGGCCTCCCGTGCATCAAGAAACATGCCCAGAACAGTCCTGCATTGGGGCCTCCACACCCGCTGTTCCCCTGCCTGGAAAGATCTTCCCCCAGACATTTCACTTCCTTCATTGCTGGGCTCAAAGGTCACCTTAGAAGGAAGCCTTCCCCCACCGCTGTCTAGACTAGCCTCCCCTCTCTCCCACGCCCTCGCTCTGCTTTGTTCAAAGCATTAGTCACTCTCTGATACTACATTTATGCTTATTTGGTTGCTGTGACCAAGAATGTAAGCCCTATTACGGGACAGGGCCCAGATCTGCTTGGACACCCGCTGGATCACGAGCACGTGGACCAGGACCTGAAAAGAGTGGCCACTGAACATCTCTTGAACTAATGAATTTGGTTATGTGTGCCTGAAACCTAAAGTGTCCACACTTTCACCCCAGATTCTACTCCTCAGTATATCTCCTAATAAAGTGACTAAAGTTGACTACGACCTCCATGAAGTTGTAGGTACAAGGATGTTCCCTGCAGTGTTGCTCCATACAGAGAGTAGAATTCTGCACTTCCAATAAATGAGGCTGCAGATAGGTATTCGTGAACATGAAAAGGATTCCACAATAAGCAGGCGTTTCTTCTACAGCTCTTGCTGGAGTATATGACCCCAGTGCCAATTAAAAAAAAAAAAAAGAAAATGTTATATGCACTTTCTTTTATACTTGTTATAGAACAAGGTATAGAAGGATACACAACTAGTTGTAAACAGTGGGGAACAGGCATTTATGGTTTTTCCTTCTTCGTCTAAAGTTTCTCTTATAAACCATTTTTTCTCCCTAGCTTCCGTTTTAGGGAGAGCATCCAATTTCTTACTTTTTGTGACTGACTAAACTCACTTAGCATAACAGTCTCCACGTCCATCCATTTCCCTGTAAATGATGTAATTTTTTCTTCTTTATGGCTGAGTAAAATTCCATTGTGTAGTGTACGAACCCTATAGTTTTGTAATCCATTCGTCTGTTGATGGACTTCTTGGCTGGTTCCATTGTTTATCAATTGTGAATTATGCAGCTATGAACATAGATAGGCATGCATTAGTTTGATGATTTGGTTTCCATTTTGGGGGGTAGATACCCAGAAGTGGTATTGCTGGATCATATGGTAGATTTGTTCCCATTCTTCTGAGGATTCTTCATGCTGTTTTCCAAAGTGGTTGCACTAATTTGCAATCCTACCAACAATGTGTTAGAGTTCCCAATTCTCCACACCCTCACCAGCATTAGCTGTTGGTATTTTGAATGATTGCCATTCTAGTTGGAGTTAGGTGAAATCTCAGGGTAGTTTTGATTTGCATCTCTCTGATTGCTAATGATGTTGAGCATTTTTTTCATACATTTATTGGCCATTTTAATTTTTTCTTTTGTGAAGTATCTATTTAGTTCACTTACCCATTTTTTATTGGGTCCTCTTGAGGTTCTTGATAGTTTCCTTTGCTGCACAAAAACTCTTCAGTTTAATGCAATCCCACATATTAATCTTCATTTTAATTTCTTGTGCCTTTGGGGTCAGTCTTATTGAGGAAGTTTTTACCCATGCCTGTATGTTGGAGTATTGGCCCTATACCCTCTTCAAGTAGCTGAAAAGTCTCTAGTCTAATTTCCAGGTCTTTGCTCCATCTTAAATTGATTCATGTGCAGGGTGAGAAAGCAGGGTTTATTTTTCTGCATATGGATAACCAATTAAAATGGCAATGTGGAAAGGAGTAACTCTGATACTCTCTTGGTGGGCTTACAAACTAGTGTAATCACTTTGGAAAACAGTGTGGAGGAGCCTCAGAAGAATGGGAATGAACCTACCTTATGACCCAGCTATACCACTCCTGGGTATCTACCTCAAAGAATGAAAACCAAACTACCAGAGTAATGCATGCATACCTATGTTTATAGCTGCACAATTCACAATTTCCAGCCAGGTATGGTGGTGCCTACTTGTAATCCCAGTACTTGGGAGACTGAAACAGGAGGATCACAGGTTTGCAACCAGCCTCAGCAACTTAGTGAGACCCTGTTTCAAAATAAACTGGGGATGTATCTTGTAGGTAGAATTCCCTAAATTCAATCTCCAGTATCACAAAAATAAATAAATAAATAAACCAAAATAGGGCTGGGGGTGTGGTTCTGAAGTAGAATTCCCCTGAGTTCAATCCCCAGTACCACACACACACACACACACACACACACACAAAAAAAAATTCACAATTGCCAAACTATGAAATCAGCTGAGATGTCCATCAACAGATGAATAGATTACAAAACTATGGGATATGTGCACAATGGAATTTTACTCAACCATAAAGGAGAAGAAAATTATGTCATTTGGATGAAAATGGTTGGAACTGGAGAACGTTATGCTAAGTGAGATTAGTCTGTCACAAAACATGAAAAGTTGGATGTTTCCCCTAATATGCGGAAGCTAGGGAGAAATTGAGACATAGGAGGAGAAAGTTTAATTGAGTGAAGAAGGGAACCTAACTGAGGGAGATGGGGGGAGGGAAACACCTCAAGGGACATGATGTGTGTACACAAGCTTACCAAAGGGAGGTCCATGCGAGCCGTGTGCATGCATGCCTTCATCCCGAGCTGTGATTACAATGCACCAATAAAAAAAGAAGAAAAAGTCTAAAAAAAAAGAAAAATAGGAGTGACCAGCAGAATAGTGGAAGGGGAGATGGGAGGGAAGGAAAGTGTGGGGAGGAAAGAGATCAAATAATGTTGCATACAACTGTGACTGTATCACTAGGAACCTTACTGTTATGATTGCAATGGTATTATAATGGTTTATAATGTACATATATATATATATATATATATATTTTTTTTTTTTTTTTTTTTTTTTTGTGGTACTGGGGTTCCTGGAAGCCCTTCTAACTCTGGGATACACTCCCACGGGCTACACTCCCAGACCTATTTTTTAACATTTTTATGTGGAAACAGAGTCTCTTAAGCCAGCGAGGCTGGCTTGGAACCAGCGCGATCCTCCTGTCTCCGCCTCCAAAGCGCGAGATTACAAGCATGCGCCACCACGCCCGGCCTTGTACCAATATATTTTTAAAAAGAAGATACTTCTATGGAGAAGAAGGAAGGAGGAGGAGGAGGAGGAGGAGGAGACAATGACAATGACCACAAGGTCACATCTGTAATTCCAGTACTTAAGAGGCTGAGACAAAAGGACTGCAGGTTCAGAGCCAGCCTCAGCAACTTAGCAAGACTCTTGTTTCCAGATAAAGAATAAAAATGCCTGGGGGTGTAACTTAGAGGTAGAATTTCCTTGGGTTCAATCCCCAGTTAAAGAAATAAGGGGGGTGGGGGGGGGACAGGCTAAGCTAACGTAATGGACTGTGATGTACCAGCTCACTCATGACCTTGAAGCCTCAGAAAAAGAGGATCTTGCCGGGCGTGGTGGCGCACGCTTGTAATCCCCGCGCTTGGGAGGCAGAGACAGGAGGATCGCGCAGGTTCGAAGCCAGCCGCTGGCTTAGGAGACCCTGTTTCCAAATAAAAATGTAAAAATAGGTCTGGGAGTGTAGCCCAGAGGTAGAAGGGCTTCCAGGAACCCCAGTACCACCAAAAAAGAAAAAAAAGAAAAAAAAAAAGAAAAAGAGGATCTTCTGCCAGGCGTGGTGGCGCACGCTTGTAATCCCAGCATTCGGGAGGCTGAGACCGGAGTATCATGGTTCGAAGACAGCCTCAGCTACTTAGTGAGGCCCTCTGCAACTTAGTGAGACCCTATTTCAAAATAAAGAATAAAAAAATAGGGCAGGGGTGTGGCTCGGAGGTCGAATGCCCCTGGGTTCCATCCCCAGACCCATCAAAAAAAAAAAAAAAAAAAAGAGGATCTTCTAAGCAAGAGAACAATTTCAAAAATCCATTCTCATTCTGCACTTAGTGGCTGGAAAAAAAGTATGTTCCCCAACCCAGGAGCATTTGCCCTTTCTCTAAGGGGACTCCCTCCCCTCAAGGAAGGAATTTCTGACAGACCTAAAGGAGGGATCAGAGGGATTTGGGGAAGAAAGGACAAAAGGGAGACTTCTCTCAATTCTCTCTGCTTAGAAATCTGATACCAAGAATGGCGTCTCTGGAGCCCTAGTCACTGCTAATCACAGTCTGAGCAAAGATCGATGTTTCCTATCAAGTTCATGTGATGGGATAGCAGTATTTAGATACCTTAGCAGTCGCTCAGATTTAGGACATCTCATCTTCTTAGAACTGGAAGGAAGCTTACCTAATCAGACCTCATTTCATGGAAGAGGGAACTGAAGTTCAGAAAACTCAAGTGAAGACTTCCGGGAAGATGGCGACCGAGAAAAGCGGGGCTTAAGAGTCCCGCTAACAACCAATCTCCATTACCACAAAAAGAGCGCCTTTCATAGCCAGAAAACACCATCACCAGAAAAACAAAAAAACCACCAGGCTCCAGAGAGAAAGCGGACTGAGAACAGAGCTCAGGGCCACAGAGGAGACACACGCGCCCGAGGACGCGGCAGCAGCGCCATACTGCCGGCGGCAGCGGCGACTCAGCGGACGGCTACAGCAAGCCGAGGTGAGCCAATGCGGAACAGCCAGGCGGGATCTTTCAGCGCAGACAGCATTTAAAGCTCCCAGTGGCTGAGCTCAGCACACGCTGCAGGGATTCAGAGTGGAAATCAAAACCAGAGAAGAAAAAATACGCCAGCCTCATGGCCGAGGGCGTGGCAGAGGCGCCATATTGCCACCGGCGGCGGCAGCAGCAGTGAATTCACCGAGTCCAGTACAGCTACATCTACGTACTCAAGAACAGTGAGTCAAATTGCGGGCCACAGAGGAGAAATCCCAGTATTGTGCCTCCTGGGACTTGACCCAGTGAGGGAGTGGTGGTGGCAGAGATATCACACCATAGGAGAGCGTGCAACCTGGCACCCCCCATAGTTTAAAGCAGCCTCTATCGACTCCCTGGGTCGGAGACTCTGTGATACAACCCAGTAAAGGAGTAGTAGGGTCTGAGATAATACAGACTCGAGATCCAGAGCACCTTAAGTGAAGCCATAGTGACCCAAGGGAAGAACCCAGAGAAGGCACAAACCTCCGAAATCATGGGAAAGAGGAATAACACTGAAGTAATGAATGTGCACAACCCCACAACATCAGAACCCGATAAAACAGAAAATCAGAGATTTCTAGAAGATCAAATCAGGAAAATAACTGTAGAAATAATAGAGGTGCTTCGAAAAGAACTCAGAGAGAGCCAAAAAGAGATAAAGGATGCAATTAATGAAGTAAGGCCTCAATTCAAAGCACAAACAACCGATTAGACCACATGGAGAACAGAATCTTGCTCTTAGAAGATGAGCAATCCAAAAATGAATGCATAGTTTCTAATCTAGAAAAAGATATCCAACAGCAGGAATCTGACATTGAAGAAATATGGGCCCATCTTAAGAGAGCTAACCTAAGAATAATTGGAATAGAGGAGGGAAAAGAAAGTGATACCAAAGGGATCAACAATCTCTTCAAGGAAGTAATAGCAGAAAATTTTCCAAATATAGAGCAAGAGGTTGATACACAGATCCAGGAAACTTATAGAACTCCCTTTAGACAGGATCCGAGAAGAGGATCCCCACGCCATATGATTGTCAAAATGACCAATGTGGAAGCCAAGCAGAGAATCTTAAAGGCAACAAAAACAAAGGGCCAAGTGACATTCAGAGGCAAACCAATTAGAATCACTCCAGACTTCCCAAACCAAGTCATGAGAGCCAGAAGGGCTTGGAGTAACATATTCCAAACTCTGAAAGAAAACAACTTCCAGCCAAAAATTTCCTATCCAGCAAAACTTTCTATCAAATTAGATGGAGAAATAAGAAGCTTCCATGACAAACAGAAACTGAAGGAATTTATGTCTTCAAAACCAGCGCTAGAGAAAATACTCAAAGAGATTAACTACAAAGAAGAAATAGGTAACACTCACCAGAACCAGAGAAACAAGAGTTTCCATCCAACAGACAACTAAGATTGGTTATCTGTGGAGATTCATTATTTATGTTAGTCTTTTACCTATCTCTAAATGGTATTGTTTGCCTTTATTGTTGTTAATTTTTAGGATTTCTAGTTGGAATATTAATATACCTTCAGATATAGCATTTGGAAATATTTTATCCAATTCTATTAGTAACTTTTAACTCTGTTTACATTGTCTTTGGATATACAATATTTTCTTTTATTTTTTAGGGAGTTTGTATATTCTTCTGTTGCCTGTGCCATTGAAATCATATCCAAGAAATCACTGCCAATTTCAATGTTGTGAGGTTTTATGACCCAGATTTTCTCCTAAAAGTTTATAGTCTTAAGATTTATATTTAGGTCTTTTATCTAGTTTGAGTTAATACTTGTATGTGGGATTAGGTAAGGGTCCAATTTTATTCTTTTCCATGTAATTATTATTTTTCAACAATATTTAGTTAAAAGATTATTATTTCCACCACCAAATGTTCATGGAAACCTTGTCAAAAATAACTTGACAATATAGGGAAGAAGTTAGCTCTAGGCTTGTATTTAACTCCAATGGTCTATATATCTGCCTTTAGAACAGTACTACACTGTTTCAATTATTGTAGCTTTATATGGTTTGAAATCAGAAAATATACATCTTCTAGCTTTGTTTTTGCTTCGAGATTGTTTTGGGTATCTAGAGTCCATATTCCATATCAGGATAGATTTTTTTCTGAAAAATAAATATATGATAGTTTCACCTAAAAAAAAGAAAAAAATATTCTCTGGTAAGAAAGAAAGCAAAAAGAAATATTGAAATGTTATCTTTAAATCATCAAAAGCTTGGTATCAGACAAATGAAACTGTTATGTGAGATTATCATTTTTAATTTTGGATAAATTGCTATAATACTAGATGTCAACCACTAAGCCAAGCATGGGAGGGAGGGATGGGGAGAGAATGGGGTGGGGATCGGGTGGGGGCTGACTGGGCGATGTGTGCATGTATGTCTACAAAAGTTTGTATCCCACTATGATGTATGAATACAGTGCACCAATAAAATAAAATTAAAAAAAATAAATTAAAAAAAAGAAAAAAGAAAACTCGAGTGAATATTCAAATGGCAGCCACTGAGCCTTCCTTTTCTTTCCCTTTTATTTAAACAGAAGTATGTTTTCAAATCCTGGGGTCCCATTGGTAACGTCCTAGGACCCCCAAGTGGCTCTTTCGCTCCAGCCACCCTGCAGGGAGTTTCGTGAACTCCTCTCGTGCCCAGCCTTCACAGGCTTCCTTCTCCCCCCTCAGGCTCATTTCTACAGCACATGACTGCACAAAGGTGGGTGCGAGAAGACCCGCTTCATCGTCAGTTCCCTGCTTATTTGGTCCTTGTTTTTTATTATTATTATTATTATTATTATTATTATTATTATTATTATTATTATTATTATTGTACTGGGGTTACTGGAAGCCCTTCTACGTCTGGGCTATACTCCCAGACCTATTTTTATATTTTTATTTGGAAACAGGGTCTCTTAAGCCAGCGAGGCTGGGTCCGAACCAGCGCGATCCTCCTGTCTCCGCCTCCCAAGCGCGGGGATTACAAACGTGCCCCACCACGCCCTGCGATCTGGTCCTTGTTTATTAACGTGTGTTTTCGTGCACTGGAGGCAGAATATGCTGGGTATGGGCAGGATCCCGGCTGAGAGGGGTGCTTGCGAATGCTGGCAAAGTGGGGAGCCCCACACTGCATGGCGCTTAGGCCCAAGCTTGCTTAGTGTCCCCCGTACCCTCGCCACCTTCAATGCTGGAGCAGAGCCAGCTCTTTCAGGAAGGCAGCTGTGTTGTTTACAGACCCAGGGAGAGGGCGGATGTGGCTGGTTGGGTTTCCATTGAGCAACACCATTCCCTCCCAGGTCGGAAGTGACTGGATTTCTTCAGAGTCCCTCCCCACCCAAGCCTTCCACATCTTACTTCTTCTATGAGGGCCTGAGTAAAAGAAAGGTGATTTTTTTTTCTTTTTTTGTGGTACTAAGATTGGAAGCCAGGGACTTTCTACCAGGTTTCCATTGAGCAACATGATTCCTTCCCATGTCGGAAGTGACTGGATTTCTTCAGAGCCCTCCGCCCATACCTTCTACATCTTACTTCTCCCTGCCCCTTGCTGTGAGCCTGCATAAAGAAAGAGGTGATTTTTCTCTTTTTTTTTTTTGGGTGTGTGTGTGTGTGTGTGTGTGTGTGTGTGTGTGTGTGTAATACTGGGAATTGAAGCCCAGGGCATTCTACCTCCAAACTATACTCCTAATCTTTTTTTATTTTTATATTTGTCTTGGGGGTCCTGAAGATGGAACCCAGGGGCATTCTACCTTTAAGCTACACCGTCATTCCTATTTTATTTTTTTTATTTGGGAACAGGGTCTCACAAATTTGCTGAGGGCCTCACTAAGTTGCCAATGCTGGCTTTGATGGTTTTGAACCTGTGATCTGCCTGTCTCAGTCTCCCAAGTACTAAGGTGTGTGTTTCCATACTAGATTTTTGTTGTTGTTGTTCTTTTGAAGCAGGGTCTTACTAGGTTGCTGAGAGTCTTGATATTTGCTGAGACTGTCCTTAAATCTGCAATCCTCTGGCCTCAGCCTCAGAAAGAAGAATAAGAAAGAAAACGTTCTCTTTTCTTTCTTTCTTTTTTTTTTTTTTTTTTTCAGGACTGGGGATGGAACTCAGGGGCATTCTACCTCCAAGTGATACACCCAGCCCTATTTTTTTTTATTCTTTATTTTGAAACAGGGTCTCACTGAGTTGCAAAGGGCCTCACTAAGTAGCTGAGGCTGTCCGAGAACTGCAATCCTCCAGTCTCTGCCTCCCAAATGCTGGGATTACAAGCATGCGCCACCATGCCCGGCCCTGACATACATTTTTAAAAATTTTTAAATAGATATAGGTGAGAGCAAAAGAGAGAAAGAAAGAGAAATCTCTACAGGACAAGAATGAAGAGGGAATGTAAAGGTGTTTATACTAATCAGGGAGCCGGAGCTGAAGCCACAGGAACTCAGAAGGACGCTAGACCTGGCCTTGCACCCTGAGGCCCGGATGGCAACACGAAGGGGTCTACAGCAGGCAGCTGCTACCAGATCCCTGCAGCGAGTCAGGCACCAGGAGCGAGCTGGCTGGGCCCCCAGTAGTGATGGAGCAACACCTGCCAGTCCTGACACGTCACCCAAGTGAGCTGCCCGGTACATCTTGCCCTGTCCCTGGTCATAGAGCAATCTTTATCAAATATGATACTGGCTATAGAACTCTTGGTGGTACTGGGGGTGGAACCAAGAGGCTCTCTACCTCCGGGCTATACTCCCAGACCATATATATATATATTTTTTTTTTTTTTTTGAAACAGGGTCTCACTAAGTTGCTGAGAGCCTCACTAAGCAGCTGAGGCTGGCTTCGAACCCGTGCGATCCTCCTGTCTCAGCCTCCCAAGCACGGGGATTACAAGCATGCGCCACCACACCCGGCTTAGAACTTTTCATATAGACTTTCTTTAAAGATGAAAAAGTTCTTTTCCTAGCTTGTTGAGAAATTTTATTTATTTATTTATTTATTTATTTATTTATTTATTTATTTATTTATTGTGTGGTCCTGAGGATGGAACACAGGGCATTCGACCTCCCCAAGCTACCCCTATTTTTTTTTTTTTTTTTTTTTTGCAGCACTGGGGATGGAATCTAGGGGCATTCTATCTCCGAGTGATACCCCCAGCCTTATTTTTTATTCTTTATTTTGACATAGGGTCTCACTAAGTTGCTGAGAGCCTCACTAAGTAGCTGAGGCTGTCTGCAAACCTGCGATCCTCCTGTCTCAGCCTTCCAAGTACTGGGATTTCAAGCGAGTGCCATCACGCCCAGTCTTTTTGACTATTTTTAAATATCTTCATCTTTTCACTTTCCAAGAAGTGATCCATACTGTATCTCCCAAAATTTTCCCTGGAATTTTAAATATATATATTATATGTATATACTTAATATATATTATAGCAAAAAGTTATATGATATACTAGATATATATGGTAGAGATTAAACCCAGGGCCTTGAGCATGCTAGGCAAGTACTCTACCACTGAACTGCACTCCCCACACCTGCTACCATATTTTAAATTTTCAATACACCTTTTTGTGTTCTTCAATATTATCTTGTATAGCACCTCATTCTTGCCTCAAGAATGCAATAATCTTATCTTTCTGAGTATACTTTTGTACAGATTTCTTTCGCATTATATTTTTTGTAGAAATTTCTTTTGTAGCGATTTCTTTTTCTCTGTATCTCTCCTTCTGGTACTAACTCAGTTCAAGTATCCGTCTATTTTCTAACTTGTAATCTCAGTACTTGGGAGGGTGAGACTGCAGGATTACTGATGCAGCAAGTGGTAAGACTCTCATCAATTTAGGGAGACCCTGTTTCAAAACAAAAATAAGCCAGGAGTGGTGGCGCACGCTTGTAATCCCAGCATTTGGGAGGCTGAGACAGGAGGATTGCGGTTCAAGGACAGCCTCACTTAGTGAGGCCCTTTGCAACTCAACGAGACCCTGTTTCAAAATAAATAATATAAAATAGGGCTAGAGGGTATAGCTTGCATATACCCTGGTTTGCATCCCCAGAACCATAAAATAGGGCTGGAGATGTAGTTCAGAGGTAGAATGCCCCTGGGATCCATCCCAGTACCACAGGAAAAAAAAAAAAAAATGCAGATTGCTAGCCAGGTGTGGTGGTGCACACATGTAATCCCAGTATTTGGCACTTTTTTTTAAGTACTGGAAATTGAACCCAAAGCCATTCTACCTCCAAGCTATATCTCAGCCTGGTTTTTTTGTTTTGTTTTGTTTGTGCAGGGTGGGGAGGTTGGCGAAACTGAGGGTTGAAGCCAAGGACATTCTACCTCCTAACTACACCCCCAGACATTTTTTTTTAAACAAGGTCTCACTAAGTTGTGGAGGGCCTCACTAAATAGCTGAGGCTGGCCACAAACCTTTGATTTGATCTTCCTATCTCAGTCTCCCAAGTACTGGGATTACAAGTGTGCACCACCATGCCCGGCTTTATGGTAGCCCTTTTTAAAATGTTTTGTTGTTGTTTTGAAACAGCGTCTCACTAGGTTACTGAGAGTCTTGCTAAGTTGCTGAGGCCGGTCTTCAATGTGCAGTCCTCCTGTCTCAGATGCTCAAGTACCAAGATTATAGGTGTGTGCCACCATGACCAACTTGGAAGAGCATCTTCGATGATTCTCTGGAGAAGACGGTGCCCATACCAGTGAGGTCTTTTCTGCTCCAGCCTGGTAGCCACTCACCCATCCTAACATCATTTTACCTCTGACACCTTCCTGAGCCTCTCCTATCCTACCTCCGCTCCTATCCTACCTCTGAGCCTCCCTCCAACCTGTCCCAGCCATAGCTGACACTCCCCACCTCCAAGACCTCACTGGATCCCTGAGTCACACTCACCCTTCCTCCAGACTCTCCCTGTTTCTAGATCTCTCCCTAGTCCAGACATCCATCCTTCTCTGACCTTCCACCTCACCCTAAGCCACTGCCCCATCCTTGCATCCCCCACCTCATCTCTTGATTCCAGTCTCAATCCCTAATCCCAGCCTTAACCTTGATCAGAAATGCCCCAACCCACACCTTCCAGCATCTTCTCAATTTTGCTTAAGCTGGTAGGAATTGTTTCTATCACCAGTGATCAAAGGAGCTCTCTTGTCCTCAGTACTCTCTTGCCACATTTTTACACAGGTAAGAAAAGAAAGAAGATGACCCCCAAAGGCAAGCTTGATGAGGAGGGCAGGAGAGTGAAGGGCAGGGGACAGTGCTCTGAGTAGATGGTGTGCAATGCAGATGAGTTTGAGCTGAGCTCACACTGATTCATTCAGTAGATATCTACCAAGGAGTTTTTTTGTGTGGGTGTTTAGTTTTTTGTGGTACTGGAGATTGAACCCAAGGACGTTCTACCTCTGAGCCACATCCCCAGCCCTGTTTTATTTTTATTTTGAAATAGAGTCTCATTCAGTTGCTGGGGCTTTGCTAAATTGCCGAGGCTGGCCTTGAACCTGTAATCCTCCTGTCTTAATTTCCCAAACACTAGGATTATAGGCATGGGCTACCACTTTTGGCTTTCCAGAAATTTCAATGAGCTTGAGGCAATGTGTCTGACACCAGGGATGTAGAGTGAACAAAAAAAAATGGGTTCCTACTTCACAGAAGAAGGCAAAGGACTAGCTGCAAGTCCATGCAAGTGTCTGCAGGAGGGGAGAGCTATGAGCCAGACAAGGTCCACCCAGGAGACGATGCTGAAGTAGAAGCGAAGCAGAGGCTGCAGGAAAATTTCCTTTCATTCATGAGCAAAAGGGTCCTCCTCAGCCTAGACAGTGAAAGCAAAGGCGAGTTTCTATGTTTCAAGAGACTGTTCTAGCGGGGTGAAAGTCCAGGAATACTACTCATCAAACCCTAGAGATGTTCTCTGGGAGCCGGGCGTAGTGGCACACACTTGTAATCCCAGTACTTGGGAGGCTGAGACAGGAAGATCGCAGGTTCAAAGCCAGCCTCAAATACTTAGTGAGGCCCTCTGCAACTTAGTGAGACCCTGTTTCAAAACAAAGAATAGCCGGGCGTGGTGGCGCACGCTTGTAATCCCCGTGCTTGGGAGGCGGAGACAGGAGAATCGCGTAGGTTCGAAGCCAGCGGCGCTGGCGTAAGAGACCCTGTTTCAAAAATATAAAATATGTCTGGGAGCGTAGCCCAGAGGTAGAAGGGCTTCCAGGAACCCCAGTACCACCAAAAAAAAAAAAAACAAACAAAGATTGGGCTAGGGGTATAACACAGAAGTAGAATGCACCTGGATTCAATCCCCAGTACCACAAAATAAATAAATAAATAAATAAATAAATAAATAAATAAATAAATAAATAAGAGATATTCTTTGGGGAGTGCTGCCCCCATTTTACTGCAGAAACAACCAGCAATGCCACACTCACTTTTTAATTCTATGTCACGACCAATGCAGTTCCACATGGACAAACCCAGACAGAAATTTTATTAGAAATAACTGACTGTTCAGCTGATTGTCAACTACGCGCTGGTCTGTGAGGTTATTGGTCCTCCATGTCAAGTTGGAAGTTCCAAGAAGACAAGGGCCCAAGCACCTGATCTTGTCTCATCCATAGCTCAGCGCACACCTACACATAGTCCTCTTGTCTATGATGCTGGTCATGGGGTAAACGGAATTCTCTTGTCTTAGATCTGGCTTCCCAAACACCCTTTGTTCACCCACTATACACAGGGGGAATGCTTTCCAGCAATCTCCTAAAGCCCCCTGGTGGTTTGATGTTTCATCAGTGCCTGCCTCCATGTCCCCAGCAGACATTATAACATACAGGAGATGGGGCTCAGAGCAGAAGACACAGAGCTACCGAGCTTGCTGGGACATTCTCAGAAGTTGGGGTGCTGTTCCAGAGAGGATCGACAAAAGAGTGAGCCCGTGCGAGCAGACAGTTTTGGCCCCGCTTCTTTGCTCTAGTGTGGGATTTAGGTTGTGGATGCGATGGTACTGATTATCTAGTTAGTGGGTCAAAGAAGCAAGAATTCACCAGATCGACAGAAATGGTGCTGTTCCTTTTTATGGATTGTGAAACCAGTCCTCAGAGGTCTCTCAGCACTTCCTCAGAAGGTTGGCATAGGCTCGAAGACACAGGTGCCCCTTCCCCACAGGCCATCGCCTCCCTTCCAAACCCAGACAGCATCTGCCTGGGGCCAGGCTAGCCCAGAGGACCGTGGGTTGATGGCTAGTCTTCCTTTATGAGGGTGACATTGTCTTTCATTGGTGCTTTTCAGAGATTTGATGGAATAGTGATGGAGGAAGAAGTATAAGAAGGAACACGATGGCGGGCCAGGAACTCCTTGCTGATCAGGCCACGGGTAGCCAAGATCTTCAGGAATCCATTCCGAAAATTTTGTCCGATGAACGCGTAGATGACGGGGTTGAGGCAGCTGTGGAGGAAGCCCAGGATCTCGGTGGCGTCCAGGGCCCGGTCGATGTCACTGCGGCGCTCACAGGTCTCCTGGATCACGTGGGTCCTCATGAGGGTGTCCGCGACCAGGACCAGGTTGTAAGGCAGCCAGCAGAGCAGGAAGACAAGCACGACCGCGAAGATGACGCGCATGGCCCGGTGCTTCTGCCCCATGTGGGCCTTGAACAGCGTGTGCAGGGTGAAGCCGTAGCAGATCAGCATGACGAGCAGCGGCAGGACGAAGCCGAAGGTCTGGGGCAGGATCCGCAGCACCAGCCGCCATTTTGCCGTGTCCTTACCCAGGACCTCATAGCAGACCGGACTGGAGTTGTTTGGAGTGTAGGCCTCGCGGAAGAGGAAGAAGGGAAGGGACAGAACCAAAGATAGTCCCCAGATGCCCAGACATATGAACTTGACCAAGTGGCGCTTTTGGGTCAGTGTGCGAGTGGCGTGGACGATGGCCAGGTAGCGGTCCACGCTGATGCAGGCCAGCAGCAGGATGCCGCTGTAGAAGTTGACCTCCTTCAGGAGCGAGACCACCTTGCACAGGGGTGTGCCGAAAGTCCAGCCCTTCTCCTTGGAGGCTGCCCAGATGGGCAAGGTCAGGGCAAAGAGCACATCGGCCACGGCCAAGTTCAGCAGGTAGACGTCGGTGACAGAGCTGTTGACGCGGCTACATAAGATGACCAGTATCACCAGGGAGTTTCCCAGCAGGCTCAGGAGGAACACCAGGACATAGATGACGACCACAGCGTACCTGTTGAGCATCTCAGCGTCAACCTCACAGGGGCTGGAGGATCCATCTGAAGGTGGCAGGCCAGTGAAGTTTGGAAAGTTGTCATAAAACAACCAGAAATCAGATGTATTCCAGATGCTTTCATCAACTGCAACCATGATTTGATCTAGTTGAGAGGTTAGAAAAAATATGATTTAGTAACTCAGATTCGAGTTACCTTAGCAAGGATGTGAGAACAGTTCCTGGGATATATTTTGCTTCTCTGTGGTTTGGGCCACCTTAGATCGTCCCCATCTCCAACTTGAGCTTCATTTTTTTAAATGAGTGAATATATTTAATCTTATTATTTGTATATTGAGGAGAATGTTATATATTACGCGTATTGAGATATATATGGATATTTATACATACAGATATACCCATATATAATGGCAACTCGAACACTAAAATAACAAACTACTTATGTACATAAAAATCTAGGATTGCCTTTTCAAAACTTAGTATAAAGACTGACTACTGCCGGGAGTGGTGGCGCACGCTTGTAATCCCAGCATTTGGGAGACAGAGACAGGAGTATCGCACAGCCTCAGTTACTTAGTGAGGTCTTCTGCAACTTAGTGAGACCTTGTTTCAAAATAAAAAATAAAAAGTAGGGCAGGGGGTGTAGCTCAGAGGTAGAATGCCCCTGGGTTCCATCCCCAGTACTGAAGAAAAAAAAAGACTGACTACTATAAAATTATTGACTCTCTTGCCTATTATTTCTGAATAATGGAGTATTATTTTCAGAAGTCATGAAAGTAAAATTTAAGTAGATTAAGCCGGGCGTGGTGGCGCACGCTTGTAATCCCCACGCTTGGGAGGCAGAGACAGGAGGATCGCGCAGGTTCGAAGCCAGCCGCGCGCGCTGACTTAGGAGACCCTGTTTCCAAACATAAAGTATAAAAAAAAAATAGGTCTGGGAGTGTAGCCCGGAGGTAGAAGGGCTTCCAGGAACCCCAGTACCACCAAAAAAAAAAAAAAAAAAAAAAAAAATTTAAGTAGATTATTATTTAGCAATTTTTTAAACTTTTATCTTCTATTTTGAATTTGCCAGTTCCAAATAATTGTTTCTAACTCTAGGGCTATTTATCTTGAAAATCAGCTCTAATCACTGGAATATGACAGTCATTGTACATAAACATAAGTGCCATTTTTAGGCAACTTGAGCTTCTTTGGAAGTTGACTGCCCAGTGTTCTCAACCTGCTATAACTCTGAGACTCAGCATGAGTATAGGATAAGAGAGAATACAGAGAAGATATCTAGGTGTGGTGGCATATACCTGTAATCCCAGTACTTGGAAGGTTTTGAGACAGGAAGCTCTCAGGTTCAAGGCCAGCTTCAGCAACCTAGCGAGACCCTGTTTCAAAATTAAAAATAAGAGCTGGATATGGTAGCACATGCTTGTAATCCCAGCACTTGGGAGGCTGAGACAGGAAGATCACAGGTTCATGACCATCCTCAGCAACATAATGAGACCTCCACAACTAAGTGAGGACCTGTTTCAAAATAAAATAAGGCTGAGAGTATAACTTGGAGGCAGAATGCCCCTGGGTTCAGTCCTCAGTATCACAAATAAAGAAAAGAAGAAAAAGGAAATATTATAAGTAAAAAATGCACTTGATACACCTAACCCGCCTCCCAGCTTAGCCTCAACCTACCTTGAATGCGCATCTGCCTACGCTTGGCGCAAATCTTCTAGCACAAAGTCTGTTTATTTGGTAATAAAGTACTGACTAGCTTGTGTAATTTGCTGAATACTGTACTGAAAGTGAAAAACAGAATAAATAGCTGCATGGGCATGCTTTTATACCATCGGAAAGTTGAAAGATTTTAAGCCAAACCATCCAAAGTCAGTGACCACCTGCCGTGTGTGTGTGTGTGTGTGTGTCTGTCTGTCTGTCTGCCTGTTACTAGAGATTGAACCCAGGAACGTTCTGCCTCCAAGATACACCCCTCTACCTTCGAGTTACACCGCCAGCCTTGTTTTATCTTTATTTTGAAACGGAGAGGATCTCCCTAAGTTGGTGAGAGTCTCACTACTTGCTGAGGCTGTCCTCAAACCTGCCACCCTCCTCCCTCAGCCTCTCAAGGACTGAGATTACAGGCGTGTGCCCCCATGGCCGGCTTACCACCCAAATCTTAAGCCTGTCTTTAAATGTGCAATTTGAGTCCTGTGTCTAAAGGAAGTTTAAGCATTTGAGAGGATGAAGTCTCTACCTAGGTCCCTGGAATCCCTTCCTAAACATCCACAGAATCATGCGGGAGTGTTCAAACAGTTCTTTATTACGAAACAATTTATTTGTTGAAACAATACCTTCCCAGAAGCCCAGTATGAGAAACAGTTCAACCAAGCTGCTGGGGTTGGGGAGAGAGCATGCTGCCCTCCCCACTGGGCCTCTAAAGAGCCTCCTTAAGCCCCAGAGCTCTCCAGAGGACAGTCTGAAGTTTCCCAGATTGGGAATGAGACTAGGTACCTAGCGTTCATACTGTCTTTTGTCACTTTGGTTTGGTTTAGTTTGGCACTAGAGATTAAACCCAGGGGCAGTCTACCTCCCAGCTACTTCCTCAGCCCTATTTTATTCTTATTTTGAAACAAGATCCCCTACGTTGATGAGCGTCTCACCCCTTGCTGAGGCTGTCCTTGAACCTGTGATCCTCCTGTCTCAACCTCCCACGTACTTGAGATTACAGGCAAGCAGCAACAGGCCCAGCTCTTTTGTGACGTTGGTGGAGCCCTTTTACCCCATTTCCATTCTCCCATCTCCAAATTGAGGAAGACAGAGATCACTCTCCTTTGCTTCCACGACTAAGGTTCTAGGATAAGTTCATTACGGTTGAGGAGGTCCTCTCTCGGCTAGTGTTTGCGTTCTTATAAAAGACAGTCTTAGGGTAAGACAATAACCATCAAATTGGGGAACTGTCAACCTCTTTCCCACAAAAGGGCAAGGAATAAAAAACAAAGGATGAGGAAGCTTCAGCCTCCTTCTTGCCAACCACAACCCTGTAAGAGGGCAGAAATAAATGCATGTCCACAGGGAGGAGGCAGGAAACCAGGTTAGCAGAAATCCTCAGGTCCCAGAGAAATAAGTGCCATTTCTAAAATAAAGCCGAATCAAGCCTTCCTCCCCCAAAGAAAGTCCTGGCAAACAGAAGAGGCTTCTTACCTGAGGCACCAGCCAGGTGTGTCCAAGTAGGGGCCCGCAGCTCGAAGACCAAAGTGACTTAAGGGTTAGAGGGAACTGGATGAATAAAAGGAAACAGAGAAACCACATGAGGCTACACTCCCCTTCCTGAGCCCCACCCACTCCTGCATTTGGGGAACAGATTCAATCACAGAATCCCAGCCCATCAGAGACTCCAAAGGTTCATAAATTGGATCAGAAACACCAGGTGTGAAAGAAGGTTAGGGAGCTATTATCTGAGTTCTCTACTCCATGGACAAACTCTTTTATTTTATTTCATTTCATTTCATTTCATTTTGTGGGACTGGGATTGAACCCAGGGGCATACGATCCCCAAGATATACCCCCAGCCCTATTTTATCCTTTTATTTTGAAACGGGATCGTACTAAATTTCTAAGAGCCTCACTAGTTGCTGAGGCTGACTTTGAACCTGTGATCCTCCTGTCTCAGCCTCCCAAGTACGGGGGTTACAGGCGTATACCACCACATCCCACCCAGCTAGAATTTAACTTTTGTAGCCAGGTGCTGTGGCACGTGCATATAATCCCAGTACTTGGGAATCTGAGACAGGGGATTGCATGTTCGAGGTCAGGGTGCAATAATTTAGTAGCCCCCCCACACACACTCACTTTTTGTATGTGTGTTGGGTGCTGGGGATGGACCCAGGGGCACTCTACCTCCAATCTACACCCCCCAACCCTGCTTTTTATTCTTTATTTTGAAACAGGGTCTCACTAAGTTCAGAGGGCCTCACTAAGTAGCTGAGGCTGGCCACGAACCTGCGATCCTCCTGTCTCAGCCTCCCAAGTACTGGGATTACAAACGTGTACTACCATGCTTGGCTTCACTGATTGATTTGTGTGTGTGTATGTGGTGCTGGGAATGGAACCCAAGGGCATTCTACCTCCAAGCTACACCCCAGTCCTATTTTTTATTCTTTATTTGGAAATAGGGTCTCACTGAGTTGCAAAGAGTCTCACTAAGTAGCTGAGGCTGGCCACAAACCTGGATCCTCCTGTCTCAGCCTCCCAAGCAAAGGGATTACAAGCGTGCACCACCACGCCCAGCTCAAGTCCCCAGCAGCTAATATCTGTCCACCGCCCTTATGCCTCTGGCACTTAGATCACGTCTCCATTTCAACATGAGCCCCACTGTGATCGTGTTTGCAGGTCAGGTTCCTCCCCTATACTGTGAACTGCTAGAAAGCAAGGGCCCTGTCTGATTCATCTTCGCATTCTCTACCAAGGAAGATCTCAAGTGCTCAGCCAACAGTGTTGGAAGCAATGATGCCTCTCAGGTGCGTCCCTGAAGCATGGGTGACCAGCAGCACCCAAGGGTCAGTCACTTTTGGCCGCACACTAAGACCCGAGGTATGTCTGGAAGTCTCACTTTCATGGGGCCAGGCTGGTCTGGCTGACCATGGTCCTGTCCAGCCTCCTTGTTGTCAGCACCAATCTGCGTGAGTGTGAACCCTGGCCCTCACCTAAGTGCCAAGTGTATTATGTCACTGGTGCCCGTAGTGCCAACCTCCTGCTCTCCTGGGTTCTTTTCACATTTCTAAACAGTGGCAGGAAGGTTAAGGAGACAGTTGCCCCGGAGTTACTCACACTCTGCTTTACTGACGCTGCACTGTTGGGATCTGACCCCTCAACTAGAAAGGACTTGAAGATGGGCTAGTCCTGGAAGGGAAGGGACACTCCTGCTATTAGTCATCTAGGGGAAAAGCAGCTCTTGAAGCAGAAAGTAGTGATTGCCAGCTGGGGGTGCGGCTCGACGGTGGAGCGCTTGCCTAGCATGCACAAGCCCTGGGATCCATCACCAGCACCGAAAGAGCGGGGACTGACTAATGATACAGGAAAGGACGACCGACCGGGAGAGGTCTAGACCACAAAACACCTACCTGCACTCAAGGGCAGGAGGCACTGCAAGAGCGAGGTTTTGCCACAAGGGGGCAGCAGGTGCTAGACAATGAGGGACATACTGAGAAAGTTTAGGCCCAAGGGCAATCATAACTAAGGCTCAGTTTGTTTGTTACTAGGGATTGAATCCAGAGGCATTCTACCTCCAAGCTACAACCCTAGCCCAATTTTATTTCTTATTAGGAAACAGTCTCACTAGGCTGCTCAGAATCTCACAAAGTCGCCAAGGCTGGCTTTGTTGATGTTGTTTTGTGGTGCCAGGGGTTGAACTCGAGGGCATTCTACCCGCAAGCTATACACCCAGCCCTATTTTTCTTTTTTGGTAGTCCTGGAGATTGAACCCCAGATCACTCTACCCCTCAACCTTATTTTTTATTCTTTACTTTAAAACAGGGTCTCACTAAATTGCAAAGGACTTCACTAAGTAGCTAAGGTGGGCCGCAAACCTGCAATCCTCCTGCCTCGGCCTCCCAAGTACTGGGATTACAAGCATGTGCCCAAGCCCTGCTAAGGTACACTTTTAAGTTTTTCTTTTTGTACAGTCCCTTTCTGCTCTTTCTAGGCCCTAGGTCAAGTCAGTTCATTGTTCTTTGGGGTTTTTGTTTGTTTGTACTGGGGATTAAACTCAGGGGCATTCTACCTCTGAGCTACATCCCCAGCCCTATTTTTATTTTATTTATTTACTTATTTATTTTTATTTATTTTTGGTGGTACTGGGGTTCCTGGAAACCCTTCTACCTCTGGGCTATACTCCCAGACCTATTTTTTATATTTTTATTTGGAAACAGGGTCTCTTAAACCAGAGCGATTGGCTTCAAACCTGTGTGATCCTCCTGTCTCAGCCTCCCAAGCGCGGGGATTACGAGTGTGCGCCACCACGCCCGGCCTCCCAGCCCTATTTTATTTTTATTTGGAAACAAGTTCTCGCTAAGTTGATAAGAGTCTTACTACTTGCACTTACTGAGATTGTCCTCAGACCTGTGATCCTCCACTCTCAGCCTCCTAAGTACTGGGGTTACAAGTGTGTGCTGCCACACCCAGCTCTTCTGGTATACTTTAACATATCACAGCGGGCTCAGGGAAAGGTCTGCTCTAGCCCAGATCCCAGAAGTAAAGGGGAATCAGTCTGCCTGGATGAGCTTGGTGGTGACAACAGCGACTGCTTAGGTCCCCACAAAAAGAGGGATATAAAGGACAAGGGTTGAAAAGAATCTTTCACTTCATGGTAGGAAAAAAACACTTCTCTGGAGAAGAAAAGGCAAGTAGAGATAAGCTTGGAATAAATTTTTTTTCTACTCAAAAAGGTTCCAGAAGCTGAGTGTGGTGGTACATGACCATAATCCCAGTACTTAGCAAACCGAGGCAGGAGGATTACAGGCCTGAGGCCAGCTTCAGCAATTTAAGGAGACCTTCAGCAACTTAGTGAGACCCTGTTTCAGGTTAAAAGGGAAAAGGGCTGGGAGTTTAATTCAGGGGTAGAATGCCCCTGGGTTCAATCCCCAGTACAAAAAAAGAAAAGAAAAAGGAAGAAAGGAAGGAGCCAGGCATGGTGGCACACATCTGTAATCCCAGTACTTGGGAGGCTGAGACAAGAAGATTGCAGGTTTGAGGCCAGTCTCAGAAATTTAGCAAAATCCTCCGCAACTTAGTAAAACACTTTTTCAAACTTTAAAAGTCTTAAAAAAAAAAAAAAAAAAGGCTCAGAGCCGGGCATGGTAGCGTACGCTTGCAATCCCCGCGCTTGGGAGGCTGAGACAGGAGGATCACATGGGTTCGAAGCCAGCCTCAGGTACTTAGTGAGGCTCTCAGCAACTTAGTGAGACCCCGTTTCCAAATAAAATATAAAAAAGGTCTGGGAGTATAGCCTCGGAAGTAGAAAGCCTCTGGATACCACCACAAAAAAAAAAAAAAAAAAAAAAAAGGCTCAGTGCCACAAAGATACCTGTGACAGGTGCAGCCCAAATTCCCAACAGCTGGAAAAAGAAAGTAGAGTCTCTTTGAGATAATACTGTTCTTACCACTCTGCTGTAAATATGGAGACCTCCTTGCAAGATGGTGTACACAGCACAACATGGTTTAAGTGCATCTCTCCTGTCCCTGTGTCAGCTGTGATGCCCTCCTAAGCATCTCTTCACAACACTCTGGAAGAATCTGCTTAGCTCTGCAGATCAGTGTGGAGGAACGGGGGTTGGAGGAGGGCCCTCCCTCTCCCTGTGACATCCCCATGGCCAGAGGGACAGGTTCAGAAGTGAAGTATGTGACCCAAGATGAGCCAGTCAGAACACAGGTCAGCATGTTGTTTCAGGGCCTGTGGAAAAGTAAATATGTGGTCTTGGAGCCGGCAGCCATTTTGCTGCTATAAATGGCAACACCGGTCCAATGGCCAAAACTAACACACTGGGAGGAAGTCAGAGCTGAGTGAATCTCTGAGAACCGGAGCCGGGGTCCTGAGCAAACCATGCCCGGGGCCATCGTCTCCCCGTCCTTTTCAGGTACAGGAGCCAGTAAATTCTCTTTTGTTAAGATAGTCAAGTTGAATTTTCTGTATCCTACAACTGAAGCCACTCCCAACGGAGAGAGTTCTGGAAATCCGAAGTGGTGTGGGATGAGAGGAGAGGGAAGGAATGTCGATGAGTCACAGAGTCCAGAGGATGACAAAAGGACCCGCTGGCCCAGCAGAGGCGGGGCCTGGCCAGACACAGACCTCGCAGTCCTGGTGGCCAAGCTCCTGGAAACTGGAGAAGAGCCTTGAGAAGTGAATTCCTGAGGACCCTTTGGAGCAGATTCAGAAATCCTCATCAAGGACCGGAAAGCCCTTCTTTGGAGCTAGACAGACCATGACACAAATGTTGGCTCTACTTTATTAGTTTATAATCCTGGACAAGTTTGTTAACATGTATCAAAATATCCTTATCTGAGCCTGGCTTGATGGAGCACCCTTGTATTCCCAGTGCTTGAGAGGCTGAAACAGAAGGATCTGGGTTTGCCGCCAACCTCAGCTACTTGGTGAGGCCCTCAGCAACTTAGTAAGACCCTGTTTCAAAAAAAGGAATAAACCGGGCGTGGTGGCGCACGCTTGTAATCCCCGCGCTTGGGAGGCAGAGACAGGAGGATCGCACAGGTTCGAAGCCAGCCGCGCACGCTGGCTTAGGAGACCCTGTTTCCAAATAAAAATGTAAAAATAGGTCTGGGAGTGTAGCCCAGAGGTAGAAGGGCTTCCAGGAACCCCAGTACCACCAAAAAAAAAAAAAAAGGAATAAAAAAAATAGGGCTGAGCCGAGCGTGGTGGCACACGCTTGTAATCCCAGCATTCAGGAGGCTGAAACCGGAGGATCGTGGTTCGCGGACAGCCTCAGCTACTTAGTGAGGCCCTTTGCAATTCAGTGAGACCCTGTTTCAAAATAAAGAATAAAAATACGGCAGAGGATGTGGCTTGGAGGTCAAATCCACAGGAGGTAAGACAGGAGAGACCTGACAGCTAAATGCATTGTGGCACCCTACATCAGATTCTGGATCAGAAAGAAAAGATCATGGAAAAACTGGGCAAATAAGCCGGGCGTGGTGGCACACGCTTGTAATCCCTGCGCTTGGGAGGCTGAGACAGGAGGATCGCACAGGTTCGAAGCCAGCCTCAGCTACTTAGTGAGGCTCTCAGCAACTTAGTGAGACCCTGTTTCCAAATAAAATATAAAATGGGTCTGGGAGTTTAACCCGGAGGTAGAAAGCCTCTGGGTTCCACACCCAGTACCACACACACACACACACACACACACACACACACACACACACATACACACACACACTGGGCAAATAAAATTAACTAAATAAAATTTACTCCAAATAAAATCTGGAGTTATTAGTTGCCCTTTTTTTTTCAGTACTGGGGATTGAACCCAGGAGTATTCTACCTCCAAGCTCCAACCCCAGCCCTATCTTTTATTTTTTATTTTGAAACAGGGTCTCACTAGATTGCAGAGGACCTCACTAAGTAGCTGAGGCTGGCTGCGAATCTGCAATCCTCCTGTCTCAGCCTCCCAAGTCCTGGGATTGCAAGCGTGCACCACCATCCCCGTCTTAATAGTTGCTTTTAAAGTTGTTATCCACTGTACTTGAGTTTATTTTATTTGTGCTGAAGATCAAGCCCAAGGGCATTCTACTTCCAAGATACATCCCCAGCCCTTTTTATTTTTCACTTTGAAACAGGATCTAGCTAAATTGCTGAGACTAGCCTCAAACTTGCGATCCTCTTGTCTCAGCCTCTCAGGTACTAGCATTACAAGCATGCACCATCGCACCCAGCTTGAGTTTATTTATTTATTTATTTATTTATTTATTTTTTAAGGTACTGGGAATTGAAGCCAGGGACATTCTACCTCTGAGCTATATGCCCAGTCATGTTTTATTCTTTTATTTTGAAATAGGGTCTCACAAAGTTGCTGAGCCTGGCCTTGAACCTGTGATTCTCCTGCCTCAGCTTCCCAAATACTCAGATTACAGATTATAAGTGTGCAACACCACACCCGGCTGAGTTTTTGGTGTGTGTGTGTGTGTGTGTGTGTGTGTGTGGTACTGGATATTGAATTCAGGGGCATTCTACCTCAGAGCTACACCTCCAGCCCTATTTTTTTTCTTCTTTATTTTGAAACAGGGTCTCACTAAGTTGCGGAGGCCTCACTAAGTACCTGAGGCTGGCCAAGAACCTGCGGCCCTCCTGTCTTAGCTTCCCAAGTACTGGGATTACAAGCGTGCGCCACCACACCCGGCTTGTTGGGTGTTTGTTTGTTTGTTTGGGTTTTGTTCTTGTTTCCAGTGCTGGGGATGGAACCCAGGGGCATTCTACCTCTGAGCTACACCCCCAGACCTATTTTTTATTCTTTATTTTGGCTGGCCACGAACCTGTGATCCTCTTATCTCATCTTCCCAAGTACTGATGTTACAAGTGTGAACCACCACACGCTGGCTTGAGTTTTTAAATCAGAAATAAGTTTTAATTTTCCCAAAGACTTTCTCCTTTCAAAAGAAAATAGATGTCTTTTTTTTTCTTCTCAGATATATTACCCTGGAAATTAATGGCATTCTGATGTTGAATAATATTTGAATTGTTAGAATAAAACCTACTTCGTGAAAAAAGGGGGTTTTTTGTATTTTGTTTTGTTTTGTTTTTTTGGTGGTACTGGGGATGGAATCCTTCTCGGGCTATACTCCAAGACCTATTTTATATTTTTATTTGGAAACAGGGTCTCTTAAGCCAGCAAGGCTGGCTTCGAACCTGCGCGATCCTCCTGTCTTCACCTCCCAAGCGCGGGGATTACAAGTGTGCACCACCTCGCCCAGCGGGGAAAAAAAGTAAATTTGATAAAAGCTCCTTAATTGGCCTTCAAAACCATTTACTTTCTCTCTCCCCCGCCCTCTGCCTCTATCCCACCTCATCGCCCCTCTGTATTTGGGTGCTATAACAAAGACCACCAACTGAGGGATCTAAACAACAGAGATCCACTGTCTCACAGTGTGGGAGGCTAGAAGCCCGAGATCGAGGTGTGCACAGAGCTGGTTTCTTCTGAGGACTGTGCAGGACCGTCTGCGGCTTCGCTCCCCTCCCCAGCTCCTCGGGGTTTGCTGGCAGTTGTTGGCACTGCCTGTCGGAGCTTCCCCAGTCTCTGTTCTGGTCTCCACACTGCATTCTCCCTGTGTCCACAGGTCTGTGTCCAAATCTCCCCTTTCCGTGAAGACACAGGTCGGATTGGGTCCGGGGCCCCTCTAAAGGCCACATGTTAACAAGTTACATCTGCAACAACACTAATTCCAAACAGATCACATTCTGGGGCCCTGGGGTGAGGACTTCAACATATGACTGTGGGAAAGGGACACGATTCAACCTGAAACATCTTCCTGCTGTGCCCTCTGGCTCCTCTCCTGCCTTGGGGCACAGACTCATCTGTTCTCTCTGCTCCAAGAGCTCTTCCTTCCATACCCTGCAGCTCCCTCACATCCCCAGTACCTCCGCACGCTGCCTTGCCCTGGTGACCCACCCGCTCACCTGTCTGCGCTCGCACCTCCCCGGCCCTCCTGATGTTCCTCACCCTGCTCTGGGTTTAAACCTTGTTCTTTCCCTCCACACTTAGCATCACATAACATACCAGACTTTGCTTGCATATCATACAGCCTGTTGCTTTTTGTTTCTCTCTCCCTCTTCTTGAGATTATGAGCGGCAGAACGACTGGGATCCTTATCTATTTTGACCACTGTATCCCAAGTTTCTAGGAGACAGCTCAGGAAGTGAGGAGTGCAATAAACGTCGTTGCAAGCCAGGTGCAGTGGAGCACACCTGTGACCTCAGCCACTCAGGAGGCTGAGGTAGAAGGGTCGCAGTTAGAGGCCAACCTCTGCACTCAGTGAGATGCTATATTTTATTTTATTTTATTTTATTTTTACACTTCTGGGGATGGAACCTAGGGTCATTCTACCTCTAAGCTATATCCCCAGCCTTTTTATTTTATCACTTGGAAACAGAGTGGTGGTGGTGGTGGTGGTGGTGGTGGTGGTGGTGTAGATGGTGATGGTGATGTTACAGAAAGAAACTCAAAAGAAAAACAGGTGTGTGTGTGTGTGTGTGTGTGTGTGTGTGTGTGTGTGTAGAAACCCAGTGGGTTTCTACCTCCGGGCTATACTCCCAGACCTATTTTATACTTTATTTGGAAACAGGGTCTCACTGAGTTGCTGAGAGCCTCACTAGGTAGCTGAGGCTGGCTTTGAACCTGTGCAACCCTCCTGTCTCAGCCTCCCAAGAGCTGGGATTACAAGCGTGCGCCACCACACCCAGAGAAAAATGGATTCTATTTCTAGAAACTGGAAGATGCACTAGTGATTTACTCTTTGTGTCTCTCACCTCCAGCTTCTAGGAAATAACAATGAAAGGAAAGTGCAGCCCCCACAGCTGTAAGAAATTATTTACCAAAGCCGAGCTTATTCCAGTGACACCTGAGATGGAGGAGAAAAGAAGACACGCACCACCGCTGGAGGCCAGAGGCTGTGATTTCAAGACCAGTCCAGGAGAGGGCAGCATTGTCTTCAAAGCAAACCAAATCACTGAAGAGGGACAGCAAGTAAACCACTGGGAAGTCCGGCTGCCCCGTAGCTGCACACAATTGTGAACTGGGCTGGGCAGCCCACGTCTAGAAACTAACACACAACTTAAGGTTAGAAACTTGTTTACATACATCATTCTCCCCAAAAGACCTCCCAGATAAGTGTAGCAATACCAGAGTGTGAGCAGTTTAAACGGAATAGGTGAACCATGTATCACCTGTGCTCCCAAATTATTCAAGTTGCCACAGAACTCAAGCATTTACCACTTGTGTCCCTAGGTCCAACCCCCTTTCCAATGCGCAGACCCTTCCTCTTCCTCCAGAAGGTTCTCAGACTTTGAGTTACCCACTTAAAAGCATATCACATTTAGACAAACAGCCTCAGCTACTTAGGGAGGCCCTTTGCAATTCAGTGAGACCCTGTTTCAAAATAAAGAATAAAAAGCAGGGCTGGGTGAGGTAGAATGCCCCTAGATTCCATCCTCAGTACCTTAAAAAATTTTTTTTTAATCCAAGTTTCGGAGGACTGAAAACTTTTTCAGTTTTCTTGGAACTCACTTCTTGGTCCTCCAACTCAGGCTACTATGCAAAAATATCATAGACTGGGGGACTTAACAGAAATGTATTTCTCCCAGTTCTGGAGCCTGGAAAAGCTATGCTCAGGGTGCCAGCATGGGTGGGTTCTGGTGAGGGCTGCCTTCTGGATGTGTCCACTTGTTGTCATAACAACGGTGACAGGTCCTAAAACCGATAAGTCACATCACACATGATTTGTGTCTTTCCACAATGTCTCAAGGCTTAGTCAACACTCAAGGTTAAAGCACACAGAATATTACTAGGGAATTCTCTAAGTTAAGTGAGTTTCAGATGCTGGGCAGCTGCTCTACCAAAGGTGATTAACTCTGAACATCCAATGGTACACTTCACACTAACACTTCTTAAGGATTGAACCAGGGGGCATTTTACTTCCGAGCTACTCCCCCAGCCCTATTTTTTATTCCTTATTTTGAAACAGGGTCTCACTGAGTTGCAGAGGGCCTCACTAAGTACCTGAAGCTGGCCATGAACCTGAGACCCTCCTTTCTCAGCCTCCCAAGAACTGGAATTAAAAGCGTGGACCACCACGCCCGGCACTCATACTAATACTTCTAACAATTCTAATGGTTTACTAGACTAACAAATTATGTCAAAGAAGCATACTAGACAATATACAAGTTCTATCATTCGAGCACTTCAAATTATTAGCAAATACAAACAAGCAGGGAGAAGGAATGAAGAACCAAGCCCAGGAATAGAGGAGATTCCAAGGTTGGTCTGGGTATCTAGAAGGCTGAAGAGTAGCACTGACCCTCAGCCAGCCAAGAGCAGGGCCGGAGCTAAGTCACTGGGTTTGAGTCGAACACATGGCAGACTCACTATGGCGTAAGCAATAGCTCAGCGCCCTATGTATTGAAAAGGCTGCCCTTTTCTAAGACTCCGTAGGTGCTGTCAAGTGTCCTTGGCAGGCTTGTCTAACCTTACAGGATGCCTGTTAGTAACCACAAATGTATTGATGACATAAGTCGATCAGATGCAAGAAGAAATTTGTAACCCACGGGTCCATTAACTCAGTACAGGCGTGTTAGTCTGAGCCATATACTGTCCAAACAAGTTGCTTATGAGCTCCTGAAGCTGTCTTATGTCCCGTGCTCTGTACACACGTGCAGGGGAGGGAAGCTCTGGCCTGTTCTCTTTATAAAGACACTAATCCCATCTTGGGCCCCACCCTTATGCCTTCATTTGAACCTAATGACCACTCCAAGGCCCCATTTCCAAACACCATCATATTGGGGCGCTTGAAGTATTTAAAGCTTCAATATTTGAATTAATTGGGGAAGGATCCAAGTTTTCCATCCATAACAAGCACCGGGTCACTGTGTGGACCAGTCCCCTTCTTTGGTAGCGCTCTCTTACGTGTTCATGAAGCAAGGTTCTTGCGAGTTCTAAGAAATTTTTTTTCTTTTTTTGCGGTACTGGGAATGGAACCCAAGGGCATTCTACCTCCAAGTTACACCCCCCAGTCCTGTTCTTTTATTCTTTTGTGTGTGTATGTGGTGTTGGGGGTGGAACCCAGGGGCTTTTCTACCTCCAGGCTATACTCCCAGACCTATTTTTTATACTTTATTTGGAAACAGGGTCTCACTAAGTTGCTGAGAGCCTCAGTAAGTAGCTGAGGCTGGCTTCAAACTTTTGCAATCTTCCTATCTCAGCCTCCCAAGCGTGAGGATTACAAGCGTACACCACCACGCCCGGCTTATTCTTTATTTTGAAGCAGGGTCTCACTAAGTTGCAGAGGGCCTAAGTAGCTGAGGCTGACCGTGAACCCAGATCCTCCTGTCTCAGCCTCACGAATGCTGGGATTACAAGCGTGTGCTACGTCCCGCTGAGTTCTAACAAATGTTTATGTGTCTTTGATGTAGGTTTGCTTATTTTCTCTTCCCCTAGGCCAACTATACCAAGCTCTACCCTATGTAGCCCAACCCACACAGTCAACATTCTGTCTGACAGACTCAGCTGCCAAAGTCAGATCCTTGGCTGCAGTAAAAATAAACCACACGGCTGGGTTACTGGGGGCGGAGGGGCTGTGAGTGGAACTAGGCAGATGGAAGACAGGTGGGAAGAAGACTTTTCATTAATAGCTTTTAATATTTCTTGAAATATGTAAAATTATTTCAATAATACGTGTGTGTGTGTGTGTGTGTGTGTGTGTGTGTGTGTCTATGTGGTTTTGGGGACAGAACCACCCAGGGGCATTCTGTCTCTGAGATACATCCCTAACCCTATTTTTTATTTATTTATTTATTTATTTATTTATTTATTTATTTATTTATTTTGGCAGTACTGGGGATGGAATCCAGGGACATTCTACCTCTGAGCTACACCCCCAGTCCTATTTTTTTATTATTTATTTTGAAACAGGGTCTCACTGAGTTGCAAAGGGCCTCACTAAGTAGCTGAGGCTGTCCTTGAACCACGATCCTATCCCAGCCTTCCAAATGCTGGGATTACAAGCGTGCACCACCAGGCCCAGTATTTATTTTGTTTTTATTTATTATTATTAATTTTTGGTGGTACTGGGGTTCCTGGAAGCCCTTCTACATCCAGGCTACACTCCCAGACCTATTTTATATTTTTATTTGGAAACAGGGTCTCCTAAACCAGCGCGTGCGGCTGGCTTCAAACCTGCGCGATCCTCCTGTCTCTGCCTCCCAAGCGCGGGGATTACAAGCGTGCGCCACCACGCCCGGCTAGGTTTTTTTTTTTTTTGAAACAGGGTCTCAATGGGTTGGTGAGTCTCATTTCTTTTTTTTTTTTTTTTTTTTTTTTTTTTTTTTTTTTTTGCGGGTCTGGGGATGGAACCCAGGGGCATTCAACCTCCGAGCTACACCCGCTGCCCTATTTTTTATTCTTTATTTTGAAACCAGGTCTCACTGAGTTGCAGAGGGCCTCACTAAGTAGCTGAGGCTGTCCGCGAACCGCGATCCTCCGGTCTCAACCTCCCAAATGCTGGGATTACAAGCGTGCGCCACCGCGCCCGGCTGAGAGTCTCATTTCTTGTTGAGTCTATCCTTGAACCTGCAATCCTCCTGTCTCAGCCTCTCAGGTACTGAGATCATAAGCATGTGCTACCATGCCTGGCTCCATAATACATTTTAAACGTAAAGAATAATTTTGAAATGCAAATAAAGTAATAACCTGAGCCTGGCAGCAGCAGTCTGGTGCCGCTGAGCAGCCTGCCATGAGCTCTGGCCACTGTGGTTCTATGTCTCTGGCAGGATCTGTCTCTACTTCTGCCCACAGAGCTGAGGGGCCTTCAGCTGATCCAGGCAACATGTTTCTGGGTGCTAAGCGTAGAGGATATTGTTCCCTTTAGTCCCTCTGTTCCAGATTTGTCTCCAAATCAGCCCTTGGTCCTTGTCTCTTTCCTGTCCCTGGTCTGTCTAGCTGCCTACACTCTCCTTTCCTTTCAAAGCGGGCATTCTGGTGATAAGAAAAAAAATTCTAAGATGTCCTCAATTTAATCACAAAGACTAGGGGATGGAGGAGGAGAGAGAAGGAAGATTAATCAGCTACCAGCTGCTGGCCAAACTGATCGGACTTTTGCACTTTCTAGAATGTATATTAAAACCTTAAATCCTGTCACAACCACCCCTCATCCCCAGACACCGCCACATCCTGCTTCCAACCCCTACCAATAAGAAGCAGTGATACTTCTTAGGGACTGCCCTCCAGTCCCACAGCTGTCCTTCTAAACACCAGAAATCAATTCTAATTGAAATGAACAAACAGAAAACAATCCCGTGTGGTCAAAGAATCCCTTCTGCAGGCTGAATCAGGCCTGTGGCATGTGGACTGGAAGAGGTCCTTCTAGCAGGAGGATGGGTTTATGTCAACTGAATTATAAATCAAAGGGCTTTTTTTCCCCCTTTATGTCGTGCTGGGGCTCGAACCCAGGGCATTACGTGTACTAAATACAAGCTTTACCACTTGGAGACATTCCCCAAACCAAAGGTCTCATTTTGTTTTGGTTTTTGTTTTGTTTTGTCGTTGGGGGCCGGGGAAAGGGGTTACCAGGGATTGAACCCAGAAGAGTTCTACCTCTGAATCACACCCCTAGCTTTTGAGTGTTCACTACCAGAGTGAAATGTAAACCTAGGAGATGAGGTTTCTGTGGTGCCTAGGAAGGTGCAGGCCCTTCATACAAGTGTTTGGAATTGCTCTTAGGGCACAAAGGACCAAGAGGCAAATGTTCAACCACAGCTCTCGGGACCGAGGCATCTCTAAAAGAAGAGGGATTATTGAGGGCTGGGGCTGGATCTCCAGCACTGCAAAAAGAAGGGGGGTTATTAAGCCATTACAGATGCTGGACAGAAAGAGGATTGGGTCCTGGGACAAGTCACCGCAGCTTACAGCAGCAAGGCTAGCTAATTGGAAAAATGCCTACTGGGTTACAGCTAAGAGTATTTTTATAACAAAAAATTGAGAAAAGAAAGCACAAATTGATCACATTAAATCTACGTTGGCTATAAATAAAAGGGGTAGACAATGGGATTTGTAGGGAGGAGGGTGATGTCTGTATTGATGGGAGTCGGGATTATACAGGAGTACATATTTGTAAAAACCTTATAAAAAGATTTCAGCCGGGCGTGGTGGTGCACATTTGTAATCCCAGCATTCGAGAGGCTGAGACAGGAGGATGGCGGTTCACGGACAGCCTCAGTTACCTAGTGAGGCCCTCTGCAACTCAGTGAGACACTGTTTCAAAATAAAGAATAAAAAATAAGTCTGGGGGAGTAGCTCAGAGGTAGAATGCCCCTGGGTTTCATCCCCAGTACCGAAGAAAGAAAGAAAGAAAGAAAGAAAGAAAGAAAGAAAGAAAGAAGGAAGGAAGGAAGGAAGGAAGGGGGAGGGAGGGAGGGAGGAAGGAAGAAAGGTAGGTAGGTAGTTTGAGGCCAGCCTGGGCAATTTAGCGAGATCCTGTCTCAAAATAAATTTCAAAAAGAGCTGGGGTTATATCTCAGTGGTAGAATGCTTTTGGGTTCAATTGACAGAGAAGAAGAAGAAGAAGAAGGAGGAGGAGGAGGAGGAGGGGGGGGAGGAGAAAAGAAGAAATGGTAGTAGTGAGGGAGTATAGCTCAGTGGTAGACTACTTGCCTGGCAGACGCGAGGCCTGGGTTTGAGCCCCAGCATCACAGATGGGGGTGTAAGGGAAGCAGGCAGAGGCAGCGCTATGGGGAGGGTATGGAGCTGCCATACTCTCCACACCCCAGCCTCCAGGCCCCCTCAATGTTGAACTTCATCCGTTTTGGGGTGCTTTGGTTTTGGCTTTTTGTTTCCTGTTTTGTTTTGTTTGTAGTCCTGGATATTGAACCCCGGGGCTCTCTGCCACTGAGCTGCGTCCCCAGTCCTCATTATTTTTGTGTCTGTAGCACTGGGGATTGAATCTGATGCAGGAGGTGGAGCAGTTCCTATCTCTTAGCTACACACACCAGCCCTGTTCTTTTATATTTGTATTTATTTGGGTACCAAGGATTGAGCTCAGAGGCATTCTACCTCTGAGATACACCCCAAACCCTATTTTATTTTTATTATTAAAATAGGGTCTCACTGGGTTGATGAAAATCTCACTACTTGCTGAGGCTGCCCTCAAGCCTAGGATCCTCCTATCTCAGCCTCCCAAGTACTGGGATTACAGGCAAGGCACCACCAACACCAGTTTTTTTTGTTTTGTTTTGGTTTGGCGTTTGTTTTTGCAGGACTGGGGATAGAACCCAGAGGCATTACCATGGAGCTACAGCCCCAGCCCTATTTTTTATTCTTTATTTCGAAACAGAATCTCATTGAGTTGAAGAGGGCCTCACTAAGTAGCTGAGGCTTTCTGAGAACCACAATCCTCCTATCTCATTCTCCCAAATATTGCGCCACCACGCCCGGCTGCCTAGATTTTATTTTTTTTTATTTTGAAACAAGGTCTCACTAGATTGATGAGAGTCTCACTACTTGCTAAGGCCGTCCTCAAACCTGCAATCTCCCTGTCTCAGCCTCCCAAGTACTGGGATTGCAGGATGCGTCACCATGCCCAATTTATTTTTTTATTTTGAAACAGAGTCTCACTAAGCCTCTAAATTGTTGAGCCTGGCCGCATACCTGCGATCCTCCTGTCTCAGCAATTCCAAGTACTAGGATTACAAGCACGTGCCACTGAAGCTGGGTTTTTTTCAGGGTCTCACTAGAACGGCCTGGAATTTGTGATCCTCCTGCATCAGTCTTCCGAGTAACTGGGATTACAGGGGTGTGCCACAGCGCCCACATGCTTTTGGGTGTTTACAGAGACGTCACTGCATTGGCTGATTGTTCCTCCCCGAGGCTCCAGGCTCCTAAGCCATGGAGGCCTGTCTGTTCAGATTCCTCTTGGCCCACCGTGCAGCAACCTCCCTCCAGGGGGTAGGGCAGGGACCCTGTGGAATGAGGTCTTATGACATACAATGTGACTGGAAAAGGCCAGCGCATTTCTTTCTGACCAGCTCCAGGACAAAAAGAAAATAGACGGGGAGATTAGAGTTTTGATGACCTGCCTTGGGGAAAACAAGTCTCGCCTACCTTGGGGAAGGAATTTTGAGTCCTGAACCACAGATGGAAATCAAAGTCCTATCTCATGCTGTCACAGAAGCAGTGTCACTGCTGCCAGCTCTGTGACCTCGCACGAACTAATTCACTCCGAGCCTCATTTTCCTCGTCCGCTGCTGAAGTCCGGTGGTGAATGCGGAGTTGCCGCCTTGTACCGGTACCCGGGCAGGCATTTATTAGTGTTACACAGTGTAATTTATTGGCTTTATGGATGTAAACACATAAAGTGATGGCTGATTTTCACATCAAGAAACTCTCAATGGGCTGGGAATGTAGCTCAGCGGGAGAGCATGTACTCTGCATGCACGAGGCTGAGTTCATCCCTCAGCCCCACAAAAGACAAACAAAAACCTTCCAAATTTCAACTCACAGGGAAATTGAAAGTCTCCCCGCCATTTTTTTTTCTTTTTCTTTTTCTTTTCTTTTTTTTTTTTTTTTTTGTACTAGGTATTGAAACCAAGGGCACTCTACCTGTGGGCTACACCCACCTCCATCCCTATTTTACTTTTTATTTTGATATAGAGTCTCAATAAGTTGCTGGGGGTCTCACTAAGTAGCCAAGGCTGGCCTCAAACCTACAATCCTCCTGTCTCAGCCTCCCAACTACTGGGATTACAGGGATGCATCATCGTGCCCCACTTGGAAACCACCCTATTTGCTTTCATTAAGTTTCCTCTCACTTAAGAAAAGCTATCTGTAACCATCAGGTATAATGAGCACCTACTATGACAAACGCTAACTGCACTTGTGGGCCAAGAAGTCTCTGCCGCAGAGGAGCCAGTGGGGTAACTGCAATAATCAATGTATGTTCAAGCTACAAGGATGGCAAGACAAGGCCTCCCAAAATAAAAGGAACCACTTGAACTGAGTCTTGCAGGGTGGATGGTTTTCCAGGTAGACCTGGGAAAGGAGGGCTGTTCGGCCAGAACGAACAGCATATGCAAAGGCATTGAGCGTGAAAGAACATGGGATCCTCATTGTTAACAGATTGCTTGCAGCCGGGCGTGGTGGCGCACGCTGGTAATCCCAGCATTCGGGAGACTGAGACGGGAGGATCACAGTTTGCGGACAGCCTCAGCTACTTAGTGAGGCCCTTCGCAACTTAGTGAGACCCTGTTTCAAAATAAAGAATAAAAATAGGGCAGGGGGGTGTGGCTCGGAGGCCAGATGCCCCTGGGTTCCATCTCCAGACCTGCAAAAACAAACAAACAGAACAAAAACAGCTTGTATTATTAGAGCCCAAGGAAAGCAGATGAGGCTGGGGAGGGAGGTGGAGACCAAATCACACCCTATTGGCCATGCTACAGAGTGTGAGTTTTGTGCTGCGAACAGCCACTGGCATATTTAATTTATTTTATTTCTTTTTTTTTTTTTTTTTTTTTTTTGTGTGTGTGTGTGTGTGGTACTGGGGATGGAACCCAGGGGCTTTCTACCTCTGGGCTACACTCCCAGACCTATATTATATTTTATTTGGAAATAGGGTCTCACTAAGTTGCCAAGAGCCTCACTAAATAGCCGGCGCGAAGCTGCCTTAGAACCTGGGAGATCCTCCTGTCTCCGCCTCCCAAATGCTGGGATTACAAGCGTGCGCCACCACGCCTGGCTCACTGGGACATTTAGGAAGCTACTTCTACAGCAGAATGTAGTTGGTTGGCAGGAGACCTAGGTAAGGGAGAAGAGCAAGGACCCGCCCAGAGGAATCGCCTGGGGCACTCGGCATCGGAGCCTAGAAGAGGCTGGGAATCTCCATGATTAACAAGCACCCTGTGTTTTCCAACCCCCAGGAAAGCACTGAGCCGGAGACTGCGGCCCCGCCCTGTGAAAAGGAACAGACTGATGAACAGTCCGCCGAGGGCGAGGAGGGAGCTCGAGCGAGCTGGCCTGGGCGAGGACTTCCGGCCTGGACGGCTGGACCACTCCCGAGGGAGCGGGATGTCGGCTCCACCAGGAAGTCACCGAAAAGCGAGCTCTGCCATGTGGAGAGCCAGCACCACCTCAGTGGTCATAAAACCACAGAGGCCGAGGTCATCGTCTCAAGGAGACCATGGCGTGAGAAGGCGGAGGGACACAGCTCCCAGAAGCACTTGTTTTCTCTCGGGCTTCTCGCATGCATCCGTGACTTGAATGTCTCCCATCTTCCGAACATGTTAAGTTGTAATCAGGACAATAAATTACACCGTAAAGTTTAGAAATAGATAAGCAGAAAGCTAAACATTCCCCAGATCTTCAGGACCCAGATTCTTAACAGAGACTGACTGCCTCCCGCCTTCTGACTCAATCCAGGGACGGAGCCAGTGGGTGAACTGACGGCCCCGGAGGGAACTCCATCTCTCTTGTTTATTTCCTTTGTCCGCTTGGTGCTATTTAGAGAACAAACACTTCCCTTTTAAAGATAGACAGCATGAAGAACGTGCTGGTCGTTAGGAACCTAGGTTACAGTCGTTGAAGCTGGGCAACTCACCCCACTCAGAGCCTCTTTTCTCCTCTTAGGAAAATAAAGATACTAATAAGGAGCCGGGCGTGGTGGCACTCACTTGTAATCCCAGCAATTGGGAGGCTGAGACAGGAGGATCTCGGTTTGCAGACAGCCTCAGCTACTTAGTGAGGCCCTTTGCAACTCAGTGAGACTCTGTTTCAAAATAAAGAATAAAAATATATATATATATATATATATATATATATATATATATATATATATATATATATAGGGCTGGGCTGTAGCTCAGAGGTAGAATGCAGGTGGGTTCCATCCCTTAGTACTGCAAAAATAAATAAATAATAAATAAATAATGTGCCCAAACTCTGCTAGGGCTGTCATGAACAGAAACCCACTCTGATGAGCTCAAGTCAAAGGAGAGTTGATGAAAACAGATCATCTCGCCACCTTGCAAGGACAGGCACTGAAGTACAGCCTGTCACCGTGGGATCGGAACCGCCCTCTGATGTTACGCCCGTGTGCGGTTCTCTTCAGGGCCATATGTCTCCCCCTGCTGCTCTGTCTGCAGGTCTGCACATCCCCCTGAGGCAGACGGCAGTTTATCCACCAGCCTTAAGCCTTCCGTCCTCACTTAGCAGGGCCTCAGCTTGATAAGGACAGTCTAAGCCAAGTGCGGCAACCTATTGTCCACTTTCCCGGAACCCTTTGCATCCAGTGGTATAAGTGTATATGGTTCTGGCCAAGGAGGCTTAAGAAGTCTGCTGAGAGGTGGACATGGTGACATCAGCCTGTGATCCCAGGACCTGGAAGACTGAGACAGGGGGATTGCAGTTTGGGGGCCAGCCTCTGAAACTTAGTGAGACCTTGTTTCAAAATAAAAAGGGCTGGGGGAGTAGCTCGCAGGCAGAATACCCCTGGGTTCCATCTCGTCAACTCCTGCCAAAAAAAGGAGGAAGAGGAGGGGGAGGAGGAGAAGAAAAAGAGGAGGAAGAAAAAGAGGAGGAGGAGGAGGAGGAGGAGGAGGAGGAGGAGGAGAGAGAACTCTGAAAAATATCACAATTTTCCTAACAAAAGTGAAAAACTGCTTGGTGCCGCCTCTTTCTTCCTTATTGTTCCTTTCTGTGATCGCTAGAGCCGCAGCTGCCGCCTGGACCTAAGGGAAAGTGCAAAAGAATTGATGAAGAGGCCGGCCAGCCTTGGACAGCACTGAGACCCACAACCAACACCAGCCAGCATTCCTGATCAGTAACAAAATCCTTCACCCCCCCCCCCCAGTGGGTTTTGTTTGATTGTTTGTGGATTTGGGAACAGAACCCAGAGGCTCCTCCAAACTACCCCCTAGCCCTGTTTTATTATTTATTTATTTACTTATTTATTTATTTTTTTTTTGGTGGTGCTGGGGTTCCTGGAAGCCCTTCTACCTCAGGGCTACACTCCCAGACCTATTTTATTTTTTGGAAACAGGGTCTCCTAAGCCAGTGAAGCTGGCTTCGAACCTGCGCGATCCTCCTGTCTCCGCCTCCCAAGCGCGGGGATTACAAGCGTGCGCCACCACGCCCGGCTTATTATTTATTTTGAAACAGGGTCTCATTAGGTTCCTGAGGACCTCATTAAGTTGTTAAGGCTGACCTCGAACCTGTGATCTTCCAGTCTCATCCTCCCAAGCCCATCCCTCTGTCTGTTGGTTAGTTAGTTAGTTAGTTTGTTTGTTTTGTGGTGCTGGGGATGGAACCCAGGGACATTCTACCGCTGAGCTACACCTCCAGCCCAATTTCTTCTATTCTTTATTTACCTCTTTAAAAAAAAAAAAAAAGAGGTAGGGGTAAGTGGGCGGTGCTTACGTCATCCCTTACATCATCAGGACACACCTTCTCTTCCTCTTTGCTTCCCACATGCACCTGTGCTACTTTGTCAGGGCTACAAATCAATAAGGGTGGAACCTCCAAAACCATGAACCCAAACAAAATTTTTCTCATTATCAATTAGTTATTTCAAGTCAGGTGTGGTGGCACACACCTGTAATCCTAATACTTGGGAGGCTGGGACAGGAGGATTGCAGGTTGAAGGCCAGCCTCAGCCTCACCTGCTTAATGAAGTCCTTCGCAACATGGTGAAATCCTGTCTTAAAGAATAAAATTGGGCTAAGGATGGGGCTTGGAGGGAGAATGCCTCTGGGATCAATCCCCAGTACTGAGAGAAAAAAAAAGAAAATGGAGAAATATTTTGAAGAAGATAAGGGAAATTCTTTTCCAACTTGAATATCCAGCACAGCTACAAATCAATGTCAGAATATAATTAAGACAAGCCGGGTGTGGCGGTGTACACTTGTAATCCCAGAATTTGGGAGGCTGAGACAAGAGGATCATGGTTCATGGACAGCCTCAGCTACTGACCCTGTTTCAAAGTAAAGAATAAAAAACAGGGCTGGGAGTATAGTTCAGAGGTAGATTTTCCCCTGGGTTCCATCCCCAGTACCGTAAAAAATGTATATATAATTAAGACATTTTCAAGCCAGGCAGGTTGATGCACGCTTGTAATCTCAGTACTTAGGAAGCTGGGGCAGAAGGATCGCAAGTTCACCACCAGCCTCAGCAACATAGTGAGGCCCTTCACAACTTCATGAGACCTTGTTTCAAAATAAGAGAATAAAATGGGGCTGGAGGTGTAGCTCAAAGGTAGAATGTCCCTGGGTTCCATTGTCAGTACCAAATTTTTTATTATATATATATATATATATATATATATATATTTTTTTTTTTTTTAGTGGTACTGGGGTTCCTGGAAGCCCTTCTACCTCCGGGCTACACTCCCAGACCTATTTTATATTTTTGAAACAGGGTCTCTAACGCCAGCGCAGCTGGCTTCGAACCTGCGCGATCCTCCTGTCTCTGCCTCCCAAGCGCGGGGATTACAAGCGTGCGCCACCACGCCCGGCTGTCAGTACCAAATTTTTTAAAAAAGACATTTTCAAGTATGCAAAGATTCTTGGGTGTGTGTGTATGGTACTAGGGTTGAACCAAAGGTGTTCTACCTCTGAGCTACACCCCCAGCCTTTTTCATTTTTTATTTTGAGACAGAATCTTACTAAGTTAGCAGGTGCCTGCCTGGAACCTGCAATCCTCCTGTCTCAGTCTCCTAAGTACTGGGATTGCAGGCATGCACAGACACGAAGCTCAGATATACACAAATTCTAGCAAGAAGTTACTAGAAGAGGTGCTTAAGCAAAACAAGGAACTAGCCAAGAAAGAGGAAGACAGGAGACCTAGGAAACAGACAAAACCAGCCCAGAATAGCAATGTAGGAAAATATCAGAAGGACAGATTGCACCGCAAGTTTGAGAAAGGCCAATCAGATTGAAAGAAAAGAAAGGCAGGCTCTGGGACAGGCTCCAGAGACAAAGTAGAAATTAGATTTGAATATATGAAAAGTATATGGCTATGCTTTTTATTTTTTTCAGTGTTAAGGATTGAATCCAGAGCCTTACAGATATTAGGTAAATGAGCCATATCCCATCCCTTATTGCTAGACTCTTTTTTCTCTTCTTTTCTTTTTTCTTGTTACTGGGGATTGAACCCAGACACACTCTACCTTCAATCTACATTCCCAGTCTTATTGTACTTTATTTTTATATTTATTTATTTATTTATTTATTTATTTATTTATTTATTTATTTATTTAGTGTTGCCTGGGATTGGACCTAGGTGCATTCTTCCTCCCAGCTACACCCCCAGCCCTTGTGTGTGTGTGTGTTTGTGTGTGTTTGTGTGTGTGTGTGTGTGTTACTGAGGATGCAACCCACTGGCATTCTACCTCCGAGTGACACCCCCAGCCCTATTTTTTATTCTTTATTTTGAGGCACAGTCTCGCTAAGTTGCAGAGGCCTCACTAAGTAACTGAGGGTGTCTGTGAACCACAGTCATCCTGTCTCAGCCTCCCAAATGCTGGGATTACAAGTGTGCGCCACCACGCCCGGCTTGATTTTTTATTCTTTATTTTGAAACAGGGTCTCACTAAGTTGTGGAGGCCCTCACTAAGTAGCTGAGGCTGGCTGCAAACCTGGGATCCTCCTGTCTCAGCCTCCCAAGTACTGGGATTACAGATGTACGCCACCATGCCTGGCTTTTTTTTTTTTTTTTTTTTTTTGTAGTACTGGGGATAGAACCCAGGGGCATTCTACCTCCAAGCGACACCCCCAGCCCTATTTTTTTTATTTTTTATTTTATTTTTGTTGGTACTGGAGGTTAATAAAAGTTTCACGATTTGCTTGAATCTCCGATCCTGTCTCAGCCTCCCAAGTACTGCGATAACAGGTGTATGTCATCATGTCTGGTTCAAAATCTGTCTTTAGAAAAAAATTTTTTTTGCTTTAGCCAGGAGTAGTGGTGCATGCTTGTAATCCCAGTACTTGGGAGACTGAAACATGAGGATTGCAGGTTCAAGGCCAGGCTCAGATACTTAGTGAGGATCTCCACAACTTAGTGAGGCCCTGTTTCAAAATAAAAAAATAAAAAACAGGCTGGGAGTGTAAGTCAGAGGTAGAATGCCCCTGGGTTAAATCTTTAGTACTAAAAAAAAAAAAAAAAAAACTGCTCTAAAGGGCTGCCTGGGCTTTGATGATAGGACTAGGTTTTTTGTTCATTTTTAAATAACTCCTCCCCAATACTAAAAAATAAAAGTAATTTCTCTTTGTGTGTGTGTGTGGTACTGAAGATCGAGTCTAGAGACATTCTACCTCTGAGCTATACCCCCAGCCCTATTTTATTTTTATTTTGAAACAGGGTCTCATTAGGTTGTGAGAATGACTACTTACGGAGGCTCTCCTTGAACCTGCAATCCTCCTAAATCTCCCGAGCACTGGGATTACAAGCCTGCGCCACCATGCCAGGCTTAAGTAAAGTCATTTCACTGCATGCAGAAAGGACTCTACTAAGTTTGTTATACTCTCCATAAAAGAAGGAAAATGCAAAACAGGGTACACAGGCACAAGGTACAGACGTGCCACCTAGATGAATTCAGATTCTGCAAGCAGATGAGTAGGAAGAAATGTTCCTAACAGAAGTAATGGAAAACTTGAGAATATTCCAGAGCACCCGAGGCAGCTCCCCAGGCACAGAGGTGGAGGCATGACAGGAATCCAGACCGGCCCTGTAGGTTGCCCAATAGATGACCATTCATCCCTTTCCTTCATTGCCGTGTGTGTGTGCGTGTGTGTGTGTGTGTGTGTGTGTGTGTGTACTGGGGATGGAACCCAGGGGCATTCTACCTCCAAGCTACACCCTAGCCCTGTTTTATATTTTATTTTTAAATAGGGTCTCACTGAGTTGCAAAGGGCCTCACCAAGTAGCTGAGGCTGTCCTCGAACCTCAATCCTCCTGTCTCAGCCTCCCAAATGCTGGGATTACAAGTGTGCACTGCCACTCCCGGCTTCTTCATTGCCTTTTAACAATGAGCAGTTACAGAATTGAGAAATTGTTTCCTTTACTAGACTACTAACTCCAGGAGGCAGGTCCTTGTCTATTTCATTCACCACTGCATCCCCAGCACAGAGCAAGATCCCATTAAATATTTGTTGAAATGAATCCATGATGGTATCCCTAGATAACCATTAGTCCGGGAAAGGGACACCCACAGCGAACAAGCTAGAGCTGGCCTCAGAGAAGAGAGGGAGGGAACAGCTGGACAGTGAGGCAGGACTTGAGGAATGACAGGTCGCGGAAGACCTGCTCTCAGAGGCCGCACGTGATGGGGTTCTGTGGGAAAATAGAGGCGGGGCAGTGGCATCACGCACGCGCACTCGCGGCCTCGGGTCCCTGGGCGCGCCTGCGCGCGCGCGCACGAGACGTCGGAGCGGAAATGGCTGCGCGGGGCCGCGCGTCCGGGCGGCGAGCGGAAGTGGGTGTGAGAGCGGAAGTGGCCGGCGAGAGCCGGGGGCTGGGCGGGGACCGGGCTGGTCGGGGAGGCGGCAGCGGCGGCGGCGGCTCGGCAGGCGGGTGCAGGCTTCGGGGCCAGGTCTGCCGGGTGGGTGGGCGTCTCCACAGGCAGTGCGGGAGCGGGCCGGCGCGCGTCTTCCCCTCCTGCCCACCTCGGCCCCTCTCCGCTCTCCCTAGCCTCCTACCCCACCCAGCCCCCCTCCTCAGGGGGCAGCGGGGCTGCTCCCTCTGTCCTTCCCTCCCTTACCCACCCTCACCGGCCCTTGTTTCTCCTTCCCCTGCCCGGGGCAGCCGCCGCCATGATCCTGCTGGAGGTGAACAACCGCATCATCGAAGAGACGCTCGCGCTCAAGTTCGAGAACGCGGCCGCCGGGTGAGCGCGCGCCCGGGCCGGGGGTGGCGGGGGAGGCAGAGCTGACCCCAGTTGAACCCCAGTGTCGTCCAGCCCCCAAGCCTGGAGGAGAGAGACGGAGGGCCGGGCAGGGCGTAGGGGCTGCCCCGGCCGGGTAGACGTGGGAGGCCGCTGGGCGCGGTGGGGTGAGGGGCAGAGATGCGTGGGGAGAGGCTCGGAGCAGGGATGCGGAAGCAGCGAGTGGACCGCAGCGTGCCGGCCTGAGCACGGGGACCTGTGGGACGTGAGGGCAGCCGGGAACCCACTTGCTTCTGTATTCCCGTCATTGTTCCGAATCTGGAGAGAGCCTCTTTGGGATTGGGTTGGAAGGAGATCCAGGAAACCCCAGGAATGGAGGTGGGAAGAAGATACCGGCCCGGATCACCACCGGCGTTCAGGTTCCCCACCCCCACCTCCTCTAGAAGGAGCAGGAGGAAGACTGAACGCAGACCTAGTCTTGCAGCCAGAAAAAAAGCCATCTCCCCAGCGTCCTTTCCCCGAACTCTCCTGTGAGCGACACTGGCCATTTTGTTATATATTTCTCAAGCAAAGCTAATGGTCGTTTCATCCACTCTTTTCCTTACCTTTCTTCCGTGATTCTAATGCTCTTTCACGCCACCTCCCCCCATCCAGCCCTTATCTGTTTGTGTTTTAAATTTTTATACAAAACACCTCCTAGTCTGCAATTTCTTCTGTGATAATCCTGGTCCAGTGATAGCTCTTAAGCCTCCGGATTCTATGAAGTTCTTAGATAACCTTTTTTTTTTTTAACATTGGTCTTCTAAAGATGGACTTGGGACATATTCTGAGACAGCCTTCTCAGTCAGACACATTTCAGAGACAAACATCGTTCTCCCTCAAAGCTGCTTTTCCTTTCGAATATATTTAAAACCAGAGCGAAGGTATTGGGTTTTAGCTTCTAACTTAAAGGGCTTGCCAGTGGTCCTTTTGCCTCATTTCCCCATCTGTAAGGATGGCGATTTACATCTTGGTTTCATTTCACAGTTAGGAAATAAGTACAAACTTTCTGGTGAATTGGGAACTAGAAATAGGAAGGTGAGTACTTGGAGATCCATGGAAGGGAAAAGAAAGCAGATAGATGGGGAATTTTAGGTGGTCATAGTAGGCTTGTGGCTTGCAGGCATTAAAGCACTAACCCACCGCTTAAACTGAATATACAGTGTGCCCTATTTTATAAGGTCACAGATTTTATCTGTAAAACAAAGCACTACCTTACTTGAAGTATGCATGCAGTGGGCAGTCCTGTTACCTGCCAGGAGCAGCGGATGCTTTTATTTTAGCCTGACTTGCTGCTTCTCTTTGGCCTTTCTGAATCAGTTCCTTTGTGTTTTAAATATTCAAAGTGAATCAGTCTAGGGTCTTATTTTCGGTGATTGCCATGTACTTTTTCTGAGTAGTGTAACACATAGGAGGAAGTTGGATTCACTTCTGCATTTTCGCAACTGATCTTAATGAATTCTCAAGTCCAGACTAGTAAAGAATGAGACCTGGGTGGTTATAAGCTGATCTACAAGATAAGTGGTTGTGTGTTTCAAGTGCAGTCATGCCTTTTGATGCAGTATTTCACATTTGTGTATTAGTAATTTGTGATTTCAAAATGTGGCACAATTATCCAAAACTTGACTTAACTCTTTCTTTTAGAAAACTCTTCTTAAGAAGAACAGCTAACCCTTTCAAAGGGACTAAAATAGGCTCTCAAATTTGGAAGTCATAAAGTTTAATTACCAGAACATTTTTTTGAGGGGGGATGCTGGAGATTGAGCCCAGGGGCATTCTACCTCTGAACTACACCCCCCACTCCTATTTATTTATTTATTTATTTATTTATTTTTCAGTACTGGGAATGGAACCCAGGAGCATTCTACCTCCAAGCTACACTCTCAGCCCTATTTTTTATTCTCTACTTTAAAACAGGGTGTCACTGAGTTGCAAAGGACCTCACTAAGTAGCTGAGGCGGTTGTGAACCGCAGTCTTCCTGTCTCAGACTCCGGAATGCTGGGATTACAAGAGTACGCCACCACACCCGGCTTTTATTTTTATTTTGAAATAGGTCCTCACTAAGTTGTGGAGGACCTACCTAAATTGCTGAGACTGGATACAAACCTGCAATCCTCCTATCTCAGCCTCCCAAGTATTGTAATTACATGTATGGCCACCACTGGGCTCAGGATATTTTTTATGAAGATATACATTGTAACATTGCTGAATATAGGGGATTAGTAAACTTTGTCTTTTATTCTGGCCCATCTCCCTTTTGAGATGTCACTTTAAATAAATGAGCACAAAACCGTTCTGCTGAAAATTATTTTCTAAATCTTTGAAAAGAGACCATGGTACTATGCCTAGTAAGTAAAGCTTTCTTAGGACTGTAAATGTTCCACCCAAGAGAGGCCTGCTTTCCAAGCAAGCCTGTTTCCAGCTGTACTAAGAAGGTGAAGCTGGGTGTGGTGGTGCATGCATGTAATCCCAGCATCCAGGAGGCGGAGACCTGAGGATCAGACTGGGGATCGGGGTTCAGGGCCAGCCTCAGCTACTTAGGGAGGCCCTTTGCAACTCAGTGAGACCCTGTTTCAAAAAAGGAAAATAGGATCGGGAGTATAGCTCAGAGGTAGAATGCCCATGGGTTCTATCACCAGTACTGAGAAAAAAAAAAAAAGGTGAGGCATGCCTGTAGGAGATTTGCAACAAGAGTAACTTGTGTGATTATCGTAAACATTTATGGGATTCTACCAGTGCTTATTACTAATCATCAATAGAAGAAAAAAAAAAGAGGCCTTTCTGAGAGACCATATTAGCAAAGCTGTGGGAGAGCTAAGGGATGAATTGTGTTCGAGTGGAGATCAGAGAAAGATGTTCAAGGGAGTAGCTTGGAGGAGAAACCCTGGAGGTTTGAGAGGCTTCTGCAAGTGTGGGAACCTGCTGGAAGAGGTCATCTCCACCCTGCATTTTACACTTCTCAGAATAAACCAGTTGGGGAAATGATGGTTCAGAGCAGCCTTTTCCAGAGTACATCTTCTAGTTCTGCAGTGTTGCAATAGGCATTCACTACATGTGGCTGTTTAAATTTAAATAAAAATTAAAATGAGAGCCGGGCACATGTTTGTAATTCCAGTACTTGGGGGCTGAGACAGGAGGATGGCAACCTCTCAGCCAGCCTCAGCTACTTAGGCCCTGTGCAACTTAGTGAGACCTTGTTTCAAAATAAAATAACAAGATAAGGTTAAGAATATAGCTCTGAGGTAGAATGTCCCTGGGCACCATCCTCAGTACCACAAAAAAAAGAGAGAGAGAGAGAGAGGAGGAGAAGGAGGAGGAGGAGGAGGAAAAAAAAGTGAAGTAACATTGAGTTCCTCGGTCACACTAGCCATATTCCTAGTGTTCAGTTTCCATGTGTATCTAGTAGCTGCTCTATTTGGACAGTGCAGATGTAGAAAGTTTCTGTTCTACAGAATGTTCTATTGCACAGCTGACAGCACTGATCAGCTAACTGAAAATGAAAGCATGAGATCCTTGTCACCCTCTCCACCAAATGCTGGGGTGTTCACAGGGCATTGTGTCCTAGACAGCACTTAACCACTGAGCTACAGCTGAGCTACATAATCCCAGGCTTCATGAGATATCTTAAAAGTAACTTTGTGGCATATACTTCAGATTACAGTTGCGCTATCTTTACTTTTGAGGGTTTCTTTTTTTTTTTTTTTTTTTTTTCTTTTTGGTGGTGCTGGGGATGGAAACCCCACCCTCAGCCCAATTTTTTATTATTGTTGTTTTTATTCTGAAACAGGGTTTCACTAAGTTGCACAAGGCCTCACTATAAGTAGCTGCAGTTAGCCTTGAAACTGTGGTCCTCCTGTCAAAGCCTCCCAAGTACTGGAGTTTGATTTATTTTTATATTTTTATTGATGCATAGTAGTCATACATCTTACTGGAGGTTGATTTTTTTTTTTTTTAATGATGCCTCTCAGATCATCTTACTGGATCTTTTTGCCTGTGACAGCCTACTAAAAGTCTGAACTTAGCCAGGCGTGGTGGTACATGCTTGTAATCCCTGTGCTTGGGAGACAAAGACAGGAGGATCACGCAGGTTCCTCCTGTTTCCAAAAATAAAAAAGTATAAAATAGGTCTGGGAGTGTAGCCCAGAGGTAGAAGGGTTTCCAGGAACACCAAAATAAATAAATAAATAAATAAATGTCTGAACTTCTTCTGGGTAAAGCAATTCTATTATCTATTACTGCTTAAGAATATATTGGGTCACAACCTTTTGGGGTGTGCATGTTTGTGGTACTGGGGATTGAACCCAGGGCCATTATATCCCCAAGCTACGCTCCCAGCCCTTTTTATTTTGAAACAGGGTCTAATGAAGTTGCCGAGGGAATTGCTAAGTTGCTGAGGCTGGCCTCGAACCTGTGATCCTCCTATTGCAGTCTCCCAAACACTGGGATTACAGGTGTATGCCACCATACCCGGCTCACAATAACCTTTTAATTTGGAGGCAGTTCTGACAAAGTTTAAGATTGGTTTTAAGCCGGGCGTGGTGGCGCACGCTTGTAATCCCCGCGCTTGGGAGGCTGAGACAGGAGGATCACGCAGGTTCGAAGCCAGCCTCAGCTACTTAGTGAGGCTCTCAGCAACTGAGTGAGACCCTGTTTCCAAATAAAGTATAAAATAGGTCTGGGAGTATAGCCCGGAGGTAGAAAGCCTCTGGGTTCCACCCCAGTACCACTTAAAAAAAAAAAAGTTTGGTTTTAAACAAATTGCTTCTTTTTCCTGCCACAATCCCGGAGAGTGGCTTATTTGAACTATCCATATACATGTCTTCATTATTAGTAAAGTGTCTTCCTGACAGCCTGCAAGAGAATGTGGTTGATTAAAAAGCTTTACCCAACACCACAAATAACATCATGCACAGGTTTTATCAACAGCATTGCCTTTTGACTTAGTAATTTCTACCCAGACCCCCCAGTTAAGGCAGAAGTAATCTGGCAAATTGATTGAATTCCTTTGTTGCCATATCCACACACCAAGAACCTTTTGAGCCTCAGAAGCAAGGCCTGTCAACTCAGCACAGTCTGGAGTCCAGGACCGAGGCAGCGCCGCCAGAGGCAGGGTGCCGTCGGTTTGAAGTGCCTGCTGGCTTCCTGCCAGGGCCTGTTCATGTTGCGGGATCGAGGGTTTGTGAGGGGAGGGAGGCTCCGTACGCAGGCAGTGCCAGTGGGGGTGGCGGGGGACTGTGGGAGGAGAAGTTTGAGAAAGGAATAAATTAAGTCTTGTTGATACCTTGTTCTCATTCCCAGATAGGCTGCATATGTCCTCAGAGAGACAGACCGTTTGAAGTGTATCAGAATTAGGACATTGTTTAAGCGTTTAGAAAAAGCGGAGTGTAGTGTCTGACTCACCGAGCGCTGGTTGGTCTTTTTACAGGACGTTCTAGGTCCGCGCTGCTGCCCGTCCTCCGGCTTCCTTGGGACCACTTTGGGCCTGAGAGCGGCACTCCACCAGACGGTTTCTGTAGCCATGGCTCTGTAATTTCAGTCGTCTTTGTTTCGCCAGCATTGTCAATATACATATAGTTCGTTTTATAAATGTCTTTTAAGGAAAAAAATGAAGGCAACTAAAAATGATTTTGGGGTTCTTTAGAAGCTTGTGACCTTTCTGACAGTGAGTCAGCTCTGGAATTCTTTGTTCTCCACATTTTGAGATAGAGCTTAGCAAAGAGACCACTTCTTCTCCTGTGCGATCTGCTTGATAGGTTTTCCTCAGAAAGAATGACGGGAGCCTTGTGGAGGAGAGTGATCAGACCTTAGAGTGAGCCGAGCTCAGTAAGTCCTATAACTCAGAGTACAGAGGGGATAGCTAGATGAGGGGCACAAACGCCCCAGTGGGAAATTAGGGCCTAGGACGTACTCAGGGGTAAAAACTCCAGTGTTCCTAATGAAAAAAGGAAAATTAGATATACAGTTGCCAGGAGTTTTTATTGACCAATTGTTGACATTCCAGAAGCTTCCTTAGAAAAAAGTAGAAGGGCGTGGTGGCGCATGCCTGTAATCCCCGCGCTTGGGAGGCAGAGACGGGAGGATCGCGCAGGTTTGAAGCCAGTCGCGCTGGCTTAAGAGACCCTGTTTCAAAAATAGATAAAATAGGTCTGGGAGTGTAGCCTGGAGTAGAAAGGCTTCCAGGAACCCCAGTACCACCACCAAAAAAAAAAAAAAAGTTATTTTTGGAACTGAGGGTTAAACCCAGGGCATTTACCTCTGAGCTACACCCCAGCCCAATTTTTTATTCTTTATTTTATAACAGGGTCTTACTGAGTTGCAAAGGACATCATTAAGTAGCTGTGGCTGTCCTTGAACCACGATCCTCCTGTCTCAGCTGCCCAATGCTGGGATTATGCCACCACACCCGGCTCCTGTTGTTTATTCTTTATTTTGAAACAGAGTCTCATTAAGTTGTAGAGGACCTCACTGAGCAGCTGAGACTGGCTGTGAGCCTGCAGTCTTTGTCTCAGCCTCCCAGATACTGGGATTACAAGTGGGTGCCACCACACTGGGCGGGATTTTTTTCCTATGGGATTTTAAGGACTAGTTTGTGAAGTCCAGCTGAATGAACTGTGTTTTAGTGTCTTGATGAGTTGTCCTAGCAGTAACCCTGAGGACCATCCAGCTGGCTTGTTCTTGAATTCCAGGAATTACAACAGTCTGATGCTAATGGGAGTCCTATTTCTCCTTGTAGGAACTGCTAATCAATTCCCGATTCTGAGAGCTAACATGCAGCTTCAAAATCTGGTCTCTGACTCCTTCCAGAACAACAACTAATTTGTTCATCATTGTCTGTGAGCTAGGCACTGCATTACACACTTCAACAGATTTATTTATTTAATTTTTGCAGAGCTGGGGATTGGACCCAGGGGCATTATACTTTCAAGCTACACCCCCAGCCAGGGTCTCACTAAGCTGTGGAGGGCCTCACTAAGTAGCTGAGGTTGGCCACACACTTGCTATCCTCCTATCTCAGCCTCCCAAGTACTAGGATTACAAACGTGTTCCATCACGTGTGGCTCGTTGAATTTCAAAATGTACCTGTGTGGCAGATAATAGATCCCATGACACTTGAAAATTAGGGTCTTAGGGATTGTGCGGGTATAGACATGACCGTGCTAAGGATTGTGCTGGGATTCTGTCGCTTTGATTCCTGACCTTTATCATACGGCGGGACATGGTCGTTCTTGATATGGCATGTGTGGGTAGGTGGCCTGGCCTAAAGCTTCTGCCACTGTTGCTCTGAGGACTGTGGAGATCATTCTCTCAGCATCTCTGTAATTTAGTTGTGATCCTTTGCTGTGCCTCATTGCAGGTTCCATGGCAGCTCTGTGAGGTGGGTGTGTTATCCCTGTTTTATTGAAGATGAACGTGAGGGTCAGCCAATTTCATTATCTTTGCCCGTGGTCACATGGCCAGTAAGTGACAGAGCTCAGAACAGCCAACTCTCAAGGTTTTGCTTTGTAAACTCACCCATTGCACCTGAAATTTTGGAGGACAGTAGACCAGTAAAGGAATAACTATTTACCTTTTTTGCCTATTAAATGGTATTCTTTCACCCCAAAGCAGTCTTTTCTACCCCTCTGTTGCCGTAATGTTAAACTACAAAAATACAATAATAAACCCCTGATCTTGGGATTGAGACACGACCCTGTTATGGCATGTCTCCCACTCAGCAGCCTCCTTGTTGGGGACAGAATTGTTAGCCCTGTAACTCCCAGGCGACTTCTCAAGTCTCCTGTGACCCAATGTCCTCAGCAGACTTTCTCTTCAAACCTTTCTTGTGCAGCCATGAATAATAAACTAAAATATTCATGGCAGTGATTTGACACTCCTAAGTCAAGCAGGAAACCACTTAGAATCGATCTTGGCAAATTTTCTCTGTGTTCAGAGAACTTTAAGCCTGGAGAAATTGAAAACTTTGGAGTCAGAATGTTTATACCTTGGAATCCCAAGGTTCTGTGTGCGTGTGCGTGCGTGCGTGCGTGCGTGCGTGTGGTGTTGGGGATGGAACCCAGGGGCATTCTACCTCCAAGCTACACCCCCAGCCCTATGTTTTATTCTTTATTTTGAAACAGGGTCTCATTGAGTTGCAAAGGGCCTCACCAATAGCTGTGGATGTGTGTCCTCAAGCTGTGATCCTCCTGTCTCAGCCTCCCAGATGCTGGGATTACAAGCACACGCCATCACGCCCGGGTCCAAGGTTCTTTTTTAATTGTTGGTTTTTCTCTGGTCATGTAATGAAGTGGGAGAGAAAGAAACTGAGCCCTCCCTTGACTGAGCAGAAGCCTGAAGGTTAGGGGGCCGGTAACCACCTATCAAGTGAAGCAGTGTGGACTTTATAAACTCCCTGACTCAAGCACAGCCAGCCTTCCCCGGGGAAGCATACCTTGCTGCTTCTCCCCTTGGCCATCCTCTTAGTATGTCATTTGGATGGGCCATAGATTGCGTCTCCTTTTCTTTTCCTGTGCGCTTGTGTTCTAGAGGTGGAGAATGGTGGTTGGCATTGCCCTTTTGTTTCCTGGCTGTAGTTTCAAAGTGAAAGATCAGAAACAGTTTCCATTTTCATCTAGCTCTTTTCTCATATTCTCACCTCACTGCTTCTCCATCAGTCCACTCGATGCTTCCGTTGTAGAGACAGATACCCAGCTTGTATTTTCTGTCATAGATAGCTTGGAAGAAGCTGGGGGTAATGAGGACTGAACTCAGGTGCATTCTACCTCCAGGCTGCACCCCAGCCCTATTTTTTTTTTTTTTCCTCAGTACTGGGGATGGAACCCAGGGGCTATACTCTCGGACCTATTTTCTGTTTTATTTGGAAACAGGGTCTCACTAAGTTGCAGAGGGTCTCAGTAAGTAGCTGAGGCTGGCTTTGAACCTGTGATCCTCCTGTCTCAGCCTCCCAAGTACTAGGATTACAAGTATGCACCACCACACGCTGCTCCAGCCATGTTTCTTTTATTTTTGAAACAGGGTCTCACTAAGTTGCAGAAGCCCTTGCTAAGTAGCTAAGGCTGGCCTCAAACCTATAATCCTTCTGTCTCAGCCTTACAAGTACTGGGATTACAAGTGTGCACCACCATGCCGAACTTTTTCTTTCTTTCTTTTTTTTTTTTTTTCTTTCTTTTTTTGTTGTACTGAGGATTGAGCTCAAGGGCATTCTACTTCCAAGCTACACCCCCAGCCCTATTTTTTATTCTTTATTGGTGTGTGTGTGTGTGTGTGTGTGTGTACCCCGGCCCTATTTTTTATACTTTTTTTTTTTCGTTTTGTGGTGCTGGGGATGGAACCCAGGGGCATTCTACTTTCGAGCCACACACACCCACAGCCCGATTTTTTATTCTTTATGTTGAAACAGGGTTTCACAAAGTTGTGGAGGGCCTCACTAGGCTGTGAATCTGTGATCCTCCTATCTCAGCCTCCTAAGTACTGGGATTACAAGTGTGTGCCACCATGCCTGGCTTCAACCCATTTTTATTTTTTATTTGGAAACAGGATCTTGCCAAGTTGCTGAGGCTGTCTTTGATCCTGGGATTCTCCCATTTTAGCCTCCCGAGTACTGGGATTACAGGTGTGTGCCACCTCACCCAGCTCTTCTCCCATTTTATAGATGAGAAAAACAAAGGTGTAAGGATGTTAATTCATTCCAAATCATAAGCATGATAAAAGGGCTTAAGTTGGAAACGGGTGTCTTGACTGTTCTCCTTAGTGATTCCATTGTTATCTTGTGTGTAACTTTCTCCATAAGTACAGAACTGGGATTTCAGAATAAAACTAAGGTAGAACCAAAGAGGGGCCTCATGAAGGAGAGTGGTAAGTTCTTTGGTGATATGCGGGAAGAAGGAAAGATGTGTAGGAAAACTTGCAGATGGTCTTAGAAACAGAACAGAACTTGATGTTGTTTATGCCCCCAAATCATCCCTTCACGTTAAGCAAATTAAAACTGTTCTACAATACACTTAGGCGTTGCTTGCTGAATGTGTTACTCCCATCGCCACTGTCTTGTGGGGGAGGCATCGAACATAAGACGGTGTTTCATGGTTGACATAGTCGAGCTCTCAGGAAATTCAGAGCTAAAATGAGCACTGACCATGGCAAGAGATTGAACAGTAGATACAAACGAAAGCGGTAGCTCCCCTGCCTCCCCACCCACACTTGAAGCAAGTCCAAAGGTTCAGGTGCATGAGAAACCGGATTGTACTTATCTTTAACATTAAGCCTGAGATATATGCAGATAATCTGATCTTAAGTCAAGCTCAGGAGCCTTTCAAAGTCCCCTTAAAGGCGAGCAGCAGTAGTTGTTTAATTAAGGGTCTTTTTGTTTTGTTTTACAGAAACAAACCAGAAGCAGTAGAAGTAACATTTGCAGGTGAGTGTCTTTATCTCAACCTTTTTTTTTTTTTTTTTTTTTTTTTTTGATGATACTGGGGGTGGAACCCAGAGGCTTTCTACCTCCAGGCTATACTCTCAGACCTATTTTTTTTACATTTTATTTGAAAACAGGGTCTCACTAAGTTGCTGAGAGCCTCACTAAGTAGCTGAGGCTGGCTTTGAACCTGTGCGATCCTCCTGTCTCAGCCTCCCAAGCCTGGGGATTACAAGTGTGCGCCACCACGCCCAGCTTATCTCAACCTTCTTAATAGATGGTACAATAAATAATAATACTGTAGCCAGCATGGTGACTGCATCCCTGTGATCTCAGTTCTGGTGAGGCTGACACAGGAGGATTGCAGGTTTTAGGCCAGCCTCGGCAGCGAGGGCCTTATTGTAGATGACCGTTTCATGAATTTAATCCATCGGTGACTGACTTCAGAGTCTGGTGGACTTAGATGAGATACTTCCTGATGCCTTCGAAGTTCTGGGTTCCTTTTAAATTTGGAAATACTACAGCATCTTCCACTAGCCCTTATCTTAGTTTGCGCACATTGGAGTCCTGGAGAAATGAGCACACTAGAGCCCTGTTCAAGTCAGTGCGATGTTGCTACTTTCTCTCTGTGGAAAGAGCTGGGTGCTGCCGGGTGTGGTGGCGCACGCTTGTGATCCCAGGCGCGAAAGGCTCAGACAGGAGGATTGCGGGTTTGTGACCAGCTGGCTACCTAGTAAGGCCCTCCGCAGCTTAGATGCTGTTTCAAAATAAGGAATAAAAAAAATAGGGCTGGAGGTGTAGCTTGGCGGCAGAAAGCTCTGGGTTCAATCCCCAGTCCCTTAAAAGAAAAATAAGAATTGGATGATGATACGGCTTGCTTGCTGTTTAAGCTATGAGGACTCATACACTCATCCTCTGTAATGTGAGTGCCCAACTAACTGATCTCGAAAGGCTTCAGCTGAGTGCCATGGAAGGCACATGGTCCCTCTCCTCCCTACCTTCTTAGCAGCGCCACCTCTCCGTCTCTTTTGCCAACTCTGTATAATGACACTCAGCACCTAGCTCCAGAAGTCGCACAGACTGAATCAGTCTGCTGTATACTGCGGGAAGAGAGAGCCCAAAATGGGGCGAGGTCTGTAGATTAGAAGAAACTTAAAAGAGAACCATATACAGTGGCAAGGTCTTCTATGGAGGCTGGACAAGGTGTTGCACACCCGTAATCCCAGGACGTGGGAGTCTGAGACAGGAGGACCACATGTTCAAGAAAAGACTCAGCAAGCAGTGAGATTCTCATCACCTAATGAGACCCTGTTTCAAAATAAAAATAAAGTAGAGCTAGGGGTGTAGCTCGGAGGTAGAATGCCTTTGGGTTCAATCCTCAGTACCACAAAAAAAAAAAAAAGATCTTCAATCCTAATTCAAACTAGACAACAGTGTTACAGATTTCCTTTTTATTTATTTATTTATATATATTTTTTGGTGATAGTGGTACTGGGGATTGAACCACAGGGCATTTTACCTTCAAGCTATACCTATTTTTAAACAATCTCTCCAGGTTGACAAGAGTCTCACTACTTGCTAAGACTCCTCAAACCTGTGATCCTCCTATCTCAGCCTCCCACATACTAAGATTACAGGAGTGCACCACCACACCCATACACCCAGCTCAGAATTCTTTTTTTTTTTTTTTTTTTTTTTTTTTGTGGGTATGGGGATGGAACCCAGGGGCATTTGACCTCCGAGTTATACCCCCTGTCCTAGTTTTTATTCTTTAATTTGAAATAGGGCCTCACTAAGTAGCTGAGGCTGTCCTTGAACTGCGATCCTCCAGTCTCAGTCTCCTGAATGCTGGGATTACAAACGTGCGCCACCACACCCGGTTTTTCAGAATTCATATTTTAACAGTTGACTGGATATTTGATATTTTTAAAAAATTTTGGCATGGCAGTGGTGTTGTAGTTAGGTTTTTACAAGAGTCTTCTTTATCTCTCAAAGTTGAAGTTCTTTTAGAACCCAGATGTGGTTAGAGTAAGAATACTTTTGTAAGCTGGTCATGGTGGCACACGCTTGTAATCCCAGCATTCGGGAGGCTGAGACAGGAGGATCGCGGTTCGCGGCCAGCCTCCTCTGCTTAGTGAGGCCCTTCGCAATTCAGTGAGATCCTCTTTAAGATAAAGAATAACAAATAGGGCAGGGGGTGTAGCTCGGAGGTAGAATGCCCCTGGGTTCCATCCCCATCCCCAGTACCACACACACAAAAAAAGTATAGCTAGTCACTGAGTAATTCTGTCCTGTTGTTTCTGCTGACTTCTCACGTGGATTTAAAGTAAACATTATTTACATGCCTTCTCATCTTGGCCATCCTTATGGTCTCTAAGGCAGGTACTTAAGAAATTTTACTTGTTCTTACAGATTTTGATGGTGTCCTCTATCATATTTCAAATCCTAATGGAGACAAAACAAAAGTAATGGTCAGCATTTCTTTGAAATTCTACAAGGAACTTCAGGCGCACGGTGCTGATGAGGTAAGTTCCACATCCGTGGGACTCCTGTTTATCCCATACCTTTTGTTGGCAGCTTGCCACTCAAGATCCATGACCCTGAATCGCTCCACGGCTATGAGATGCTCTGCACAGCTCGCACAGCTAACCAAGGACTCTTGGCTTCATTTCCCAGAGTGATATGCAGAAATATGTTTCCCAGAGCCTGGTGTGGTGGCACACCCCTGTAATCCCAGTACTTTGGAGGCTGAGACAGGAGGATTGCAGGTTCACGGCCAGCTTCAGTAATTAATAAGGCCCTCTGTGACTTATTGAGACTCTGTTTCAAAATAATAGAATAGAACTGGTGTAGCTCAGAAGTAGAATGCCCCTAGGTTTATTCCCTGTACCACAAAAAAGAAAGAGAAGGATGTGTCCCAGAAAAAGGTTTTAGCTGTGTGTGTGTGTGTGTGTGTGTGTGTGTGTGTGTGTGTGTGTGTGTGTTAGAGAGAGAGAGAGAAGAAGAGAGAAGAGAGAGAGGGAGATGTGGTGTTGGTGGGGTATTGGGGATTGAGCCCGGGAGCATTCTATCTCTGAGCTATTCCTCTAGCTCTATTTTATTTTTATTTGGAAATAGGGTTGATGAGAGTCTGACCAGCTGAGACTATCCTTGAACCTGTGATCTTCCTGTCTCGTCTTCCTAAGTACTGAGATTACAGGCATGTGCCACCACATAGCTTTTCAGTCTTTCTCTCTCTCTCTCTCTCTCTCTCTCTCTCTCTCTCTCTCTCTCTCTCTCTCTTTTTTTTTTTTTTGGTGCTAGGGGCATTATACCTCCAATCTATACTCCCAGCCCAATTTTCTATTTTTGAAACAGGGTCTCACTAAGTTGCAGAGGGCCCCACTAAATAGTTGAGGCTGGCCACAAACCTGGATCCTCCTGTCTCAGCCTCCCTAGTACTGGGATTACAAGCGTGCACCACCACACCTGACTTCCCAGCCTCATTTTCTAGTTTTCTTGTGAGGCAAGGTTTTACTAAGTTTCCCAGGCTGACCTCAAACTTTCTATCCTAAGCCGGGCTTGGTCGCACACGCTTGTAATCCCAGCATTTGGGAGTCTGAGGTGGGAGGATCATGGTTCGTGGACCACCTCAGCTACTTAGTGAGGCCCTTTGTAACTCAGTGAGACCCTGTTTCAAAACAAAGAATAAAAACTAAGGCTGAAGGTGTAGCTCAGAGGTAGAATGCCCCTGGGTTCCAACCCAAGTACTGGAGGGAAAAAAAACTTGCTATCCTCCTGCCTCAGCGTTCTTAGTAACAGAGATTACAAGCATGGACCACTCTGCCCTGATTGTTTGCTTGCTTTTTATCTTGGAAAAATAAAAGTATTCTTTAACCAAAGTTTAATAACTTTATTTAGTATCTTGAAGGGATTTGCCTTTTTTAAAATTACATAGGACATGTGAACTCTATAAGACAGCAAAAACAAAAAGTCTTCGTTCTCCAAAAGAGAGCAAAGTATACTTTGATAGACTTTGATAGCTTTTTTTTTTTAAGTCGTCAACAGAGCCAGGTGTAGTGGCACACATTTGTAACCACATGTCTTTATCCAGCCTCCATAACTTAGCAAGGCCCTCCACAACTTAGTGAGACCCTGTTTCAAAATAAAAAAATAAATAGGACTGGGGGTAGAGCTCAGAGGTAGAATGACCCTGGGTTCAATCCCCAGTAAAACACACACACTAATAATATTGGGAAAACAAGACAGGTTCTATTCTGACTTTAGAATATTATCAAGGCAGGTCTATAACTTACTTTTTGTTTAAGTTTTATAATTTTTGTTTCTCATCCTAGAAGTTTAGGCACAAATGATTGCCCTTTAAGTTAATTTTCTTTTGAACTAACCTCATTAACTAGCTTTTCTTCCTTATATCTATCTTTGGGGAAATAAAAAGATGTCCAGACCTTATGAAACTCTTGGTGGCCGTGCCTTGTGCATTGGCTTCTTTTGATAGCTAAAGTAGCAGGTTTGGTTCCTGTTAAACTGTAGCTGCTCTGGGGAAAGCCATTTATGGAAGAAAGAAAATGCTGTTACACTGTGTGCACACATTGTGGTTGGGTCTCAAAGCAGGAAGTATGACTCAGTTCCTGAATCAGTTTTCAAATATCTTGGTTTTAACAAACGAGGCTTTCCTTAACGTTGAATGAAGATACAGCTATTAGTTTCTTTCCCGAAAAGGGTAGTAGATTGGAATAATTTTTACAATTAAATAACGAGATTTTTTGGAAAGGAATATAATCAAAAGCTTGGTAGATATTTTTATATAAAAACTAAAATTCATCCAGGTAGTGGTGGTGCACACTTGTAATACTAATACTTGGGAAGCTGGTACAGGAGAATCACAGGTTCAAATCCAGCCTTGGCAACTTCGTGTGGTTCTCAGCAACCTAGTGAGACCTTGTGTCCAAATAAGAAATAAAATTGGGCTGAGGTTGTAGCTTGGAGGTAGAATGCCTCTGTGTTCAATCCCCTGTACAAATAAATACATACATACCTACATGCGTACTAAAATGCATCTTAAACAGAATGCCAAGAACCACAGGTAATACTTCTCTTAGTTATTCCAGTGTAGTTGATTTACCCCATAAGTTCAAGGAAACAAGGAACATGGAGAGAATTTGCATTGAGGGTACTTGTGGGTGCTTGTTTCTCTTTCTCTCTCTCTCTCTCTCTCTCTCTCTCTCTCTCTCTCTCTCTCTCTCACACACACACACACACACACACACACACACACACACAATTTTCAAGAGAATATCTAGTTCTTTATTAAAGTTTACGGAAGATTAGTATCTAAAGATAGTGGCCAACTCTTCTCACCAGATGAGAGCTCAGGAAGCAAGGTCATGAAGGCTGCCCTGCGTTAGCTTAGCCTTAAAGTGACTGCCCCAAAATAAGTATAAAACATTTGAACAGACAGCTACAAGTTGTGTAGTCATTCTCCCTACACAGTCCTCTCTTTAAATATTTAAGTGCAATAATAATCCTGAAAGGGGAAGGAATCATGGAGTTAGGGCTCTCACATCCCCTTTCATTCTGTGCTTTGCTCACAATGGCACTCCAGAACACATTGCTTTTCTTACAGCCACCAGAAGGTCAAAGAGCCAACCTCACCCGCTCGAGTGGGTGGAGTGATAGCAGAGTGCACAGCAAATGGCTCCCTGGGTTGGTTAAACAGTGACCAGCCTGCGATAGCCGCAGCAGGCCTGTCGTTTTGTCACAGGCCCTTTTGAAAGGGCTGTTTTAAAGCAGACTGTTTCTGCTGCTCAGGTGGGCAGATCTAGTGGTGAAGAATGACTGGTTGCCTCCACATTTCTCCTGGTGTCAGGTTGGGGGGAGTGGAAGACAAATTTAAAAGTGAATCGTAGTTAAAAGTGCAAGGGAAATAATAAGGAAATGTTGGCTGCTTATGCCAAGGAGTTGAATAGGGTATGAATTTGGCTCTAAGTGACACATAGGTCGCAGAATATTAACTTAGCAGCGCGCAGCTAAACTAAATGGAAAGGATGGTGCTTTCTCCCAAATCTGATTTCCCCTTCCTCCAAGTTCCGGTAGTACATGCAGTATAGAAATGTAACTCAAAGTAGCATAAAGGTTAAAATTCTGGTAGACATGTATGTTTGCTACCTTTTTCTTCCCAAACTCTTTAGGAGAAGGGGTATATGGAATGCTTGAAGGTCGGATCTCTTTGGGATCCACAAGCTCTGACCTTGAATCTTTCCCTTCAGTTCCTCTTCTATAAAAGACCCCTTGTCCCTAGGATCACCAGCTAAGAACAACACGTGATTCTCCTTACTTAATACCGTTGTGTAAAGTATGATCATGGATTCATGTTTTGAAGTCCATGTAGTTAACCAAGATTTGCAGATTGAGGGTTTCTTTCAGCTATAGGAAAATGATTAAATAAATATCTGGAATATTAGGAAATTATTGTTCTATGGACTATTTGCAGGCCATTAGTTAGGGTGTTTCAAAAAAAAAAAAAGAGGGTTTCATTACATTATGAATGGCCTCACTGATTAGGTGCTGGGGCTGGCCACAAACCTGCAATCCTCCTATTCCAGTCTCCCAAGTAGTACTGGGATTGCAGGCATACACCACCACTCCCAGCTTGGGCTGTTTCTTCTGTGGAATATTGATGATCCTTTCCCTCCTTCATTATAAGTATTTAATACCCGTGTCTGTGTTTTGACTCTTAAACATATAGACTGCTAAGCACCAAAATGCTTTTTTTTTTTTTAAGGGTACTGGGATAGAAATTGGGGGCATTCTACCTCCAAGATATACCCCCCCAGCCTATTTTTTTATTCTTTATTTTTTTATTTTTTATTCTTTATTTTGAAAACAGGGTCTCAGTGAGTTGCAAAGGGCCTAAGTAGTAGCTGAGGCTGGGTGCGAATCTGAATCCTCCTGTCTCGGGCTCCCAGATGCTGGGATTACAAATGTGCGCCACCAGGCCTGGCTCCAAAATGCTTATGAGTTACTTACTTTGATAGCTCCTTTTTTCTACCTTCAAAAAGCTATGTCTCGCCGGGCGTGGTGGCGCACGCTTGTAATCCCGCGCTCGGGAGGCAGAGACAGGAGGATCGCGCAGGTTTGAAGCCAGCCGCGCTGGCTTAAGAGACCCTGTTTCCAAAAATAAAAAAGTATAAAATAGGTCTGGGAGTGTAGCCTGGAGGCAGAAGGGTTTCCAGGAACCCCAGTACCACCAAAAAAAAAAAGCTGTATCTCCATCACTTAATGTGTTTCATATAACATTTAAGTCCTATTCCTTCCCAAATAAAAAGTTTGTTAATTAAACCATGTCCATTAGGGACCAGGTTCTACTAAGTAAAAAGTCATACTGGCAGAGAGAAAATTTAAAAAGTGTCAAATGGGGCTTTTGTTCTGTCATCTACTTCAAAAAGATGGAAAGTAGCCAGCAGTTTGTATTGGTTTTGGGGGAAAGCCAGGTAGTGTGCAACTTCTGTGGAGTTGGCCAATATTAATAACTGACTGAGATTCCATTATCCATTGTCCTTTGCTTAGAAGCTGGTCATAAACTAAGGAATTTTATTTATTATTTATTTATTTTGTGGTACTGGGGATTGAACCCAGGGGCATTCTGCCTCTGAGCTATACCTCCGGCCCTATTTTTTATTCTTTATTTTGAAACAAGGTCTCACTAAGTTGCAGAGGGCCTCACAAGTAGCTGAGGCCTTGAACCTGTGATCCTCCAGTCTCAGCCTCCTAAACCCAGGGGCATTCTACCACTGAGGCACACCCCCATCCCGATTTTTTTGTTCTTTATTTTGGAACAGGGTCTCACTGAGTTGTAAAGGGCCTCACTAAGTAGCTGAGGCTATGGGTGAACCGTGATCCTCCTGTCTCAGCCTCCCAAATGCTGGGATTACAAGCATGCGCCACCACACCCGGCTAGCAGCTAGGAATTTTAAAGCATATAAAATTAGGCTTACCTAGAAATCAGTTTCTAACATCCCATTTTTATCTGTTTATTCACCTTAATGAGTGGCTTAGCCTATGTTTAGTTGACAGCTAACAATACATTCTCTCACTTGCAGTTATCTTGATCTTTCAAAAACAAAAGATGATTGAGTAATATAAGACCTGAAGGAGAACAGAAGACATCCGACTGATCAAGTCTTTGAAAGACAGGACTTAAATTAACTTTTTGGATTCTAATCCAGTCTTATAAGGGACCTGTTGGTGACTTAGATCATCCATGCAACCATCTGTTCCTGTACCTCCATTTTCAGCCTGTCAAATGAAAGTTCAGAATGCTGCTAGGAAGAGCTTGGCAAACACTTTTGTGTGTGGTGGTGTATGCCTGCAATCCTAGTACTTGGGAGACTGAAGCAGGATCATAGGTTCGTGGACAGCCTCAGCAACTTAGCAAGACTCCAAGCAACCTAGTGAAACCCTGTTTCAAAAACAAAAAGTGGAGCTGGGGTTGGTGACTAATGCTTGTAATTCCTGTGCTTGGGGGGCTAAGAGGAGAATCACAGGTTTGAGGACAGCCTCAGCAAGTTAGTGAGGCTCTCAGCAACCTAGTGAGAAGACTGTTTCCAAATAAAAATAAAATGGGGTTTTGGAGGGAGCTTGGAGGTAGAATGCCCTTGGGTTCAATCCCCAGTGCTACCAAAAATAAAAATAAAATGAAGCTGGGGATGTACCTTGGATGTAGAATGCCCCTGGGTTCAGTTCCCAGTACCAATTTAAACACAAAAGAAATTATTATTATCAGAGACTTTGGATTAACTTTTCTGTTGTTGTTTTTATTTCCTAGTTATTAAAGAGAGTGTACGGGAGTTTCTTGGTAAATCCAGAATCAGGTATGTAATAATGTGAGCAACTTTGGAAAGAGACATGTCTCATTTGTATTATGCTATTTTTAGCCAAATGATTTTATTTAAATACTACTCATTTTACACATTTTTCTCTAGGAGCCTAGGTCCCAATCCTCATTCTGTAAAAAATAGCCTTTAAGGGGCACTGCTTTGACCAGTGTGGTGCACAGTGGGGTGTGCAGAACTCAGGTGTCATTAAGATTTACTTGACAGGTCCGGAAATGATTCTTATTTTATCTTTCAGCTAGAGGGCCACCTTTGTTAGCAGTGGTGATTAACATGCCTTTGAAAAGACCACGCAAACACTGATTCCCACCCACAGCCCCTAGTAACACCTTTTTCTATACATTGTATATTTGGGAAAATAAGGGAAATATTCACCAACACTATTTTCAAGTAACAAAAATGTCAGCACTCTCTTTAATCCATTCTTCTAACAGATGATCTCTCTCTGGCGGGAGGAATTAGAAGGCACCCCGCCACCCTTGAGTAGCATGGGTATGTTACACCACTTGAAAGGAGGCTTAAAGCAGAAAGCTGAGCAGTTTTCACCTCTGTGATGCAGTAGCCCATCGCAGTAACGTCTGGGGTATTTAACAGGGCCCCAGAGTGAGAACCAAGAAGTGAGACCATTTGAGCAAGACATTTGTTACTCAAATAGTGTTACTTTGGTACCTTGAGTAGCAAACTGTTCTGAGAAGGAAGGTGTCTCTGTATTTCTGTGTCTCTCTATTATCAGCAGATATTTCAACTAGCTTTTTCTCCCAGTATTTTTTTTATTATAGTTTTTATAGTGTGTGTGTGTGTGTGTGTGTGTGTGTGTGTGTGTGTGTGTGTGTGTGTTGCTGGGGATTGAACCAGGGCATTCTACCTCCGAGCTACACTCCCAGCCCGATTTTTTTATTATTATTTATTTTGAAACAGGGCCTCAGTAAGTAGCTGAAGCTGTCTGAAAACCATGATCCTCCTGTCACACCTTGCTTCTCTCCACTGTTTTAATTTGACCCATTCATAGTATTGTACCACTTCACCAACTGATTAGAATTCTTTCGCATCTCCTATATTTCTTTCTGATTCTGGAAACAAAATATTTAATAAAAGTACTTTTAAAGCCGGTGTGGTGGCACATGCTTGTAATCCCAGTGCTTGGGAGGCTGAGACAGGAAGATCTCACAGGTTCTAAGCCAGTCTCAGCAGCTTAGTGAGACCCTGTTTCCAAATAAAATATAAAAATAGGTCTGGAGGTATAGCACGGAGGTAGAAGTCTCCTGGGTTCCACCTCAGTACCACAAAAAATAAGTTTAAATAAAAAATAAAAAGTACCTTTAGAATGTACTTTGTTACTATGAGTATTTATGAATGGAAGCTTTTGTTTTTCGGAGGTGCTACGGAAGGAACCCAGGGCCTCAAGCTCTCTGTCACTGAATTATGACCCCAGCCCTTGGATTCAAAGCTTCAACAGGAATCTGTAAAGAATACTGGGGGAAAAAAAAAAAAAAAAAAAAATATATATATATATATATACACACACACATATATATATATATACATACATACATACATACATACATACATACATACATACATACACTAATCCTCAAATAGAAAGGACAATTGTATCACACAAATAATATTGTGGGCTTTAAGAGGAATCAGGGAAGCTGGGTGTGGCCAGGTGTATTGGCTTTATTGTAATCCCAGCATTTGGGAGGCTGAGACAGGAGGATTGTGGTTTGTTCACAGTCAGCTACTTAGTGAGGTCCTTTACAACTCAGTGAGAACCTGTTTCAAAATAAAGATTAAAATATAGGGCTGGGGGTGTAGCTTAAAGATAGAATGCCCCTGGGTTCCATCCTCAGTACCACGCCAAAAAAAAAAAAAAGGAAGCTGGGTGTGGTGGTGCACACCTGTAATGCAGTACTTGGGTGGCTGAGAGGGGCAATTATAGGTTTGAGGCCAGCCTCAGCAATTTAGCAATACCCTATTTCAAAATAAAAAGTGCCAGAATTAAAGACATGCGCCACCACAGCTGGATGCTACATTTATTTTTGGTTTTGTTTTCCTGTGCTGCAGACTGAACCCAAAGGCATACTTCTGAGCTACACCCCCAGCCCTGTTTTATTCTTTATTTTGAAACAGGGTCTCATTAAGTTGCAAAGGACCTCACTAAGTAGCTGAGGCTGGCTGTGAACCTGTGATCCTCCTGTCTCATCCTCCCAAGTACTGGGATTACAAACATTTGCCACCATACCTGGTCTATTATTATTTACTATCATTATTATTATTATTATTAACATTTTTTGGTGTATGGTACTGAGGATTGAACCCAGGGGCATTCTACCTTTGAGCCCCACTCCTAGTTCAATTTAATTTTTATTTGGAAACATGGTCTCACTAAGATGCTGAGGCTGTCCTGGAACCAGTGATCCTCCTGTCACAGCCTCCCAGGTACTGGGATCACAGGCATGCACCAGTGGGCCTGGCTTATTTTTATTTTGAAATAGATTCTTTTAAATTGCTGGAGCTGACCTCAAACCTACCATCTTCCTGTCTCAGCTTCCCAAGTACTGGGATTTAAGGTGTCCACCAAGGTGCCTTGCTCTAGTTTTTTTTTTTTTTTTTTTTTTTGTCAAATCTTTTTATACATGCATACCTGGGTCTCAGGTACCCCAATTAGAATATAATTTAATATGAGTGCTAGAAGCTATCTGGGCATAGTGATGCATGCTTGTAATTCCAGCATTTGGGAGGCTGAGACAGGAGGATCACAGGTTCTAACCAGCCTCAGCAATTTTGGCAAGGCCCTCTTCAACTTAGTGCGACTCTGCTTCCAAATAAGAAATAAAATTTGAGCCGGGTGTGGTGGTGCACGCTTATAATCCCAGCATTTGGGAGGCTGAGACCAGAGGATCACGGTTTGCAGACAGCCTCAGCTACTTAGTGAGGCCCTCTGCAACTCAGTGAGACCCAGTTTCAGTGGCTGTAGCTTGGAGGTAAAATGCCCCTGAGTTCCATCCCCAGACTCTCAAAAAAAAAATAAAATAAAATAAAATTTGCCTGGGGTATAGCTCAGGGGTAGAACCCCTCTGGGTTTAATCCCCAGCACCACCACCAAAAAAAAAAAAAAAATGTTTTTGGCGAAAAAAAATAAAACATAGATAGAACAAAGATATTCAAAAGTTTGGGATTTAAACAGTCCTATTAAAATTATTCTCATTGAGTCGGGTGTGGTGGCTCACACTTGTAATCCCCGTGCTTGGGAGACTAAGACAGGAGGATCCACAGGTTTGAAGCCAGTCTCAGCTACTGAGTGAGGCTCTCAGCAACTTAGTGAGAGCCTGTTTCCAAATAAAGTATAAAAATAGGTCTGGGAGTATATCCTGGATGGAGAAAAGCCCCTGGGTTCCACCCCCAGTACCACAAAAAAAAAGAAAAAAATTATTCTCATCAGTAGCCTAGAATGTGAATAACCCCCTGTGGTATACACATATTCTTACAAAAAACATTTAGTCTTTGGGGCACTTATTAATCACTTGGTTATGTAAATGTTCCAGCTCTGTTTCTTGGAATTCATAGTTGACGTGCCATAGAGGCACAATGATGCTTGGATTTCAGTCCCTATTCTATGTTCCAGCACTTATATACCATATATGCCTTCACTGCTCACAACAGCCTCCCACACTTAACCCGTACCTTTTTTCCGATGGAAATGGATAACTTTGTACCTGGGATGAAAACCACAGACACTGAGACAAAGTAAAATGTCCTCAGAATCTGAAAAGGCTTTTTTGTGTGTGTGCTCAGAATTGAAGCCAGAGGTGTTCTACCTCCATGCTATAATTTTGAAACCGGCTCACTAAGTAGATGAGATTGACCTTGAACCTGAGTTCCTTCTGTCTCATTCTCCCAAGTACTAGGATTATAGGCATGGGCTACCATGCCTGGTTCTAGAGGCATTTTTTCTTGTTGTTCTTTTTTTGTTTTTTTGTGGTACTGGAGATTGAACCCAGAGGCCTTCTACCTCCAAGCTATACTCCTAGCCCTATATTTTTTTATTTTTTACTTTGAAACAGAGTCTCACTAAGTTGTGGGGGGCTTCACTAAGTAGCTGAGGCTGACCATGAACCTGTGATCCTTCTGTCTCAGCCTCCCAAGTATTGGGATTAAAAGCCTGTGCCATCACACCTGGCTAGAGGCAATTTTTTTTCCTTTTTTTTTTTGCGGGTCTGGCTGGGGATGGAACCCAGGGACATTTGACCTCCGAGCTACACCCCCTGCCTTATTTTTTTACTCTTTATTTTGAAACTGGGTCTCACTGAGTTGCAGAGGGCCTCACTAAGTAGCTGAGGCTGTCCGCGAATTGTGATCCTCCAGGTCTCAGCCTCTCAAATGCTGGGATTACAAGCGTGCACCACCACGCCCTTCTAGAGGCAATTTTTTAAAAACTTCTTAGAGCCAGGCATGTGGCACACGCTTGTAATTCCTGCGCTTGGGAGGCTCTCAGCAACCTAGTGAGACCCTGTTTCCAAATAAAGTATAAAAATAGGTCTGGGAGTATAGCTCAGAGGTAGGAAAGCCCCTGGGTTCCACCCTCAGTACCACACACACAAAAAAAAAAAAAAAAAAAAAATTGGGGGGGGGTAGGCATGGTGGTGCATACTTGTAATCCCAGCATTTGGGAGGCTGAGAATGGAGAATCGCCCATTCACGAACAGCCTCAGCTACTTAGGTCCTTCACAACTCAGACCCTGTTTCAAAAATGAAAATATTAAAAAAAAAAAATAGGGCTTGGGGTATAGCTCAGAGGTAGAATGCCCCTGGGTTCCATCCCCAGTATTGGGGGGAAAAAATTTTTTTTTTTTTTCCTTATACTAGCTACAGTGGTCCAAACTGAGACAGGATGATCCCAGGTTCAAGGTCAGCCTTAGTGATTTAGTGAGATGCTCAACATCATAGTGTAATTCTGTTACTAAATAAAAAATAAAAAGACTGCGGATGTAGTTTAGAAGTAGAATGCTTCTGAGTACAATCCCTAGTACAAAAGGGGGGGGGGGGCTAGGCTAGTCTGTTTACTTGGGAGAGTTTGGTTTGGTTTCTAATCTAACTGCTGGGTGTTATTTTTCCCCTCTAGGATACAATGTGTCTTTGCTATACGACCTTGAAAATCTGCCTGCATCCAAGGACTCTATTGTGCATCAGGCTGGCATGTTGAAGCGAAACTGTTTTGCCTCTGTCTTTGAGAAATACTTTCAATTCCAAGAAGAGGGCAAGGAAGGAGAGAACAGGGCAGTCATCCATTATAGGGATGATGAGACCATGTGAGTATAGAATTTGGTCTTAAAGCTTGCCCAGATATGCCCAGATAGCACTTAGCGAAAGAAATACAGTGTGATTAAACCTTAAACTCAATATATTGTCTGAATCTCTCTGAAGTTTTTTTCTCATAAAATTTCTTAATTCATGATGTAGTTGATAGGAAAAAACTGACCACTTTCCATAGGCTCTATATATTTTGAGTTGACAAAAGATGAAAAGAAAAACCCCAGCTTTCCTTTAAGGCACCACTATTTTGAATCTTTTTAAGAGAATAAATAGCCCAGAGCCAGATGTGGTGGTGCACCCTTGTATTCCCAGTACTTGGGAGGCTGAGACAGGAGGATCACATGTTTGAGGACAGCCTCACCAACTTAGGCCCTCTGCAACTTAGACTTTGTCTCAGAATAAAATAAAGCTGGGGGTGTAGCTCAGAGGTAGTGTCTCTGTGTTCAATCCCCAGCACCAAAAAAAAAAAGAAAAAGAAAAAGAAAAAAAATCACAGATAATTAAGCAGCAAAGGCTGACCATAGACTCTTTGTTATTGCAGATCATAAATTATCTCCACACAGCCAGGCATGGTGGTACATGCCTGTAATCCCAGTACTTGGGAAGCTGAGACAGGATCACAGGTTCAAGGACAGTCTCAGCAAGAAGCAAGACTCTCATCAACCTAGTGAGACTCTGTTTCCAAATAAAAATAAAAGAAAAGAATAAGAGTCGGGCATAGTGGCACACACTTAGGATCCCAGCCTTCAGGAGGCTGAGACGGGAGGATCGCAGATCAATGGACAGCCTCAGCTACTTAGTGAGGCCCTTTGCAACTCAGTGAGACCCTGCTTCAAAATAAAGAAAAAATAGGGGTAGAAGTGTGGCTTAGAGGTAGAATGCCCCTGGGTTCCATCCCTAGTACTGATAAAAATAAGGCTGGGGATGTAACTCAGAGGTAGAATGCCCCTGGATTCAATTCCCAGTACCAAAAAAAAATTCAGAAAAAATTATAACCGGGCGTGGTGGCGCACGCTTGTAATCCCCACACTTGGGAGGCAGACAGGAGGATCACGCAGGTTCGAAGCCAGCTGCACTGGCTTAGGAGACCCTGTTTCCAAATAAAAAAGTATAAAAATAGGTCTGGGAGTGTAGACCGGAGGTAGGAGGGCTTCCAGGAACCCCAGTACCACCAGAAAAAAAAAAAAAATTACCTCCACACTACAAATCTCATAGTATGAGTGGTGTTTTGAAAATCATTAACTCTAGATTCTGGGTTATACCATATATGCAAATTCAAGAAACCTATTTATGGTCATTTATACTTCCTTTCTCTTGACCACAAATACTAGTGTCTCGGCATACCTTTGTTTTACAGGTTCAAAGACTTATGACTGGAAGGCTTCTAGTTCACTTGTACTTGGAGTTACTGACAAAACCCTGTTCTGATTCTATGCTTTTCTGGTTTTGTTCCCTTCAGGTATGTTGAATCTAAGAAGGACAGAGTCACGGTAGTCTTCAGTACAGTGTTTAAGGATGATGATGACGTGGTCATTGGAAAGGTGTTCATGCAGGTACGGAGAAGTCATCTTGGGGGAAAACCACAACATGGTGATTTATATATTTGCACCAAAAGTTTAGAAAGAGAAACTAGAATTTCTGTTGATGGTAAAATTTAATAAACAGCCCACACCAAACTCATTGAATATTATATTTTTTCTTGGTGGTTCTGGCCTTTTGCAAGACAGGATTAAGAGGGTGAATTGGATATTAATGTACTAACCATGACTGAATATTAAGTATCCTTCCTACCATGGGATCTTAGATCTAAGCCCTGATCACATTTCTACCCCCTTGTGTTTCCTCCGATTTCTAGCAAGGTCCACTTTTGGCTTATTTCAGTCCTAAGATTTTCAGGATGATCTGTAGCAATTCTTACGTAGAAGGTACTGTATTTGTAGGTTGTTCTTGACTTGGCGGGGACAGGTTCACAAAGCTCGAGTGCGGTGAGTCACTTAGAGTGCTTGCTGAGAAAGGATGTTCATTGTCTAAGAAGAGCACTGTACTTTGGAAGACAGTGATTGGGCTTTTGGGCTCAGGCACGCATGCTCACTGTAAAACACTGTGGCACCTGTCTCCAGCCAGTTGCTGGCTGTAGGACACGATCACTCGTTGTTCAGGTGTCCAGGCTGGTTTCTTTCTTTTTTTTTGTTTGCTTTTTGTTTGTTTTGGTGGTGCTGGAGTTTCTGGAAACCCTTCTACCTCCAGGCTACACTCCCAGACCTATTTTATATATTTATTTGGAAACAGGGTCTCTTAAGCCAGCAAGGCTGGCTTCGAACCTGCGCGATCCTCCTATCTTCGCCTCCCAAGTGCGGGCATTATAAGCATGCACCACCACACCCAGCCTCAGGCTGGTTTCTTCTGAGATAGCTCAGCATTCAGAATCTAGTAGACTGGTTAACTTGGGGTGGGTGGGTGTATGTGTGTGTGTTTGTGTGTGTGTGTTTACGGGGTTGGGGGGGCGGAACCCAGGGGCTTTTCTACCTCCAGGCTATACTCCCAGACCTATTTTTTTTATACTTTATTTGGAAACAGGGTCCCAATAAGTTTCTGAGAGCCTCACTAAGTAGCTGAGGCTGGCTTCGAACCTGTGTGATCCTCCTGGCTCAGACTCCCAAGGGCGGGGACTGCAAGCGTGCGCCACCACACCTGGCTGGTTAACTGTTTTTTAAACTTCAGTACGTTCATTCTGTGCCTTGGCAGGGTGATGAGATTTTAAAATAGAATTTTTTTTTTTTTTTTTTTTTGCCAAATAGAGTTGAAAGACAGCTGTGCTTAACATAATAGTGATGTGGCTATGTGGCCTTATAAGTGGCCTGAGAAATCTTCAAAATTAATGTCCTCAATTTGTTCTATCTCTGGTGGCTTTTTGTGTTGGCTAATTAATCAGAAATTCTAGTTTGGGAGTCCCTAAGTAGAAAAGTTGGAATATTGACATTTCAGCCTTTGATAGTACTGAACTTAATGAAAATTTACATATGCAGATATATATTCATAACTCCTCGCCCTAAAAGTAAGCCTTTCTATATTCATTGCATGTGATTTTATGCAGAATTGACAGGGGAATTAAATGTGGTAGCTCAGAAATTGGTCTGTAGTCAAACCGAGGAACTAATTTTAAAAGCTATGAAGTGTATATTTAGATTTGGCTGGGTTTTTGCCAATTTTGTTCCATTTTATTCTGGGAAATAACTTATTTTTATACTTTTAAACAGACCTTATCTTAGAGAGTTTACTGGAGATTTGTTCCTGAGGAAAAAATTTTGTATTTTTTGCAAATGAATTTAAGCTCCTCCCTCAAAGTACAAGTGGTAGAACACTTACTTAAAAGAGGAAACAAGCCCATTCTGCATTTTTCCACTGCCAGTATTTCTGCTTAGTGACTCTCCTGGTGCTGTGCAAGCCAGATGGCGTCTAGGAATACAGAAAGGTTGGGATCAGAAAGCCATCTGCCCTGCCACCCTGTCCAAATTCCGAGAATGGGGGTAATTTGTTGAAGATAACCACAGAAACTAGACTTTGGCTAAATTTTCCCCCCAAAATAAATTGCCTTGAGTTTTTCCCTCGTCATGGAATTTTAAGTTTCTAGGAGAGCGGGCTGCGACCAGGAGCACTGGACGTTCCTTCTGGTCACTGATCTTGCTGCGGCTCCGTGGGCCTGGCCAGCGCGCACTCGCGAGCAGATGAGAACGTGGCTTCCGCTTTTGTCACTTGGCGCAGACTCGGGCTGCGTTCCCCGCGGAGCTGTATTGTCTTTGTGGACATGCCAACCAAGCCACGAAGAAAGTCTGTTAGGCGGCTTCCTTTCAAACTCACTTCTCGAAAAGCATATGGTAATTAGCATATGACGAACTGGAATTCTTTTCATATTTCAAGATCTTAAAGTCAGGCCAGTAACCTAGAAAAGTGAAATGGAAACCACTGGTTTATTTATGTTCAGGGGCAAGACACAGTCTGCCTCTTAGGCAGTTGTGAAGGTATTATGAGGGCCCTTCCCACCTGTTAACCTCTGTGATGATACCTGTAGGATTTTTTTTTGGGGGGGTGGGTCTGGAGATGGAACCCAGAGGCATTTGACCTCCAAGCTATACCCCCTGCCGTATTTTTTATTCTTTATTTTGAAACAGGGTCTCACTGAGTTGCAGAGGGCCTTACTAAGTAGCTGAGGCTGTCCGCGAACGTCTCAGCCTCCCAAATGCGGGGATTACAAGCATTGCGCCACCACGCCCGGCTCCTGTAGGATATTTGCTGGGAACACTGGGTCACAGTCAGTAACGTAGGTGCATATCACCAGACTCTAGAGTGCGCCGTGTTCTGTACAGTCAGACACTGCCCTTTTACCAAGAGTGTCCTGTCAAACTTTTAGATTTCTTCTGTTAACAGATTAAAAATTATATTTTCTTTGAAGTGATATCAAAACGTCTTTTCTCGTGTTAAAGGGTATTTGCTTTTCTTTTCCTACGAAATGGTTCTCTGTCTTCTCTCTCCTTGGTTCTAGGGATTGAACCCAGGGACATTTTACCTCCAAGCAACACCCCTTGCATCTTCTTTTTATTTTTTGAAACAGGATGTCACCAAGTTGTTTAGGGGCTCAGTAAGTTGCCGAGGCTAGCGGCGAACTGGCCATCCTGAGTAGTAGGATTACAGGCCGCATCACCACGCCGGGCTTGGAATGTCTGTGTCCCTTACTCGTTTTTCTATGGAGTCACTGATCTCAGTTTCCTTCTCCTTTTCTTTCATTCTCCCTCCATCTCTCCGGCCCCCCCTCTTTTTTATTTATTTGAGGGTTGTGTGTGTGTGTGGGGGGGTGCTGGGGATTGAACCCAGGGGAATTCTACCTCTGAGCTGCCTCCCACCCCAGCCCTGTTTTATTTTCTATTTTGAAACAGGGTCTCATGTTTCAGAGGGCCTAAGTTCCCGGGGCTGGCTCTGAACCTGCGATCCTTCTGTCTCAGCCTCCCAAGTATTGGGGTTACAAGTGTGTGCCACCACGCCGAGCAGAAGATTGACTCTTTTTTTTTTTTTTTGCAACATTGGGTATCAAACTCAGAGCATCACACATGCTAGACAGTGCTGTACTTACTGAGCTACACCACCAGCTCTCAGTTTCTTTCTAGAGAGATTAACCTTTCGTCTCTGAGAAGAATTGTAATTTTTCCCCAGTACGGAGGGTCAAACCGAGGGCCTCGCGCTTGCCTCCTAGGAGCGCTCTACCGCTGAGCTACATCCCTAGTATGAGTTGCGATTTCGGTTTTTTTATTTTTATTTTATTTTTTTTTTTCAGTTTGTCAAACTGTTTTCTGGGATTTTCATGGACAGGTTTATCTTTACGTAATCAAACTGATAAATTTTTTCTTTTATGGCTTCTAGAATTTGAGTCGATAGTTAGATTTACTTGAGTCTATACTCAGTCTATAAAGCAGTTTACCTCTTATTTTTATAGCTTTGTTTTTTTGTTTGTTTGTGGGGTTTTTTTGTGTGTGTGGTACTTGGGATTGAAGCCAGGGGCATTCTACCTCTGCTACATCCAAAGCCCTATTATTTTTTAATTTTATTTATTTATTTATTTGTGATATTGAGGGTGGAACCCAGGGGCATTCTACCTCTGAGCTACACACCCTCATCCCTATTTTTTATTCTTTATTTTGAAACAAGGTCTCACTGAGTTGCAAAGGGCCTCACTAAATAGCTGAGGCTGGTTGCAAACCGCAAGCCTCCCAAATGCTGGGATTACAAGCATGCACCACCACACCTGGCTACTCTTTATTTTGAAACAGGGGCTAACTTGCAGAAGAGCTTACCAAGTAGCTGAGGCTGGCTATGGACCTGTGATCCTCCTGTCTCAGCTTCCCAAGTACCGATATTATAATGTGTTCGCCACCACGCCCCGCTTGGTCCTTTTTTTTTTTTTTTTTTTGTGATATTGGGGTTCCTGGAAACCCTTCTACCTCCAGGCTACACTCCAAGACCTATTTTTTATACTTTTTAAATTTGGAAACAGGGTCTCTTAAGCCAGCACGGCTGGCTTCGAACCTGCACGACCCTCCTGTCTCCGCCTCCCAAGCGTGGGGATTAAAAGTGTGCGCCACCTCGCCTGGCCATTGGTCCATCTATTTTTTTAAACAGCTACACAGTAATTCTAGTAGCAGTTACTTAAAAGCCTATCCTCAAGCTGGGGTTGGTGGCACATGCTTGTAATCCCAGTACTTTGGAGGCTGAGATAGGAGGAGTGTATGTTCGAGGACAGCCTCAGCAACTTAATGAGGTCATCCGTAGCCTAGTGAGACTTTTTTCAAAGTAAAAGAATAAAATAGTTCTTGGAGTGTACCTCAGAGGTAGGGTGTCCCTGGGTTCTATTCACCAGTAACTAACACACACACACACACACACACACACAAACACACACACACACACTCCCTCCCTCCCTCCCTTCCTATCCTCATTAGCTTTAAGCTGGACCTAATGGATCACACCTGTAATACCAGTTACTTGGGAGACTACAGGAGAACCATGGATTTGAGGACAGTCTCAACAATTTAATGAGACTCTTAGCAACCTAGGGAGACAATAGTTGTTTTGTTTTGCAGTACTGGTGATAGAACCCAGGGGCATTCTACCCCTGAGTTACACCCCCAGTCCTATTTTTTATTCTTTATTTTGAAACAGGATCTCACTGAGTTGCAAAGGGCCTCACTAAGTAGCTGAGGCTGTCTGAGAACTGCAATCCTCCTGTCTCAGCCTCCCAAATGCTAGGATTACAGGCTTGCACTACCACGCCCACTGAGACCCTATTTCAAAAAAGAAAGGGAAAAAAAGGGTTGAGGGTATAGCTTGGAAGTAGAACACCCCTGAGTTCTAGTCTCAGTACCACAAAAAAAGGTAACTTTATATATTATCACATACTAAATCCTAAAGCTTAGCATCTATTTGGATTTGCTCTAAACTCCCTATGATGAATCACATTTTGATAAAAGAAGCAGTATTCGGAATACATCCTAGCTGGAGAGAGGAAAGGGCACTTTGGTGGGTTTACCTAATGAAGATGGGTGGATTGATTGGCTTATTGATTTTCAGTATAGTTGAAGAATGGGAACCCAGAAGCAAAGACAGGATTATCTAAAGGATAATATCCCAAACCAGAGGTATATTGTTGAACAAGTCTGTGTGTGTGTGTGTGGGGGGGGGGGAATACCAGAGATTGAACCCAGGGGCATTCTACTTCCAAGCTACACCCCTACTCTTTTTTATTTTTTGTTTTGAAACAGCCTTGCTAAGTTGCTGAAACTAGTCTCTAACCTGTTATCCTCCTGTCTCAGTCTCCAAGTATGGTGTATACCATTGTCACCATACCCAGCTTGAACAGGTCCTAAATGTGTTATTTTCCAGCCTGGCATGGTGGCGCAGCCAGCCCTGGCAACTTAGCAAGACCTTGTTTCAAAATAAAAAATAAAAAGAGCTGTGGGTGTAGGTTGGAGGCAGAACACCCCTGGGTTCACTTCCTATTACTACACACACACACACACACACACACACACACACACACAATCTATTATTTTCTATATACAGACTGAGAGCCCTTCTACCTCCGGGCTACACTCCCAGACCCATTTTTACATTTTTATTTGGAAACAGGGTCTCCTAAGCCAGCGCACGCAGCTGGCTTCGAACCTGCGCGATCCTCCTGTCTCTGCCTCCCAAGCACGGGGATTACAAGTGTGCGCCACCGCGCCCAGAAAACATGTACCTAATTTATTTAGAGACTAATTTTCTGTGTGTATGTGTGTGTGGTGCACGCGATTGAACCCAGGGGCGTTCTAGTGCTGAGCTACACCCCCAGCCATTTTTTATTTATTTTGAAACAGGGTCTTGCTAAGTTGTGGAGGGCCTCACTAAGTAGCTGAGCCTGGCCATGTCATGACCATGTGATCCTCCTGTCTCTGCCTCCCAAGTACTGGGATTACAAACATGCGCTGTCCTGCCCAGCAAAATGAAAGTTTTTTAAAGAAGGGCCATTTCAGAAGCTTTGCCTTTGGGATTTCCATTTGTATTAGCTTGACTCCTTTCTGCCTCGCCAGACACTTTTCCTCTGGGGAACAGAACATGTTCAGAAGGAAGCTGACCTGATACAGCCCATGGTCGCTTCTCTTCCATGAGCCCCAAGAAACCAGGCGGGGCTGACATGGAGGTGGCTTGTGAAACAGGCCCCGTCCCAGACCAGGCCGTGGGACTTCCCACACGTCTTTCCTTTACTGAGGGCTGCTGAGCGGTGTGTGTACTTTCTGTCTGCGCATGGAAACAGCGTCTCTGTTCCTTTAACCGTACAGCGATCCTGTACCAACTGGGGCAGAAGCGCTTGCTTTGCCTCGGCAGGCCTGTGCTAGGTAGGCTCTGATGAGCAGAGGACTAGAAACAAAGAAGATTACAGCAGGAGCTTTGACGAGGAGTTCCACCTGGTGGGGATGAATAGTAAAGTATCATCATGGTAGTAGTTTGGGGAAAGAGATGACGGCTCCAGCAAAAGAACAGCCAGCCGTCCCTGGCTGTGCGAGGCGGCGTTGTAGAACATTGCAGGCCAGATGGCTGTGTGAGTGTTTGCAGGGTCCTTGGAACCTTCAGCAGCCCTTGGAAAGCCCCCTGTTCCGTTCCATGCTTCTGCCGTGTCTCGGAAGGCCCACGCAATGAACCCGAGTCCTTTTGGGGGTGTGTGGGTGTGAGGTGGTGCTGGCAGGCAGCCCAGGGCCTCACACAGGTTAGGCCAGCACTCCACCACCAGGCCGCGCCCCACACTCCACACGATAAATCTGAACCACCCTTTTGTTCCTGGCATTGCTAGAAAATGCAGTTCTGTTCTTAGGGATCTGCATGAGCCAGAGGATGGTTTGTATTGCTCGTCCATTACCTAGGTGTGCATGAACTATAGAAGCCTGATGTCTGGAGCTTAGAATGTGGACGGAATGGCCTGAGTTTTAAATCTCCAGTCCTTTGTGGTAATTTGATGAGTACAGATACATTTGTTGAGAGTGATGAGCAAGTTGGGTAGGGGGCCCACACCTGTAATCCCAGTGCTTGGGAGGCTGAGACAGGAGAGCAGGCTTGAAGCCAGCCTCAACAACTTAGCAAGACCGTTTTCAAAATAAAAAGCTTGGAGAAGAATGCCTCTGTGTTCAGTCTATATAGTATTTTAAAAAAGCACAACATGTTGATATGTCTTTTAGGGCCATCCAAGAACCAAAATTAGAAATCAGACTCTCGTGGCCTAAGTTCTCACTTTTTTTTGTTTTTGTTTTTGTTTTTGTTTTGTTTGGTGGGGGGCGGGGGTTGTGGGTCTGGGGATGAAACCCAGGGGCATTCGACTTCCAAGCTACACCCCCTTCCCTATTTTTTTTTAATTCTTTAGTTTGAAACAGGGTCTCACTGAGTTGTGAAGGGCCTCACTAGTAGCTGAGGCTGTCCACAAACCTCCATCCTCCTGTCTCAGCCTCACAAATGCTGGGATTACAAGCGAGCGCCACCACGCCCAGCTCTTCACTTTGTTTTTGAACACTAAGACAAGTGACCTTCTTTAATTTCATTGTCTTCTGCTCTCAGGGCTTAAATTTGCTCTAGAGGTTTTTTTGTTTTGTTTGTGTGTGTGTGTGTGTGTGTGTGTGTGTGTGTGTGTGTGTGTGTGTGTCTGGGGATGGAACCCGGGGCATTCGACCTCTGAGCTACACCCCCTGCCCTATTTTTTATTCTTTATTTTGAAACCAGGTCTCACTGAGTTGCAGAGGGCCTCACTAAGTAGCTGAGGCTGTCCGCTAACCACGATCCTCTGGTCTCAGCCTCCTGAATGCTGGGATTACAAGCGTGCACCACCATGCCTGGCACTTGGTCTAGAGTTTTTATTGACAAATTCTAAACAGTCCAGGCCTAAGACACCTCAGTGAAACAAGACTTAGGCAGAAGTCTGGTTTCCAGAAATAGCATGATCTTTATGAAACTGGAAGAAGGTAGAGGTGGAGATCGTGAACATATGGGAAATTGGTCAACTTGTGAGGGGCTGGCTCTCCGTGCACAAACAGGAGTTTACACTTGAACTAAGCCAGGTGTGGTGGCAGGCACCTATAATCCCAGCACTTGGGCTTCTGAAACATGAGGATTGCAGGTTCAAAGACAGCCGCAGCAATTTAGCAAGATGCTTTCAAAATATAAAGGGTAGGCCCTTGGGTTCAGTCTCCAGGACCAGAAAGAGAAAGCCTTCAGCTAAAGCCTCAGGGACCTTTCTCACATTAAATCATAAGGCAATAATAAACAACATTGCTTCCCTCCCACCCCCCATGATGCAGATTGAATGAACCCAGGGGCATTCTTCCTCCAAGCTATACCCCCAGCTCAGTTTTTTATTCTTTATTTTGAAACAGGGTCTCAACAAAGTTGCAGAAGGTCTCACTAAGTAGTGAGGCTGGCCTCAAACCTGTGGTCTTCCTGTCTCCACCTCCTAAGTGCTGGGATTACATGCATATGCCATCAGCCCAACAATATTGCTTTTTTAAAATTTTTACCAGTGCTTTGTAATTTGTCTAATTAGTCTTAAATATAATCTTATTACTTATGTAGTCTAAAATAATTGAAAGGAACTGTGCACAGTGGCATAACCTCAGTATTCCCTGCTGCTCAGGAGGTTGAGGAAGGAGGATCACAAGTTTGAGGCCAGCCAAGGCAACTTGGGGAGGCCCTGTCTCAGAAATGGCTGGGATAGAATGTCCCTAGATTCAGTCTCCAGTACTGACAAAGGAAGGAAGGAAGGAAGGAAGGAAGGAAGGAAGGAAGGAAGGAAGGAAGGGAGGATTAACGCTAGTTTGCATCAAAGTTTGGAAATCTGGCTAGTTGAGCACTTTGTAACCTCTCCCTTGTGAATCTGAAGTGCACTTTTAGCAGCCAGCACTGCAGTGGTTCAGGTTTGGTGTCGTTTATTTTTAGCCGTCCGCTGTTCAGAGAGCAGCGAAGGTGAGACCGTACGGGACAGACCCCACAGCGTAAGTTGCTGCTTCTCGCTCACAACTTTTCTTGCTTTGTCTCGACAGGAGTTCAAAGAAGGACGCAGAGCCAGCCACACGGCCCCACAGGTCCTCTTCAGCCACAGGGAGCCGCCTCTGGAGCTCAAAGACACGGATGCCGCTGTTGGCGACAACATTGGCTACATCACCTTTGGTGAGCAGGGCGCGATTGCCCCTCGTGTGGCTCTGATGGGCGCACACAGCAGAAGGCCTACATCTGGAGAGCCTGGGTTGATGTTCTAAGGTGGGCAAGAGGAGGCGTATCAGCTTGTTCACATTGTCATTGCTGGCACTGTGGAAGAATGTCGCAGAGCACTGGTTACAGAACAGGCCGGGTACTGTTGGTTTTTTATTTTGTTTTTGTTTTTGGGTTTTTTTTTTGCGGGTCTGGGGCTGGAACCCAGGGGCATTCGACCTCTGAGCTACACCCCTTGCTGTATTTTTTATTCTTTTTCATTTGAAACAGGGTCTCACTAAGTTGCGGAGGGCCTCACTAAGTAGCTGAGGCTGTCCATGACCGCAGTCCTCCCATCTCAGCCTCCCGAATGCTGGGATCACAAGGGTGCACCACCACGCCCGGCTCAGGTACTGTTTTGTACAGTAACTTTTTTCTGTTTTTTCTTAAGTCTTAAAGAAAAAGGGGTAACTTCTTATTTTGAGAGAGAGAGAGAGAGAGAGAGAGAGAGAGAGAGAGAGAGAGAGAGAGATATCAGCACTGCTGAGCAAATAGAGTTCTGATTGAACTCATGCATTCTACCTCTGAGCTACACCCCAAGCTCTATTTTATTTTTTATTTTGGAGCAATGTCTTGCTAAATTTTTGAGGCTGGCTTTGAACCTGCATTTCTTCTGTCTTCACCTTCCAGGTACTGGGATAATAGATGTGCACCACCATGCTGGGCATCGTTTAGTATTTCTTTCTTTCTTTTTTTAACAGTACTAGGGATGAAACCTGGGGGCCTTCTACCTCTGAGCTACATCCCAGCTTGGTTCTTTATTCTTTATTTTGAAACAGGGTCTCACTGAGTTGTGAAGGGCCTCACTCAGTAGCTGAGGCTGGCCACGAACCATGATCCTCCTCTCTTAGCCTCCCAAATGCTGGGATTACAAGCATGTGTCACCATGCCTGGTCCCAGCCCTATTTTTTATTTATTTTGAAACCGGCTCTCACTGAGTTGCAAAGGGCCTCACTAAGTAGCTGAGGCTGTTCTCAAACTGCGATCCTCCTGTCTCAGCCTCCTGAATGCTGGGATTACAGGTGTGTACCACCATGCCTAGCTGGAATCTCACCCTTGAACTCTGGGGGTCTTGCTGACTGTTAGCTCAATGGTAGAGTAGGTTCAGAGGTACAGAAACTCTGAAAAAGCCCAAGGGAAAGGAAGGACATGGGTTGTCCTATTGTAAAGACTGCAGGTGGCTGGAGCCCAGGCCCAAGCAAAGCAGTTCTTTCTGTCTGGGCTGCCAAGAGCTTCACATCCTTATACTCTAGTTTTTGTTTTCCTGGCAAGAATATAGAATGCTTATCCAAGTGCAGTGCCACACTAACACAGGAGATTCACAGGTTCAGGGCCACCCTTGGTAACCCCAGTTTCAAAATGAAAAATAGGCCGGGCGTGGTGGCGCACGCTTGTAATCCCCGCGCTTGGGAGGCAGAGACAGGAGGATCGCGCAGGTTCGAAGCCAGCCGTGCGCGCTGGCTTAGGAGACCCTGTTTCCAAATAAAAATATAAAAAATAGGTCTGGGAGTGTAGCCCGGAGGTAGAAGGGCTTCCAGGAACCCCAGTACCACCAAAAAAAAAAAAAAAAAAAAAAAATTTTAATGAAAAATAGGGCTAGGGGTAGTAGCTTGGAGGTAGAGGGTCCCTAGGTTCAGTCCCCATTACCAGAAAATAAAAAAATATGTTCTCTAGAATAGAGTTTCTCCAAAGGCTTGCTCTACTTCAGTGCCAAGGACTCAGGGCAGGTAGCTTTGTTTCCTATGCCTTATTTTCTTAAAGTCTGCTCTTTCCCGGGTAGCTAGTTAGCATCACCCTGGAATCTGCTGAGCTGCAGAGGCAGGAGCTGGTAGTCGTGTGGCACTTAGGGAATAGAGTCCAGCATAGAATGAGCGCCCGGGGTCTCACCTCTTTTTACCGGGAGCTCCCTGCTTGTGCTCGTTGGCTGCACGTTGGCTCTGCTGTTCACCTGCTTTGTCTCGGGAGAGCTGAGCCCCAGGGCCCCTCGCGCAGGGAGAGTGACGTTGCCTGCAGGCTTCCTGGCCTTCATGCTCCACCTGATGCCTGTCTGTGCCCTCCCCTCAGTGCTGTTCCCTCGCCACACCAGTGCCAGTGCTCGAGACAACACCATCAACCTGATCCACACGTTCCGGGACTACCTGCACTACCACATCAAGTGCTCTAAGGTGAGGCGGCCAGGCTGCTCACAGGACTCTGAAGTCCGTAGTCACAGGGGCTGGTAGAGCGCTTGCCTAGCAGGCACGAGGCACTGAGTCCCAACACTGTGAGACAGAGACAGAGACAGAGACAGAGAAAGGAAGAAGTTGCCTCCCCTTTCCCTCACCTTTGCCTATAGCAGAGAAATGACTGTCTCTAGAATTGCTCCCCATCCTGCTTCCTGGTGGCCTGGGTCAATCCCGAGGGTGTATGTTTGCAAACCTGCCCAGTAGCTTTCCCTAATGAAAGCAAAGTTTTCTGTCTGGAACAGGACCGCTCAGTACCTGCTGTGCTTGTTTCCAGGCCTATATTCACACACGTATGCGGGCAAAAACATCGGACTTTCTCAAGGTGCTGAACCGTGCACGCCCAGATGCCGAGAAGAAAGAAATGAAAACAATCACGTAAGTAGAGCAGGACCACTTTCCTCCCCCACGCTCACCAAGAAGAAAGTGGTGCTGGTGGCCTGGCCAGCGGTGCCAGGTGAAGCCGGCGGGCTGGGCTGGAGCCACTGGACCGAAGGTGGCATTGACAGTCTCACTTCTGAGTGGGCCACAAGCGGTGTCCTCATCTCCACATCCTGTGAGCAGAGAGAGTGGAAGCTAGAAAGAAAAAAACAAACCACTTTACCATGCCTAGAACCAGGCCCAAGTTAGCCACCACATAGCAGCAGAAATGTCTTTAACCTTGAGAGTTCTAAAGATGCTTTAAACCTCCCACCCTTCTGGCGAAAGGTTAAGAAACTGCTCGGTGGACGCTCAAAGTGGGGTCCACTGGGTGGGAACCTGAACTACTAAGTGGTACTGGGAAACGATTGCAGTCAGGAATTCACCTCTCTCTGAGCCACCCAGAAACTGGGCGGTGATTCTCCCAGCTGCCTGGTACATGTCATGTCCTTCTGGGCTTAGCACAGGTCCAGCCTGAGTGTTCACAGGGGGAAAGGCAGAGACCGCCGTGTGGACTCTGGATCGCGGCTGCGCCGTGGTTGCGGTGCCTCTGCCTGAGGAGCCTTCCTCCTCCTGTTCAGTGTCCCTTTGGGGTCCCACCCTAGTGTAGACTGCGGGGCAGGAGTAAAGGGCGGCCAGGAGCCAGCCTTCACTCTTTCTCTCTGCTTTTGGAGGGGGAAGACGTTTTCATCCCGCTAACTCTCGGGAACGGAGGACGCGCCGGTGGCCGAAGGCTGGAACTTGCTCCTGGATAATCGTAGCCCTTCACGTTGCACCTCTCCAGGTTCTTAAGGGATTCTCCGTTTGGGTTCCATTTTGTACACGTTTGGAAAATAATCTGCAGAAACGAGCTGTGCTTGCAAGGACTTTATAGTTCCCAAGAATTAAAAAAAAGAAAAAAAGAATTCCACTTGATCAACTTAATTCCTTTTCTTTTATCTTCCCTGCCTCACTCCCCTTCCCTCCCACCCTCTTTTCCAAGCTGTTTCGCTTTGCAATATGTTACTGGTAATGAGTTACAGGATAATGCAGTCTTAACTTGTTTTCTCCTAAGTATTTGAGTTCAAAACTCCTATATCTAAAGAAATACGGTTGGGGTCATTAATAAAGAAAATCTTTCTATCTTAAATGAGAATTCTCTGGGTTTCTGGACTCTGAGTACAAAGGAGAGGAGGAGAGAAGAAGAAGGGTGGACACTACTGCCCTGGAATCTGCAGGCCTGGGCGGAAAGCCTCAGGTTCAAGAGCCCGTGCCATCCGTGTCCTTAGCTTCCCCACAAGAGGGGAACTAGTGAGCTGGAAACTTTAACATCCTAGCTGGGTATGGTGGCGCATGGTTGTAATCCCAGTACTCAGGAGGCTGAGACAGAAGGATCACAGGTTCAGTGACAGCCTTAGCAACTAGCAGGACTCTTACAAACTAGTGAGACCCTGTTTCAAAACAAAGAAAGAAAGAAAAAAGGCTGGGGGTTGCTCCTGGGTTCAATTCCCAGTGCCGATAAAGTAAAAACTCGAACATCCTATAAAGCGTGGTCACTGAAGCTGCCTGACTGGTCCTGAGTGACTGAAAAGCTCCCTGCCAGTGCCAAGCACAGTATCTCCAGGCATACTCTTTTGTCATGAATAATGTGTGGCATTTCCCAGAATGCGCTTCACGTGCGTGTGGTTCTGCAGGGCACTGGGCGGGTATCAGCTATGATCTAACACAAACTAAGTGGCCACATCCTCTTTCTCATACAACATCCCAGAAGATGGGCCTGCCACGGCGCTCCCTGTGGGAAATGGCCGCCTACCACGTGGCAGGGAGCCCCGCAGAGCTTGCTGTCTCCAGCAGGACACGGTCCCTGAAATGAAATGGGTTCCGAAAATGTCCTTAGTTAGGAATTACCTGTAGAGTTTTAGGGGCAGTCAAAAAGGTTTTAATGGGTTCTGCCTTCCTGCTTTCCCTTTTAATTTTTCTATAATTTTAGTAGTAGTATATTTCAAACTGGTTTGAGACCCATAAATGAACTGTGAAATCATCTAACTATGAAAACCAACATTTTTATTTCCTAAACTCGATTTTGTAATACTTGTAGGCTGGGCATGGTGATACACACCTGTAATTCTAATACTTGGGAAACTAAGACAGGAGGATCGTAGGTTCAAGGACAGCCTCAGCAAGTAGATTCTCATCAACCTAGCGAGACCCTGTCTAAAAAGAAAAAATAGGGCTGGAGGTGTAGCTTAGAGGCAGAATGCCCTTCAGCTCAATCCCCAGTATCCCTCACACACGCACAAAATTTGTAGATTCATGCGCTTATTTTGGGGGGGGGTATACTGGGGATTGAATCCAAGGGCATTCTATCTCTGAGCTACACACCCAGCCCTGTATTTTATTCTTTAATTTGAAACGGTCTCGCTAAGTTGCAGAAGGCCTCACTAAGTAGCTGAGGCTGGTCTTGAACCTACGATCCTCCTATCTCAGCCTCCCAAGTACTGAGATTACAAGCCTGTCATAATTTTTATGTACCCTTCTGGTTTCCACGAATGATTATAGTATCGTGCCACAACCCAGGAGAGTGACATTAGTGAAGTCCATCCACCTTTACATTTTACCAGCTGCACATATACTTGTTTGGTCTATGTGGTATTTTGGGTTTTTGGGTTTTTTTTTTTTTTTTTTTTTTTTTTTTTTAGCAGTACTGGAACTCAGGAGCATTCTACCCTTGAGCTATACCTCCAGCACTATTTTTTGTTCTTTATTTTGAATCTAAGTTGCAGAGGGCCTCGCTAAGTGACTGAGGCTGGCTGCAGACTGCGATCCTCCCGTCTCAGCCTGCCAAGTACTGGATTACAAGCATACGCCACCACATCGGGCTTGTAGGGCATTTTTTGTTTTGTTTTTATTTTGTTTTTGTTTTTGTTTTTTGTACTGGCGATTGAACCCAGGGGTATTCTGAGTGACACTTCCAGATTTATTTATATTTTTGTAACAGGGTCTCACTAAAAGTTGCAGAGGGCCTCACTAAGTAGCTGAGTCTGGCTGTGAACCTCTAATCCTCCCGTCTCAGCCTCCCAAGTACTGGGATTACAGGTGTGTGCACCATGCCCAGCTCTATATTGTGTATTTCTATGCATTTTCCTTATATGTGTAGCTTTGGGTGACACTAGGGGTGTGTGTAGTGTGTGTAGTGTGTGTGTGTGTGTGTGTGTGTGTGTGTGTGTGTGTGTGTGTGTGTGCGCGCGCGCTGGAGATTGAACCCAGAGGCATTCTACCTATGAGCTATATACCCTCAGTTCTTTTTGAACAGGGTCTCACTAAATTGCTGAGGCTGGTCATGAGCCTTCAATCCTCCTCTCTCAACCTTCTAAGTACTTAGATTAGCATGGCAACCATGCCCAGCTTGACACCAACATTTTTTGGGGGGTGGGTGGGTACTGGGAATGGAACCTAGGGACCTTCGACCTGTGGGCTACACCCTCAGTCCTGTTTTATATTTCATTTAAAAACAAGGTCTCGCCAGGCGTGGTGGCACACACTTGTAATCCCAGCATTTGGGAGGCTGAGACCAGAGGATCCGGGTTTGCAGCCAGCCTCAGCTACTTAGTGAGGCCCTTTGCAACTCAGTGAGACCCAATTTCAAAATAAAGAATAAAATGTATGGCTGGGGTTGCAGCTCGGAGATAGAATGCCCCAGGTTCCATCCCCAGTACCCAAAAAAAACAAGTCTCACAAAGTTGCTGAGAGCCTCACTAAGCTGTTGAGGCTGGCTTTGAACCTGCGCGATCCAAGTACTGGGATTACAAGCGTGCCCCACCACGCCCAGCTCAACACCAGTATTTTTACAAATGGCATAGTGTGAGCAGCTCAGTGGTAGAGTGCTTGCTTGTTGTGCATGAGGCCTGAGGTCTGGTCTCCGGCCAGAAAAACAAAGTGGAATAGTGTAGACTGGCTCAGTCAGCGCCTCACGCCTGTTTGTTACTGACTTGGAGACGTGTTTCAGTTATACCAGCACCGGGATAGTACAAACCCTGTGTTTCAGATTGTCCAGTCCTCGGATTTCTTTTCACTTCGTTTAAATGGGTTCCTAGGAGCCAGGCCTGATGGTACATACCTATAATCCTAGTACTTGGGAGGCTGAGACAGGAGAATCACAGGTTCAAGACCAGCCTCAGCAACTTAGCAAAACCCTCAGCAACCTAGCAGGAACCTGTTTCAAAACAAAAAATTAAATGGGATGGTGGTGTAGCTGTGAGGTAGAACCGCCCTGGGCTCAATCCCCAGGACCACAAAATAATTACATGGGCTTCTTGAGAGCTCCGGGCCCCCTGGTCACTTGCTTATGGCAGGTGGAAAACTAGGCTAAATATAAATGAATATATTGAGACATGGTGACCTGTATCAGTAAGTTTTTTTTTATTCTGATGTTTTCAAAGCATCACTGCTTGGTAAGTTGGAATTCACGATGCTCTCTTACCAATATTGGGAAACAGAATTCTCTCTCAAAAGTACTATAGGTGGCAAAACTGGGTTCTGAAGAAAAAAAGTCAAGATGCTTTATCAGCAAAAATCCATGCTGGTATAAACCCCTATCTGGTAATGCCTTTTTTTCTACCTCAGAGCTGTACCCCCCAGCCCGATTTTTTTTGGGGGGCGGGCAGCGGGCCCGGGGATAGAACCCAGAGGCATTCGACCTCCAAACTACACCCCTGCCCAATTTTTTTATTCTTCATTTTGAAACAGGGTCTCACTGAGTTGCAGAGGGCCTCACTAAGTAGCTGAGACTGTCCACATACCGGGATCCTCCGGTCTCAGCCTCCCAAATTATGGGATTACAAGTGCGCGCCACCACGCCCAGCTCCCAGCCCGATTTTTTATTCATTATTTTGAAACAGGGTCTCACTGAGTTGCAAATGGCCTCACCAAGTAGCTGAGGTTTTCCGTGAACCTGGATCCTCCTGTCTCAGCCTCCCAAGTACTGGGTTTACAAGTGCGTGCCAGCACGCCAGGCTTTAAACCCCTCTCCATATTCATCCCTTTCTCATCTGTTTCTAGGGCACAAGGCGTGTGTGTGTGTGTGTCTGGATTGAACCCAGAGATGTTCTGCCTCTGAGCTGTACCCCCAGTCCTGCTTTCATTTTTTACTCTCTGGTTTCACTCTGTGTGTCTACTGGGGATCAGCCCCTGGGCATTCTACCTCCAAGCCACACCTGGTCTCTTTTCTTAATTTGTTTGGAAACGGGATCTTGCTAGGTTGCTGAGAATCTTGCTAAATTGCTGAGGCTGACCTTGAACCTGTGATCCTTCTGTCTCAGACTCCCAACTACTGGAATTTCGAGTGTGCAACCACACCTGGCTTCCAAAAAAACAGCATGAATCTAGTCTCAAAATCTTCACTTGTCTGTGGGCAGAGGCCCGTTATGACTCCAGTGATGGCTGATGGTCTGTGGGAGGAGGGATGTCTCACGATGGGGGCCGAGCACACTGAGATTGTGGGCTGGAAAAATGTGACCTGGTCTCCACTACTGCCAGCTGTCTCACTCGATCCATGGCCTACCCCTGGGAGGTGGAGGTGGCTTTGGGCTTGAGCTGCACAGGTATGAAACAGCTTTGAAGAGCCTTTGATCTGAATCCAAGTGCCACCACTTCAGAGCCCTGTGACTGCATATATCCTAATCCAAGCAGTAACCGCGTTATCTTTAGTTGGATATGACACCACCTAGCCCACACACTTTTTTGTGTGGTACTGAGAATTGAACCCAGAGGCATTCTACCTCCAAGCTGTACCCCTAGACCAATTTTATTTATTTGGAAACAGCATCTCACTAGGTTGATGAGAGTCTCAATAATTGCTGAGGCTGTCCTTGAACCTGCAATCTTTCTGTCTCAGCCTCCCAAGTACTAGGATTACAAGCATGCACCACCATACCCCACAATTTTTTTTTTTTTTTTTTTTTTTTCTTGGCAGTACTGGGGATGGAACCCAGGGGCATTCTACCGCCGAGCTACATTCCCCAGCCCTATTTTTTTTATTCTTTATTTATTTTGAAACAGGGCCTCACTGAGTTGAGAAAGGCCTCACTAAGTAGCTGAGGCTGTCTTTGAACCCTGATCCTCCTCTCAGCCTCCCAAATGCTGAAATTATAAGCAGGTGCCACCCACCCCACTTCCCACAAACTTCTTAAAAGGAAAAACCACAGATAAATGGTCACATCATAGGAATCTCTTTGTGTGTGTGTGTGGTACTGGGGGTGGAACCCAGAGGCTTTCTACCTCCGGGCTATACTCCCAGACCTTTCTTATATTTTGTTTGGAAACAGGGTCTCACTAAGTTGCTGAGAGCCTCACTAAGTAGCTGAGGCTGGCTTCGAACCCGTGCGACCCTCCTGTCTCAGCCTCCCAAACGCCGTGCGCCACCACGCCCAGTTGGAATCTCTAATGTCTATGATTAAAACAGGCATCAGACTGGGCGTGGTGGCGCACGCTTGTAATCCCAGCATTTGGGAGGCTGAGACAGGAGATTTGAGGTTCGGGGCCAGCATCTTAGGCCCTCTGCAACTCAGTGAGACCCTATTTCAAAATAAAGAATAAAAAATAGGGCTGGGGATATAACTCAGAGGTAGAATGCCCCTAGGTTCAATCCCCAGTACCGGGGGTGGGGGGGAGCCAGGCGTGGTGGCGCACCCTTGTAATCCCAGCATTCAGGAGGCTGAGACCGGAGGATCGTGGCTCGTGGACAGCCTCAGCTACTTAGTAAAGCGCTCTGCAACTCAGACCCGGTTTCAAAATAAAAGAATAAAAATTAGGGCGGCGGGTGGGGGGGTAGCTCGGAGGTCGAATGCCCTAGGTTCCATCCCCAGACCCCCCCAAAAAAAATCAGGACCCCATGAATACTTGGCAAGTGCTTTGTTTTACCACTGAATCACACCCTTGCCCCAAAGCCCTATTATTGAGACTTAAAATGCCACTTAATAAATCTTAGTTTCCTTTTATACACTCAAGGGGATCAGAAGTGAAAGGGCTACTGGAGAATATAGACAAGTCCCATTTTGTTTGGGGGTCCCCGGGCCTCCCCGAGATTTTTTTCTGAGCTTTCCTCTGCTTGGATAGCCCTTATTGCAGAGGGCACGGGGAATGGAGCAGGCAAGGAGGGTAGGAATCTGGATGAAGTAGGCTTGAGTTTAGCAGGAAAGGAAATGAGATTACAACAGGAAATGGAAGGGCAGTTGAAACCAAGAAAGGAAAGAGCCCTCGCTGTGGCATCAGGCTTCTTGCAGAAACTGAAGCAGGGCAGTTGCCGTTAATCCAGGGCCCATCCAGCGTGCCCTTGATCCAGACCCTGAGCCTGGGTTGGCTCTGTGGTGATGAATTCAAGTTCGCTACGGTGCTGCCCCCTTGTGGGAGGTTGCTGCAAGCGCTACACTTTCCATGGCTCACTCTGTACCAGACCTAAGAATCTGACCACCTTTTTGAGGGATTAGGGGGATGCTGGGTATCAAACCCAGGGCTGCCTCCTACAGGCTAGGCTAGTGCTGGACCAACTGAGCCACACTTCAGCCTACCTGGGACATTGAGACCTGCTGAGAGAACAGGGTTTCTTTATTTCTTTTTTTTTTTTTTTTGCATTACTGGGGATGAAACCCAAGGGCATTCTACCTCAGAGCTACACCCCCAGCCCTATTTTTTATTCTTTATTTTGAAATAGGGTCTCACTGAGTTGCAGAGGGCCTCAGTAAGTACTTGAGGCTGGCCGCAAACCTGGATCCTCCAGTCTCAGCCTCCCAAATGCTGGGATTTCAAGCGTGCGCCACCACGCCCAGCTGAGAACAGGGTTTCTTTACCCAAACAGCTGACTTAGGACTTTCTAAAGGGCACATCTGTTCTTGCCCTGGAGGAGTGAAGAGTTGAGCAGAGGCCTGGGGAGGCCCCCGGGGTCCAGAGGCCTTCACGTACCACACCCTCCCTGTCCCAGGTATTGTGGGTCAGCCGAGAAGTTCACATCTCTTAAGAGAATGGCAGTGGATGAGGGAGGCCCAGAGGCCTCTGGCCAGCTCTGACTGGTCACCCTGACACATGCTGCATGTCAGGGAAGGAGAGCAGGTTGGGGCGCAGCCAGCCAGAGGGGGTGTCTGGAAACTTGCACCAGAGCCTTCTGTGGGCCAAGGGGAGAAGCCCAAGGATGCGTCAGTCTCAGGCTCGACAAAGGAGCTGAGAGGAACCAGACGATCGGCGAGGAAAAGGCAGGGCCGAATGGGGGACAGAACCCAGGCTCCCGCTCGCCTGCCCACACTGTCCCTCTTCATACATCACGCCACCCACAGTGTTTAGACAGAGCCGGGGAGAAGAAGCAGACGTCCTAGGTCCCGCGGGGAGGAGGCCAGCGCTGGGAACAGAAGGCCGACTGTTTATTCCTGGCACTCTGATATTCATATCCGAGAGGCCCCGCACAACTTGTGTCCAGACCCCAGGCTGAACTCTCTCAGAGCCTCTGACTTCTGCCCAGCCAGGCCACGTCGCGTGGGCTGAGGGCGGCGCGCTGGCTCCTGGAGGACGGGTTTGAGGCTGGCTGCTCACTCCCACTCTGCTACGCGGGATGGTGGAGCGGCCTTTGGGCCCACGTCTCTCCAGAGCGCAGACGTCCTCTTGCTGTCTGCCTGTGCGCTTAGGTTGTCCTCGTGAGTTACCGCAGCCATAGAAGTGTGGCTGGTATCCAGTCCCCTCACCCCGAAGTCACACTGATAGTAGGCGAAACCGGGCACAGCACCTCTTGGCTTCCCCCTCATGAACGTGCCCTTCTCTCTCCCGATACCTGGGTTCCTCTGTTTTCTTGTGTTGCAAAAGCATCTCTCCCTTGCTTTCCTCCAGCTCCCTCTCTGCCTTTCTCAATGGAGTTCTTGCTTAAAGGGGACTTGTGCAGAGGAGGCCTCACAGTGGTAACAGTACCGAGCATTTCACTGAGTGTGTATGTACTAAGGGCTGATCTGTTTCATGTGATCTTATTTAATCGCACAAGGGGTGAGTAGAGTTCTGAGTCCTAGTTTGCAGATGAGGAAACTAAAGCAAGAGAATTTTAGCTCTGCTACTGAGCTAAATCCCCAGTCCTTTTTATTTTTTGAGACAGACTTGCTAAATTTCCCCAGGCAGGCTTGAACTCGTAATCCTCCTGCCTCTGCCTCCTGAGTTGCTGGGATTCTGATGTGTGCCACTGTGCCTGGCAGACTCATGCCTCGTAGTCACTGAGATCACCCCCCATCAAGTATCAAGCACTCGGGCATATGCAGTTGCTTGTTACCCCCTGAGAGTGTCCACAACACCAAGAGATAGTCTTTCTTCTTCCCATTTAACAGAAGGGAAAACAGGTCCAGCAGTAGCTTGCCTAAGGTCACCCCCTCAGAGTAATTTGTATAGGTATTGCCCAGAACTTGACTCAGAAAGTAATGGAAAAAAGTGTGGAGAAAAGTGCATTTGAGAAAAGTAGGACTGGCCTTACAAGTTGAAAGGCCCAACAGGTGATGGGATGAGGTCTAAGGAGTCTCCAGCCCCAAACACCCAACCACTGCTACCATATCCTACGCACACACTACCCTTTGGTGTCCCAGCAGGAGTGTGGGTGCTGGCCGTCGGTGATTGGCTGGCTGGCCGCTGTAGGGCTGAAGGCTCAGTACCGAGATGTATTAGCTGAGGCAGGAGGTGGGGAGGGGTGGAGTCACTCATTATTCATTAACTGGAATGAGTTTCCCAGATTAGCTGGGCAGTGGCAGGAGGGAGGATTCCCAGCTGGGGAGACCACTGCCTGGGTGGCACAGTGCGGCCAGTGGCCAGGGAGGAGGTCACTGGGAACCAGGAGGGAGGTCTCTCAGTGGCCGCAGCTTGGCAGCTCAGGATGTCAGGTCCCACCCCCAGAGGCGGGGCCAGGGCTGAACCCGCAGCCTCCGCTCCTCCATCCCTCCAGAGCTCCAGACCGACCGGGCAGAGCTTGGGCAGGCAATCCGATTCCACTGCCCCGGAGTGAAGGCACCATGCACCGGCCAGCCAGGATACCAGGCAAGACCCAAAGCCCTGCAAGGCTGGCTACCATGACTCCCTGACACTCAGCAAAGTCCAGGCTGGTGAGCAACACCTGTCCACAGCAGCCATGTGAGTAGCTACTCCCCTCTCTGCCCCTCCCAGCCTTCCGTGAAGACCTCAGGCCTAGAGCCAAAGCCACCCAGGGCAGGGTGCCGGGTGGCACAGCCTGCACCCCACTGGGACATCACACCCTGGGGCCGACCCTCCTGGCCTGGCTGTTCTGGCTACTCTGGTGCAGGTGGGGTGGGGATTCACTCAAGGATGGGGCTGGTCGCTCCAGCTCAGGCCAGGTTGGGGATAACAGGCCAAGTCTCATGGGGTTTAATAAAGTTGAATGGCACAGAAAAGGGAACGGAAACAGGGGTGGGGAATCACTGGAAAGGGAAAGAAGTCCTGGGTGGAGGGCACTGGGGAGTCTGAGGAAAGGAAACGGGAGCTGAGGGCGGGGAAGGGCACGGGTGCAGTGTCAGGGCCCTGGGGAGGGCTGAAAAGGCCGGCGAGCGTCTCCCTCAGCTCAGGGTGGCCGTGGGACCAGTCTGACCCGGGTAGAGGAGAGGGAAGAATCCTAGCCTTATTGACTTTGATCCTAGCAACGGTGGCCGTTTCCCTGTTGACAGAGGTAAGAACTCCCGCAGGACCCAGGACCCAGCCCCGTGGCCCCAGCATGTGCCACGGGGCTGGAAACAGGCGCAAAGGGCAGGGCAGGGCAGGAGCGGGCAGATGGGAGCCAGAGCCCAGGTCTTCCGCCAGCCTCCCTGTCCTCTGGGCTGGCCACAGCGTACGGAGACCTGGGTCCTCTTGCTGCCGGCATCCCCACACTCACACCACGCACCCCACACACCTTTCCTCCAGTTCCCGCCAGGAAGGGCCTGTTGCTAGTGTGGAGCGGACGGATGAGTCAAGTTTATGGGCTGGAAGTCCTACCCGGAGGCTGCTCACTGAACTGTGACCGGCTCTGGGGGAGGGGGTGGGGTGAGGACAGAGCACCCCACTTGTGCCCACACCTGGCCTGCAGAGACCCGCCCCCTACTGGCTCAGTGAGAGGCCTCGCTGGGAGGGGGAGGGGTGGACAAAACACTCCTGGTGGGTCCGCCTTTCAGTCTAAACACTGGCATATAAACAGCTGCCCAGAGGCCAGCCGATGGCAAGTGGCTGGAGCTGCCCTGAAGGACGGCTGCTGCCCAGCCGCTGCGCAGGACATAGGTGTTGCCAGATCTGATTTTCCAAAAGAAACCAAAAGTATGAATTTTTATATATAGCTAAATTGGCAACTAATTGAAAAAATATATGTATCAACACACAGGCCATAAGACCACAGTCCGTGGGTCTGCAATCTCTGGATTAATGTGCAGTCCCTACCCGGAGGACAGTGACCTGCAGGCCCATCCTAACCTGGCTGCCCCTCCTCCATCCAGGCATGCCAGCGGCCACCCCAGGCCTTCCCGGTCTCAAGGCCCAAGATGACACCCAACGGCACGGGGGATGTGCCCAGCACCATCCCTGTGGGGGTGCTGGGGCTCTCCCTGACCCTGGCAGGCCTCATTGTCGCAGCCAACCTGCTCCTGGTACTGGGCATCGCCCGTGACCACCGCCTGCGCAGCCCGCCCGCGGGCTGCTTCTTCCTGAGCCTGCTACTGGCCGGGCTGCTCACAGGGCTGACGCTGCCCATGCTGCCCGGACTGTGGAGCCAGAGCCACCGGGGTTACTGGTCCTGTCTCTTCCTCTACTTGTCTCCCAACTTCTCCTTCCTCTCCCTGCTGGCTAACCTGCTGCTGGTGCACGGGGAGCGCTACGTGGCAGTGCTGCGGCCGCTCCGGCCCCGGGGGAGCGCTCGGCTGGCCCTGCTCCTCACCTGGACTGGCCCCCTGCTCTTCGCCAGCCTGCCCGCTCTGGGCTGGAACCACTGGAGCCCTGGCTCCAACTGCAGCTCCCGGGCTGTTTTCCCGGCCCCCTACCTCTACCTCGAGGTCTACGGGCTCCTGCTGCCTGCGGTAGGTGCCGCCGCCCTTCTCTCTGCCCGCGTGCTGGCCGCCGCCCACCGCCAGCTGCAGGACATCCGCCGCCTGGAGCAGGCGGTGCATCGCGACACACCCTCCGCGCTGGCCCGGGCCCTGACCTGGAGGCAGGCCAGGGCACAAGCCGGAGCCACGCTGCTCTTTGGGCTGTGCTGGGGGCCCTACGTGGTCACCCTGCTCCTGTCGGTCCTAGCCTACGAGCAGCGGCCACCCCTGGGGCCTGGAACTCTGCTGTCCCTCCTCTCACTGGGCAGCACCAGTGCAGCGGCTGTGCCTGTGGCCATGGGCCTGGGTGACCAACGCTACACGGCACCCTGGAGGGCAGCGGCCCACAGGTGGCTGCAGGTGCTTCGGGGAAGAGCCTCCAGGGACAGCCCAGGCCCCAGCACTGCCTACCACACCAGCAGCCACAGCAGCGTCAACCTGGACTTGACCTAGGCAAGGGCCCCCGCAGACCCCTAGAAGTATCCATCCATCTCAGCCACAGTCCGTGGGTCTGCAATCTCTGGATTAATGTGCAAGCCCTGTTTCTGTCCCCACTTCTCTGGACAGAGACCCCACGCCTATTTGACCCCACCCTGATGGAATAAAGTTCCCCTGGCAATTTATGGTGACTTTGTTCCACAACAAGACACCATACCTCAGAGGGTGGCTGGTGAACAGCCACAGAAAGAACCTAAGACAGGTGTGTACCCAGGGAGACTCCATCTAGACAAGCAAGAAACCATCAACTTAGCAAGACACGATTTCCAGATAAAGAAACAAAACACGTCTGGGGGTACGGCCCGGAGGCAGAAGGCCCCTGGGTTCCACCCCAGTACTACACACACACACAATCATCACCAGAACGAACCACCACTTGAGGAGGGTGGGCCGCCCTATCGTGACCACCAGCAGTTTGAAAGGAGCCTCGGCCCGTCACAAAATCTACAGACACTGCCTCTGGGAAGTATATTTTATTTACATTTTTAAAATCTGTAACTAATATCTCTTCCTCCTTTCCACCCCCAGAGACTTGGGAAGGGAAAGAACGGGAACTTCAAAGACCTACTCCCCACATACAAATGTGCACCCCGTGGCTCACACCAGCAATGAAAGTGAAAGAGAAAGAGGCCTGTCCCTCCCTGGCAGGGCCTCTGGTGCGGGCAGGGGACAGGAGGGGAACCCGAGGGCGGAGTCTAAGGAGAAGGAAGGGACGGAGGGGCAGGTCTGTTGGAGAGGCTGGGAAGCAGCTAAGCCCCTCCCCTCTTCCCTCGGTACCGCCTCTCTGCTGGTGTGGGGGGGTCTCCCTTCATCCCCCTCGACACCAGACACCACCAGAGGCTGCAGCCATTAGCGGTCAGGCCTCTGGACACAAAATACTTTCGCTTTGTGGTCTCCTGACGTGGTCACCACCAGGGAGGCATCTCTGTGAACAGAAAGCACAGGATGGAGGACTTGAGGAACCAGCCCCAAGCCCACGGGGCCCTGTGCAGGCTCCTCCAGCACACGACCGACCCCAAAGCCTAGCACTGTGCAGACTCGTCCACGCGAAAGGGATCAGAAGGCAATGCCCAGGCATGGGAGCAACAGAGCCGAGTGGGATGGAGAGCCGGCAGCCTCTCACTACTGAGATACGACACCCCAGAGGGTAACTGGCAACCTGGGGCTGTGAACCCTCAGGCTTCCCGATATCCCCGCCTCACAGGCTGCACCCAGCCTCCCTTAGCAGTCCCCTCCCACACCCGAGACCCCATGCTAGCCCCCTTTTCCAAACACAGACACCCCAGTCCTCACCACTTGACTTACTTGCTGAGGGCAAAGTCCAGAATCTCGGCTGTGTGGCCCCGGTAGTCAGTGAGCAGGCGGCCGGTCCGTGCATCCCAGAGGCGCACGATGCCATCCAGGCTGCAGGTGTAAACCACAGCGGTGCCTGCCTCCCACAGCAGCTGCACGATGCCCGACTGCCCCGGCGTGTGACAGAGGCAGGGCAGAGGTCAGGTCTGGGGCAGAGGCTCCCAGAAGCCTGGGATAGCCCGGGGCCATGACCGCAGCCCACCCGGAAGCCAGCTCCTACCTGGTGTTGACACTGGTGCCTCAGTGTCTGTGTAGACAGGTCATAGATGGCCAACGTTCCATCCAGGTAACCAACAGCTGCCAGCGGCATCCTGAGCAGCGGAGAGACCAGGAAGGTTCATGAGGCCCTGGACTCACATGCCCCTCCTCCCCGGTCCCTGTCCAGGCCCCTCCCACAAGCCACTTGGCCCCACCCCTCTGATCTCCTGGCGGAGGCTCTGGCTCACACTCACACACTGCAGAAGCCCAGGGACTCCACCGAGTTGGACTCACTCTCCTCCCCTTCTCCCAGGTTGGGCTGGGAGGCCACAGTCTCAGGTCTGAAAACACCTACCACCTATCAGTGAGAAGAGAGGATCAGGGGGAGCCTGGCCCTGGGCCCTGACAGAGGCAGAGTGAGGGAACAGGAAAGGGAGGGCAGAGGACCCGGGAGGGAGAGCAGCAGGAACCAGCCAGGCTCCAGGGCCACTCACCTTGCCGGTGGTGGCACTGACCAGCTTGGCCTGGCAGTCCACAGAGCCAGTTAGAATCAGGCTGCCATCCTGGTTGGTGGCAACACAGGTGAGAGGGCCCTGGTGACCCTCAGTCCCTGGGATGAAGCAGGGGACAAGTCACGCTCTGAGTCCCGCCCCCTTCCACAAAGGCCCAGGCGACACTTCCCCCACCTCTGATACCTTTGAGCACATGGATAGGATTTCCCTGCTTCAGATCCCAAATCCTGATGGTGCCATCTTCATAGCCTACCACAGCTCTCTTCCCTACAGGGTCAGAGGCACCAATGAAGAGAGGACGAGGGACACACCCAAAGGACCGGGCAAAGGGACAGGGAGGAGGAGAGAGGGTGAGGACAAGCACTCCTCTGGGGGGGTCACAGGGGAGACCCAGTTCAGGGCAGAAAGGAGGTGCTGCAGGCTTTAGGCCAAAGAAATGGGCCCGAGTTTGCCGGCTAAGGTCAGGAGGGAGCTCAGGGCAGTGTGTAACCCCAGACCCACCTCTGTACCCAGGGACACGCAAGGGAGCTGCTCTCACCATCAGGGAGGACACGGCCACAGGTGGCTGGGCAGTTGGGGCCCTGGAAGGTCTTACAGTCACCATTCGGGACCTTCCACATCCAGGTGTTGCCATCAGCTGTGCCTGCCAGTAGGACGGGTGCCCGAGGGTGCCACTCCATCCACTGGGTAGAGAGGAAGGATGAGCAGAGGCCTGAAGCTCTCGCCCTACCCAGTCCCCACACAGTGAGTCCCGCTCTAAGGAGCTCACCTCCAGGTCTCCTGCTTCAAAGGACCAGACCTCCTCCTTTGTGTCCACCTGCCACACTTTCAAGAGACCACTCATGTCTCCTGTGGCCACTAGGGTGGAGTCGTGGCTGAAACCAGCACAAGTCACAGAGTCTTTATGGCCTGCAAAGAAAAGTGGGCAGAAAAAGAAGCAAACGATAGGGCACCTAAGTTCTAGGGACATGAGCCAGGCATCTGGCCCCTAGAAAGACCAACTAGGAAAAAAGGTCGGTGAGCCCAACAAAACAGGTGACCAAACTCACTGCAGCTCCAGGAACCAACACCCCCAGGTCACCCTGGAGAGATGCTGCTGGCCCCTACTGGACTTACAAGCCAAGTCCAGATGTCCGAAGCCTTATCTTTCTGTCCCTTCTGCACCTCTGCCTGAAATTCCCGTGTCCTTCTCTCTGTCCACTGAACCCTACACCACTGTCACTTCCTCCCAGGCCCTTCCTAGACTCTGTCAGTCTATTAGCACTTCCTGCTTCTGTGCCTGTCACAGGCTGCAGTACTACTCTCCTTCGTGTACCCAGGGCCCGGTCCAGAGCTGGCACAAAACAGAGGTCAGTAAGCGGCCACCCCGAAGACGTCCAAAGGAACACAACCTTCCCCAGGCCCCGCAGCAGCCCCTTACCTGCACACTCAAAGAGCAATTCCCCGTCGCTGAGCCGCCACACAAAGGCTTTGTCATCCTCACCCCCTGTCACTGCCAAGGTGTTAGTCTTGGGGTCCAGGCTCACACAAAACACAGATGCTGTCCCAAGAGATATTCCACAGGTGAGGGGACAGGGTTCCCACCAAGAGTTCTGTCCTTCAGAACCTCCAGGAAGCCTGTCCCCTTTCACCCAAAGCAACATGTCTTCCCTCCTGGAAAAGAAGGTGCATTCGAGTTCTAATTTGCAAGCAGCAGGTTGTTAAGAGAAATCCTTCCCCACGCCTGCTGAGCTCCACGTCCTTCTCCAGAGCAGATCCCGTAGTGTTCTGTTCCCTTCCCCACCCCACACCGAAGCCACGGACAAGGGGTGGGCCACGGGAAGGGCGTACAGTTCTCACCACAGGATGCCACCACCCTGAGTATGAGTAGACGAGGCAGCACCATGTCACTGGCTTCTTACCAAGAGCTATTAGTTGAGGACATTATATAAAATATGTTCAACAGGTACATTTTTGATGGAAATTACCTCTAATTTCCACTCAAGTTACTTTGATTAACTTCCATCCATCCAAGGTAACTTTTTAAAAGAAAACTAAGACGCAGGCAGGTTAATGAAGCTCATAAGTTGATAAGCAGCACAGGTAGGATTTGAACCCAGATGTCTCAACTGACTGCAGGATCTTTTGGCCACAATGCTCCCTACCTGTGAGCTCCTACAGGTCAAGGCCAGCCGCTTTCCCTTCTCTGCCTCTCATAATGCTCTGTGGGCATCACGTGCAATGCTCAGGTGCTCACCTGGATTGATTTAAAGAGGATCTCCTCGGAGGCCTACCTGAGTGCAGTGCAAAGGTGGCCTCACTATCGTCAGGGCCCTCCATGCTGCTGACCACCCCTTCGTGAGGTTCCAGAACCCAGCCCTCCTCGTTGCCCTCTTCCTCTTCTTCCTCTTCCTCAAAGTCCACATCTTCCATCTCCTGGGCCAGATCATCTGCTTTGGAGAGAGTGTTAAAAGACGGAGACTGGGAGGCACAAGAGGGATGGGGTGAGGCGTGAGGAGGCCGAGGCTGGGATGGGTCATGTGGCCAGAGGATAAGGTGGAGCCGGAGGGATGGGGTGTAGCGGGGGGCAAGAAGGGCAGAAGGAGGGGCATGTGGGGAGATGGATGGGAGGCAAGGTCTGAAGACCTGGGGTTGATCGGCCACCGAGTGGGAAGGGAGGGCCGAGGGCATGATGGGAAGGGGGTGTGTGAGGGGAAGGGCCAGGGGAGGCGTCAGGGAACCCCCACCCCTCCAGGCCTGAGAACTAAGTATGGGGGCGGGGGAGGGGGGCACAGAGAGAGATGTCTATAGGAAAGACCGGTGGGGTGAAGGGGTAAGGGGGGGGAGAAGGAAGGGTCAGAGGCGAGGGGTGAGCGCCTCCTGTCCCATGGCCTGAGCAACAGCAGTTCTCACCCGGGTCCGGCGGGCCGGGATCCAGTTCTACCACCTCGATAATCTCTTCATCACCATGAAAGCTTAGGGTCTCCAGCGGGGGGGTGTCAGCGGCAGCCCCGCTTTCCGATTCGGACTCCATGCGGCGCAAGCGGCCGATCCACTTCTCTGGGCCCAAACGCCTCCCAGAGTCAGCTCTGCGCGACGACGCGGAACTCGAGCCCCTCCTCCCGGGAGGAAGTAGGCGTAGGCGACTCCCGGCAGGAAGAGTGACAGCCTTCCATCCAATAACGACGGGGGTTGGCTGACTGACTCGCCAATCACAGGGCAGAACTGGAGAGGGGGCCGGGGCGTGGCGGGGAGAGCCCCAACTCGGCCCGATCTGACTCCGCCCCCAACAAGAGAGAAACAAGCGAGCGTGCGCGCCTCCGGGGTCTCCTGGGAAGAGTAGTTCTCCGGGGTCCGCCGCGAGTGCTTCCGGGAGTTGTAGTTTCTGGTCTGTAGGCGGGACGGAAGGAGCGGGGGAGGCCCCTGACGCAAACTACAATTCCCGGCGGGGAGCGCGGCGAAGTGGGGGTGGGATTTGAACATGGCGGCGGTGGTAGCTGCTACGGCGCTGAAGGGCCGGGGGGCGAGGAATGCCCGCGTCCTCCGGGGTAAGGAGAGGGACCCCGGGGAGGGCAGGACTGCAGGAAATACCTTTCTTTCACATCCCGCCCGGCAATAGCAGGAGGTCAAGGCTACCAATTCCTGTCCACACCTCTCTGCAGGATGTTAGAGTCGGGGGGTGAAAAGATGCTCTCTAGAGGTCACCCCGTCCATCCCCCTGCCTTCGAGTTACGTGACACCTCAGGGGTCTTGCTGCGAGAGGAAGCCCAGAGGAAGCCTTAAGACTCCCGCGCTCCAGGAGTTTCACACTCACCGCAGTGCAGAGGAAAGAGCCCTGGGCTTCTGAAGGTTTGGGTTCTAGCCCTGGGTAACTAGCAGTTTGACCTTGGGCGAAGCAGTTCATCTCTCAGGGCTTCAGCTTCTTCTTCTATAAAGTAAGGGGATGGAGTAGGCTATCTTCTTCCAGTGCTAACAGTCTGCAGTTTAAAACCTTTGCCCGGATTTCCTTCATACGTCTAGTGTGAGTCCCTCTGCAGTCCTCCCATCCTGTCGTCCGAAATGAAGAACGGGGAAGCTCGCTGGCTTGGCACCAGCCTGATGAGCCCGCAGTGACGTAGAAGTGTCTTCCAGAGGTGCCACCTCGATGGCGATTTTCTCATCTCCTTTAGGATTCCCCCTAGCACTTGTTACTCCAAACTGCAGTACCCACCCCCCTCGAGTCTCAGCCACCTCTACCCAGCCCTTACCCACCTCCCACTGGCTTTTTTCTCAACACCCATATTGACCTTCCTTACTTCATCTACAGGAATCCTCTCAGGAGCCACAGCTAACAAGGCTTCCCAGAACAGGACCAGAGCACTGCAGAGCCACAGCTCCCCAGAGTGCAAGGAGGAGCCCGAGCCTCTGTCCCCAGAACTGGAGTACATTCCCAGAAAGAGGGGCAAGAACCCCATGAAAGCTGTGGGACTAGCCTGGTGAGTTTTAACCGCCCAATGGGAGTGCATCCAGGGGAGGGCAGGATCCAGGAACTTCTCTGTGTGTCAAGTGGTAAAGAAATCCAAGGTTTTGAGAACAGAATTGCTGGGTTTGACAAATGGAATGAATCACAGGGAGGTGGGAAAGTATGTGGAATTGTGGAGACTGTGGGTTTTCTGTTGAGTAAACTAAGCTGATCTGCTTTGATTTTGGGTCCCTGGCATCATCCTCTCTTCTGGGAGCTTGGCATGAGATCCAGCTCCCAGTAATTAATTAATTGAGAGTATGTGAGGGTAAATTACTTATGTAGTATTTACAAGTTGTTCTGTATACTGTTTTTTTGGCTCTGATTTTTACCTTAGTTATATATTATTGATCAGTGTTAAAGAAAAGCGAGAAGGCTATAACGTTTTTCAGCACTTGAGGTATGCAGTACTGTACCATGTAATAATGTTTTAGTTTGTCTGAGAGAATATTAATACCATTTTACAGAGGAGGGAACTGAGGCTCATAGCTGGAATTCTCACCAGATCTTGTGACCATGCGCTTTTCCCCACACCAAGGCACCCCCAGTAGCAGTTACCGAGATTAAAGGAGGGGGCCTGAGGTGTAGCTCAGTGGTAGAACACATATTTAGCGTGAGCAAAGCCCTAGGTTCAATCCCTAGCACCAAAAGAGGGGTGGGGGAGGGAGTGAGAGGGAGGAGTCTGGGAGGGGATGCGGAACAGTACAGCAGAGGAGATCTTTGCAGAGACTCAGAGAGGAAGAGGCTGGTCTGCATTAGAGAATCATGCACAGCACTGGGGCTGGAAGCCCAGGGTTCATACTTGTGAATATAGCAGGCTATGAGGGAACAGAGTGAAGAGGTAGGCAGAGACCCAAGCACACTGGGCCTTTTGTGCCATGCCTAGTTTGGACTTAGCCAAGAGAGGGAGAGCTTTTGCGCGGCCTTAAGCAGGATCTAATTTGCGTGGGTCCCTCCAAGCAGCCAGCACGGAGACTAAGTTGACGCAGGTGCTGTCATAGCCTTTAGGCAACTGAGAAAGCTGGAGTGCTTCCCCAGCTCCTCTGGCCCAGGGTCGGCCCCTGCCCAAACCCCGTGCACATCTCCCCACCCCTAGGGCCATCGGCTTCCCCTGTGGTATCCTCTTCTTCATCCTCACCAAGCGGGAAGTGGACAAGGACCGTTTGAAGCAGATGAAGGCTCGGCAGAACATGCGGGCGTCCAACACGGGCGAGTATGAGAGCCAGAGGTTCAGGGCCTCCTCCCAACATGCCGGGTCCCCTGAAGTTGGGGCTGGGGTGCAGGCCTGAGTAGCACTGCATCAATCCCCCCCTCCCCCGCCCCCCAAGACTGTTTTGACTGTAAAGTTCTCCAGTTTGCAGATTCTGGTCCTTGCCTCTCTGCTCCAGCAGAGGGCGCGGGAAGCCAGGTGGACTGCCAGCCCCTCTGCCCCTCCCACACGGAGCAACCAGCCAAAGGCAAATAAAGTTATTGAGTGAGCAGCAGAAGGAAGCAGGTCTGGGTTTGTGAGTCCCTGGGGAGGGGAGGGGCCAAGGGCGGGGTGCTTACTCATGTGTGCTCCCTCTCACAGAAGAGCTGCGTTCCCACCGAATGGTGGGGCAGCCGGAGACTTAGTGCTACAAGCCTAGACTTGGGGCCTGGGGACCAAGCCCTCAGAGCTGAGGCCCAGGAGGGTGGGGGCCCGCGCAGCTTTGAAGCAAATAATGAAGAGAATCAAAGGTGGCGTGCAGGGCGTGGTGGCAGTGAAGCAGTACTCTTGGCAGAGTCCAAATGATTCAACCTCTCTGGGTCTCAGTTTCCTCGTTTATAAGAGATTGGACTAGTGATTTCTAAGACAGAGGTCCTGAACCTGTGGTCCATCCTCTTCCCCATCTGCAGCTCTGTAGGAGGAGAGTTACTAGCTCCCATGAGGTTTTTATAAAGGACCCCTGACACAAAGAGTTCCCTCAGGATCCAGTATTGCAGGTTTGAGCTCCCCTTTCCCCGAGTCAGCTTTTGAGCCTTCACCAGCCTCTGGCGCCCTCACTAGGAACCGCAGCAGTAAAGCATATTTGGTTACCTCAGGAAAGGCCCATGGAGACCACGCCAGATACAGAGGTAGAAAGTGGATGCTTTGGGCTGAGCCAGATATTCTCAGAGCCAGCACCTTCCAGTGAAGAAAAACAGAGCCACACGGGAGTTTAACTTCTAAACATAAAACTTTTATTATATTTCTGGCTATGTCCTTTCGTGTGATATACTTAGGATCAAATGCTCAATAGAAAATTCCTAATTATATCCTTGGGCTGATGTGGTTTCCATCCCCACCTGACTGACTGACCCCGTCCCTTCCCCTTTTCCAGCCTGAGGCACTTGTGTTACAAGGAAAGCAGTGTGCTGTGTGCATATATGTCACTGTCAACGTGATTTACACTATGATCTAAGACTTGAATGCACCAATGAAAGTATATTAAAAAAAAATGAAAGCAGTAGCTGGCTGGAAAGATGGGGCTTAGTTGAAACCCCCCACCTAGCACGTGTTCAGAACAGAGAGAGGAAGTCACCTTCCACTTGGAGCCCTCCCTATGTTAGCAGAAGGAAAAGACTCAGAAGTCTTATTGGGCACCAAAGCGGGCACCAGTATTTCTCAGACCAGTTCAAGGCATTTTCCTGCCCCCCCCATCTCCTGACACTGAACACTTGTGTGCCACACTCATGATTCTAAAATCACCCCGTTTCTGGCCTTTGCCCCTCACTTTCTGCTCTGAGCAGAGAAAGCAAAAGGTCCCTCTGACCAGGCACCTCAGAAGCACCCAGGGACACCCAGGAAGCTTTGGAGAATGGAGACGAGAAGGCTCCAAGTGGCCCGCCCCCTCTGCCGCCATCCGAGCCTGGAGGGAGCTCGGGAGAGATGCTGCTCTGTGTTCGCCCCTTACTTTACTCTGCTCACTGGTCCTCCCTCCCAGCCCTAACCTGTAAATGATGTATACATGTCACTGCAACAAGATGGGGAGGCCCCTGGCACAGGCCTCTCCCTTCCTGAGCTAAATGGTGCCAGGCCTAGGGAGTACAGGGTAGTGGCCTATGCGTCCAGGAGGCTGGAGTGTCCTCTGGCCTTACTGGGTTTAGAGGAGAAGTAGAAGCCGATGGCAGAGTAGGAGAAGAACCTTCTCACCTTGAAGCCCCTTCCACCTTCGTGCTCCCTTCCAGCTATGGAACAGGCCCCCACCCACCCCAGCTGCTAAGAGTTTAGTGTCACAGTGTGAGTAGAGGGGAGAAGACACATCCCCAGCCTGGTAGCTGAGAGTTCTCGGCCTCCCCTACCTCACCAGGTTCTCACGCCTCCACAGCCAGAGGCAACCCTTCCCCGGGACAAAAAGGAAACCGGGCGGGCATATTACTTGAGGAGGAGAAAAAGGGTCTGAAGCCCAGACCACAGTCACAGGGCCGGGCCCTCTGGGGAAGGGAGAGCCCGGGTGGGTGGAACGGGGGTGTTCCTCAGTTGCGATCCCCCAGCAGCTGCAGCACAAAGGTGAAGATATAGATGATGTCTGTGTAGATCTGCAGGGCGCCTGTGATGTAGTCCTCCGGGCTGATGGTGTGCTTCCGGTTCCCCAGGACCAGCTGTGTGTCGTAAGCTAGGAACTGCGGGGCGGAAGCCAGAAGTGAGCACCAGGAGCGCAGTGTCCAGAGCTCATTTCTGGTCAGCAGAGCTGACTGCGGAGCCTGTGGCCACACAGTGTACTCAGGGACTCGTTAACGAGCTGCATAACACATGCTCTCTACCCTCCAGCAGTTCACTATTTAGAGACGGAGACAGACCCCCCCCATCAGCTCTAACCTCAGGCAACGTGAATAAGAGACGTGGGCATGCCCAGAAAATCACGGAATGTATCAACAGCAGACAGCGGAAACACTGTCCATGGTCCCATTCCAAGCCACCTAAACGCAGTCAGTCCCCGCAGCCCCCTCCATCCCCTAAGCTCGCCTTTCTAAAGCGGGGCAAGGACTGACTTACCAGGGTGAAACAAATGGCCCCCAGCGCAGCATAGACCATGTGAAGCCAGTATATCTGGGAAGGAATGGAAGGGGATGGGGTTAGAAATCTGCACAAAGCTGAGCCGAGCGAGCAGGCCTGGGGACCCAGCTAACCCCTGGGATTTGAGCTTCACCGTGGGAGATCCAGGAAGGCAGCTCTCTGTGCCCTTCTAATTCCTGGAAGAAATTAAGAGCGAGGGCACAGTGGGTATTCTGGCGCGTGCTTCTAATCCTTATATTTGGAAGGCCGAGACAGGAGGATCACAAGCTCATGGCCAGCCTCAGCAACTCAGTGAGGCCCTCAGCAATTTATTGAGACTCTGTTTCAAACTAAAATAATAAAGTAGGGATGAGGATGTAGCACAGAGGTAGATGTCCCAAGGTTCAAGTCCCAGTGAGACAGACACACACAGACGTGCACACACACACAGAATGATGATATATTTGGCAGAAAAAGCAAAGGCCATCCTAAATTGACCATAAAAACCAATCTACTGGATATGGCAGCACATACCTACAATCCCAGCCACTCAGGAGGCTAAGGCAGGAGTATTAAAAGTTCAAGGCCAGCCTCAGAAAACTAGCAAGACGCTGTCTCAAAAAAATTTAAAGGGCTGGGATATAGCTCAGTGAGAGCACACCTGGATTCAATCCAGTACTGCCAAAAAATAAGAAACCAGCCAGGTGTGGTGGCGCATGCTCGTAATCCCAGCATTCAGGAGGCTGAGACTGGAGGATCGCGATTCACGGACAGCCTCAGCTACTTAGTGAGGCCCTCTGCAACTTAGTGAGACCCTGTTTCAAACATAAAGAATAAAAAATAGGGCAGAGGGTGCAGCTCGGAGGTCAAATGCCCGTGGGTTCCATCCCCAAACCCGCAAAAAAAAAAAAAAAAATAGCATCTTTTAGCCAAACCAATCTCCCAAGCTAGTTGAGGTGGGGAAGAGATAGCAGGAAGTGGTAGCACTGAGGGGCAGACCCACACGTGCTAGCTGAAGAGTCCCAGCATCTTTCCCCTGTCAGCGGCATCACTCAGCAGACACACAGCCCATCCAGGGACAGACAAACTAAAAGAAGGGCCACAAGGAGCCAGACCTGAGGACATGTGCCTATAATCCCTGCTACCTAAGAGGCTGAATCAGGAAGATCACAAGTTCCAGGCCAGCCTGGGCAATTTAATGAGACCCTATCTCAAAATATAAAAATAAACAGAGATAGGGATATAGCTCAGTGGTAGAAGGTTCCTGGGTTCAATCCCCAGTACTTCCAAAAAAGAAAAAAGAAAAACAGAAGGGCTACAGAGGAAGCCCCCATCACCCTGATGTGCATCAGAATTGGGGGCACCCACAGGGCAGCCCTGCTTGCCACTCCTCCAGGTGCCTGTCCTCAGCAGGGCAGGGCCAGCCCGTGGTGAGCTGGCTGCAGCTCGGTTCTCACCCTCCCCCCGCCTAGGGACCCTGTGCCCTCCTTCCACTCACTGCAATCAAAGAAGGAATCAGCTCCAGTGATCCCAAAGCCTTTCTACCCAGGTCCATTTCAGTCCTCGGGTTCCCTCCCACTCTGACCCCCAGAACTTGGTCTCAGCTGTCAGAGCTGATCCACCGCTTCCCAGGAACTCGTAGGTCAGGGTTCCAGGTGCCATGCCTTCCAGGGCCATTTGTTTCCCGAGACTGACTGCACCCTAACCCCAAAGGATGGCACTACCATGTAGACATCTCTGCTGCCAGTAGAGGGGTTCCGGGGATCCAAGCCTGCCCAGAGGCCCTGCTACACCCTCTACGGGAAGTCTGTAATGAGTCCTGGTTTCAGTGACCCCGGCCCTCATGCAATGCTCACATATTTGAAGGCCAGCACGATGCTAGTGACAATCCCAGTCACCATCAGCACAATTCCCAGGACACAGAAGAGGCCTGTACACGAAGTGAAGTCCACCTGCCCAGAAGAGAGAATGAAGCACCTGTCAGGCAACTGCAACAACTAGCAGCCTGGCCAGCTGGCCCTGCCCTGCCAGGGCGTCCCAGGGCTGCTTCCTGGAGGCACGGGAGTGCCCAGGATGCGCTAAGGAGGCAAGGAAGCAGCAGATGGGGCGAGGGGATTCAGTCTCCTAGAGAACTTCGTGGTCTATAGGGGCCTGGGCCCTCCCAGGCTTACTCAAGGCCAGACTCAAAGGGCCAGGACTTATAAGCAGGAGGGGTGGGTGGCCAGGGAAGGACCTCCATGCCCTCACCTTGGTCTGAATGCAGAAGATGGTGACAGAAATGGACACCACAGCAGTGATGATCATTGCAATGATGACAGCTTTGGTTTGATACATACTGGGGAGGGGGGGCAAAAAGAGGCCAGAGGCATAAGCCACATATAAATGGCTTCAAACTCACCACTTCCAGAAGGATCCCACCCGAGTCCATCCCTGCAGATGACCGCCCTGCTCCCCCATGACACACGCTGCCCAAGAGTGTAGCGGATTGTCTCTGACTGTACCTGGAAATGGTGCCCGTCATAAAGCCCATGGCAAAAGTCTGAGGAAAGGAGAGAAATAAGAGAAACGTTTCATAACAGCAGGGACTGGGGTGTGCAGCTTGGGGATAGGTTGTTTGCCTGGTATATGCAAAGGCCCTAGGTTCAATCCCCAATGCCACCCCCACAGAAAAGAAAGGGCCCTTGGACATGACCATGGTGGACTGCCAGAGCTGAGGGTAGATGTGACTGAACTGCAAAGAGGCAGGAGAACAAAAGCAGATAGTCAGGACAAAGGGAGGAGACACCCAGAGACATCCTTCCCCTGTGGTGTCTCCAGCCCAGCCCTGGACAGCCCCCCCTCGACTTACAAAGAGGGTCAGCAGGATGATGTTCCATGGGAACCGGCGTCTGAGAGGAAAGAGAAGCCCTGGTTACGTGACTTGGGACTCAGGCCTCGGTGGCTCCTTTAGCAGAGGAAATGCCTGGCTCCTGAGCCTGCAGGACCTGGACTGCCCTGGGAGGGGAGGCTGGCATGGCTTCTGGTACCTGCTCAGGTGTTTACACAGCGGCAACATGGGGCCAGAAAGACCTGGGCTTATTTGCAGCTCTTATGCTGACCCCTTCCGGGACTGTGGGAACGTTGTGCATCCTCTCTGAGCCTTGAGTTCTTCCTATTTGGTTTTTTGTCCCCCCCCCCATTGTTTTCTCCTTACTCTTTTTTCTTTACTGTTTGTTAAATGGATCAAATGCTACGTATCTTGCAGGGTTGCTGTGTAAGTGCTAGCTAAATAGACCCCACATGCAGTACTTTGTACACACCTGAACAGTAGCCACCGACGACGACATCACCACCACCACCACCACCATCACCATCACCACCACCACCACCACCACCACCACCACCACCACCACCACCACCAGCATTTCTTGTAAGTTTCGCTCAACTGTCATAAGGAATCTCTTCTCTTCCCCCAATACTTGGTTCCTGTCATTGTTGCCACCTCTCCCCCAAACACACACACATACTGCTGCCCTCCTCCGTGTCTAGGCATTGGAACTCACCGGGGTCCCTGGCAGCAGGCGAGCATCAGGTAGGTGATGATGAAGACGGCACTGGGGAGGAAGCGAAGGGGTGGAGTCTGCAGACCCAGAGCTGCTCCCAGCCCTCCCCCCAGCCTGGGGCTCGCAAAGTGAGGCGAGCTGCTCAGGAGGATGGAGGAACAGGAGTGTCCTAGCCGGCACTGAGAAGCTCTGTAACACAGGGGTCTGGGCCAGGAAGGAGGTTTAGGGAGGCCACAGAGATCACTGGGAGAATCTGTGTGCCACGCAGGGTGCAGGCTGCCCAAGGCCCACCGAGGTCCCCTCCCGGCCACGTGTTAGGCAGTCCTGTCCTCATCGGAGCGCACACAGCCACACTCCCAGCACGGGAGACTGGGAAGGCCCCCTTCAGAAAGCATTCTGATCCCACCCTGGGCAAAGCTGGTCAACTGGAAACTGAAACCGCCAGCCCCTCTCTTCTGTGTATCCCCGAGAGAGCACACACACTCACTAGGACACGTAGTACACAGCCACGTTTCTCCTCACAAACGCGCTGACTGGCTCCCTGTGGAGGGGAAGGAGAGTCAGCTGGCTTGTCTGCCGCCCTGCCCAGCCCCTCCCGGCAGCTCAGCGGGGCCGAGAACTCACACAAAGGTGAAGACAGCAATGATGGCCACCGTGATGAGCAGCTGGACGGAGATAATGGTGTAAACCTGGAACATAGGCCCAGAGTGTTGGACACCATCTAGACACTCAGCCCCCACACCAAGAAGCCCGAGGGAGCGCAGGACCCCGCCCACCGCCCTTCCAGTGGTAGGAGGGGCCTCCTTGTCACTGTGAAGGCTCTGCTGTTCCTTTAGCCCTCAAAGAGCCCTCCCTGCTGCAGCACCAGCCAGGCACCAGTGCAGCCTGACTCAGTGATGCTGCACTTCTTCCTCTGTCCCCCCAGCTGCTCAGTGTACTGCGGCCCTGCCCTGCTGGTGCCCCTGCTCCACGGTTACAGCACAGGTTGCGCGTCTGTCTGCCCTGAGCAGGGTCCTGTGCAGATGTGATGGGGGGCGTGCAGGTCAGGACTGATTATGATCCTTCCTGGCTCCCAGTGGCTTAGTCTTGAGGCAGGACACTTGAGCTCTGCCCGGGTAGGAGATTTTCCCAGACTCACCTTCCCAAAGTCCAGAAGAGAGGCACAAAAGGAAGGGGCACTGGGGTGAGAAGCTGAAGACCGCCTTGAGGAGAGTGTAGGACCGTGGGGAGGGCAGGCAGCCAGCCGGATGTTTGCGTGGGGACCGTGTGCCCCTGCCCGGGGCTGCTATGGCCTGGCCCTCCCGTTCCCGCAGAAGGGCCCCAGGTGTCCCCGCCTCCCAGCCGTCTCACCTTTCGGATGAAGGTGTGTCGGACTTTTCGGTCATCCCACTCTCCCGGCCCAAAGCTGTCGCTCACTGCTCTCTCCTCTCCATCATAGCCAGGGCCTAGGGACAGATCACACGGGACTGACTGAGACCTAGAACATGGCTTCCATCCCAAAGCCTCCCAGCACGGTCTCAAAGTGTTATAACACAAAACCTCCTTTCCCCTGCCAGGGTCCTCTGGATGCCCCAAGTGACCCGGGCAGGCATGGCATCGGGAGGCTTAGGTGAGCCCATTCCATCCACATGCGTCTCCGGAGGGCTCTGCGTGCCCAGCCCATGCCATCGCAGGCCAGCTAGGGAAGACGCCAGGCAGGAACAGGGCTAGGTGGCAGAGCGGCAGCCTCGGGGATGAGGGCCAGAGGAGAGGAGGTAGAACTGCTCGGTGCACATGTGTGTATGCAGGGGAAACGGTCAGGGCCATGGTCTGCGGCACGAGGCAGAGAGGACAGACCTGTGGAGGGCATGCACGACTACACCACCGCTGCATCGAGAGCTGCACCGGGGTCTTGTCCCTGGGCGGTCATGTCCCGGCAGGAGCCAGCCCTACACTTGCCTAGGACTCTGGAGCTGCTGCAGGCCTCCAAATATGCTATGAACGCCTTTGGGAAACGCTGTCAAATTCCACCCAGGAGGGACTGGGCGTAGCTGAGGCACAGCACATACTTACCTTGTAAGAGCCCTGTGTTCTATCCCCAGCTCCACAAAATACAAAATTTAACAATTCCCCCAAGGGAAAGGGCTCGCTGCATTCTAGCCTCACCTGTTTCTGACCTACCCAGATGCTTACAAAGTTGGTTCCCAATGACATTTGGATGTCTGCAAAAAAAAAATCAGACTGTACCTAAAGAATGAGGACTTGTCAGCCCAAGGAAATTAAAAAAAAAAAAAAAAAATCAAGTGCTTTGGATTCCAGAGGCAGCTCCTAAGGAAGCCTGAGTGGATGGCCACAGCTTTGTTGGAGAACACAAACAGCTCCTCAGGGAGCTGCCTGGATGCCATTGCTTCACCCAGCTACCTCCTCCCTTGGCTGAATCAGGGCGCACAGTGGTGGGGTGTCCAGGAGCTGAGGGAAAAGAAGGGCGGTAAGGAAACAGAAAGTGGAAGGTGAGATCTCAGCCAAGAGGGAAGAAGCTAAAGGGGCTGAAGGGAAAAGCAAGCCCGGCGTGGTGGCGCACACCTGTAATGCCAGCTTGGGAGGCTGAGCTAGGAAGGTCACAGGTACAAGACCAAACTTGGCCACTTAGTGAGACCCTGTTTCGAAATAATAAAAATAAAAGGGCTGAGGGTGTAACTCAGAGATAGAATGCACCTGGGTTCAATCCCCAGCACCTCTTTCCAACAAAAAAGAAAAGAGGCTAGGAAAAGGAGCAAGAAGACGTGGCCTTCTCCGCGCCAAGGAGCTTCCCCGGCCCACCCTGCGCCACCGTTTCCAGACTCACCGTAGTTCATGGGCATCGGGTGGATGGGGGGCATAGGCTGAGGGTAGCCAGCAGGATGGCCATAGCCGGGCTGTGGGTAGGCAGGGTAGGCAGGGTACCCGCCTGGCAGGACCGACGGCTGTCCATAGCCCCCGGCAGGTGGCGAGCCTGGGTACAGGGGGTTGCGGTCCTCATACGGAGGTGGAGCAGTGGGATTGGACATGGCCACTCAAGGGCTGAGGGAAACCCCAGCTGCTGGGACCTGCAACAGGAGACAAGCAGAGCAACTGTGAACTTCCCGTCCGCCTCACTCCACCCTGCCTCCACCAGGCTGCCTCGCTCTCTGGGCGAGACCCTCCTGGTTTCCCTCGTGTCACGAGTGGCACTCACTGCCCACAGCCACTCTCCACCTGCCAGCCCCGGCCCTCCTGCCCTCAGGCAGCTTTTCATCCATGGTCCTCTCCTTGTGCGGCTTCCTGGCCACAGAAAAGCAGGAAGAGGGGGTCAGTTAGGTGTCCAGACTCACTGCCAAGCATCAGCGGTGCAGCAGATGAGAAACAGGGCAGCCTAGGAACTCCCTGTTCTTTTTTAAGAAAACCTTCCAGTGTCAGTGGCTCGACAGAAGAAGCTGGCCCTGGCAGAGCCTCCTGGTGAGTCACAGTGCCAGCTGGGACCCTCTCTCTTGGAGGAGGCGGCCCAGCCCCCATGCAGCTGGCCGAGCCAGGCCCCAGGACCGGAGCTGGGCTGGAGCCCAGGCTCTAAGTGGAGAAGGGGAGGAGGAGGAAAACAAGGGCCCTGGTGCCAGAGCTGCCAGGCCCCAGGGGAAGCACACGCTGGTGCAGGCCAAGTCAGCCGAGCCTGGGAGGCCTGAGCCAGTGAGGGCCGGGGGAGCCCCATAGAAGACCAGGCACGAGTCAGGACTTTCTGGCTCCCTCAAATATCAGCCATGGCATGGCAGGCTGCCATATGGCCGCCTGCGTGGGACTCCTCTACTATACTGCCAGGGCCCCAGAGCCCCTTGGAAGGAAAGACACGTATCCGGCCCCAGGGTCCCTGGAGCCTCCGTGATTCCGCTGTCTCCCCCAGGGCAGCACAGGCAGGGAGAGGGGTCAGCAAGGTGTCGGCCACAAGAGCAAAGGATTGCCTTCAGTGGCCGAGAGCCACAGCTGGGACCCCAGAAAGGAGGTGGAAGGGCCCTCTGGGTGGGACAGCCCCAGTGCTTAATTCCAGGTGGAATCAAGTCCCAGACCAGTGAAGATTCCCAGAACCTCAGAACCAGCAGGTTAGCGGCACTGTCAGGGTAGAGCCCGGTACAGTCCTGTATGTCATGCTGTTCTCTCTGTGCCTCCTCTACCAAACAAACGTGTCTGGACCCTGGTGGTCCCCTCGGAGGGGGCAGAGGTGGGGAGGGCTAAGGAGGGGTTCCCTGTGTCCCTGGTAGGAACCCCAACAGAGTCTGAGTCCCCCGGCAGTGCCATCCCTGCCTGGGGTGTCACCAGGACAGCCTTGAGAACCCCACAGGGAGGACACCCCAGATCCAGGTCAGCAGCCACCCCCAGAGCCCCTGCGGGAAGTAGGAGAGCCTTGGCTCCTCTGTGTAAGGCACCCGCACGGTCCAGGGATCAGATAAAGGGCTGTCTGTGTCCTCTTTCTTAGGACAACAGGGGCAAGTCAGAGAAGGGAAAGTGGCTGGGATCAAATGGCAGGGCAGGTCTCTGAGGAAAGTTTTCTCTATCTCTCCAGAGTAGACGGGATAGAAACAGCAAGAACACCCGCTTTTTTTTTTTCTTCTTCAGTACTGGGAATGAAACCCAGGAGCATTGTAACTCCAAGATATACCCCCACTCTTATTTTTTAGTCTTTTTTATTTTTTGAAACAGGGTCTCACTGAGTCGCAAAGGGCCTCACTAAGTAGCTGAGGCTGTCCACGAACCGCGATTCTCTGTCTCTGCCTCCCGAATGCTGGGATTACAAGCCTGCGCCACCACACCCATCTCAAGAATACCCTCTTGATGGTGAGGCACAACGGACAAGCCAGGGTGGCCAGAGGGCTGCGCGGAGCCCTGCAGTGGGTCAGAGCACTAGAGAAACTGGTGTCACAGCATGCAGGGCAGAGTGCTGTGGGCGAAGACATGGCCCTAGGAACTGGTTTGAGGATTTGGGGCTAAAGTCAGGCATGGAGGTGCATGCCTGTAATCCCAGTACTTGGGAGGCTGAGACAGGAGAATTACAGGTTCAAAACCAGCCTCAGCAACTTAGTGAGGTCCTTAACAACTTAGTGAGACACTGTTTCAAAATTTAAAAAAACACAGGCCATGTTGGCACACACTTGTAATCCTAGGACTTGGGAGGCTGAGACAGGAGGACCTGTCTGAGGATGGCCTCAGCAAGCAAGTAGTGAGACTCTCATCAACCTAGCGAGACCCTATTTAAAAATAAAAAGGGCGACCATGGGGCGTGGTGGCGCACACTTGTAATCCCAGCGCTTAGGAGGCTGAGACAGGAGGATTGCACAGGTTCAAAGCCAGTCTCAGCTACTTAGTGAGACCCTGTTTCCAAACAGAGTATAAAGTTAGTCTGGGAGTATAGCCCGGAGGTAGAAAAGCCCCTGGGTTCTACCCCTAGGGCCACCAAAAACAATTAAAAAAAAAAGGGGGGCTGGGGATATAGCTTGGAGATAGAATGCCCTTGGGTTCAATCCTTAGTTCCATAAAATAAACAAATTAATAATAAAAACAGTGCTGGGAATACAGCTCAGAGGTAGAAAGCCCCTGGGTTCAATCCCCAGTAACACACACACACACACACACACACACACACACACACACACAGAGTACTTGGCGATGCAAGGGAAGGAAAGAGCCTTAAGTAGTTGTAATATATGAATCCCTTTAATAGGATAAAAGAGAAACTAGCCCTCTCCCCTCTCCTGAAGCAGGAGGCTTCTCCCTCCGCCCTCCTCCACCTGCACTCTTCTGGCTCCATTAAGCGGATGGTGCCCCATTTGGAGAGGGTGTGCAGGCAGTCACCTTTGGAGTGGGTGTGTCTGTCCGCATGACCCCAGCACCGTGTGTCCACCTGGCACCCACCATCGGAGTGGCGGTACTTATGAGTGGCTAAAAAGGCCCATGAGGCACTAGCAGGAAGTCCTGTGGTCAGAAGCTGTGCCACCAAACCATGATGTCAGCATTTGCTGCGCCTCTGTGAACGGAGGAGGCCAGAGGACCTCTGAGCTCACTGCCAGCTCTAACAGCACACTGTGATCCTGGGAACAGGGCTACCAGACCTGCCCTTTGCTGGGCAACAGCTGCCCCTCCCTCTGCCCAGACCCGGGTGAAGGGTGATTCACAGAGAGGAGGGTCAGCCAGGATATCTGGTCCAGCTCAGCAGGCTGCTGACTCACGGAGCCCCGCACTCCCTCATCGTCCTGCCACGCTTCTGGTTTCAGAGGAATTTGCCAGGAGACCTGCCTGATGGGAACACAGTAGGTCCTGGGGCCTCAGTCATCTGCACCAAAGAAGGCCACTGAGCACCTCACCTCACCATGCTGCAAGGTCTTTACCTAGTACAGCACCTGCCCCAGCTGTAAAGATTAAAAGAAACGCACACAGCCAGGTGAGGTAGCTCATGCTCATAATTCCAACAACTCAGGAGGATTCCAAGTTCAAGGCCAACCCGGGCAACTTAGCAAGACCCTGTCTCAAAATAAAATACAAAGGGCTGGGGATGCAGGTCAGTGGAAGAGCGCTCACCTAGCATGTGGGAGGCCCTGGGTTCAGTCCCCAGTACAGCAGAAAAAGAGAGCGAGCACACACACAGAGCACTTACAAGGATGCCTGACCAGGATCCACAGATACATATTGGCTGTTTTTCAGTTATTCATTGACTCCTTTCAGTAGCCCAGCAGGGTGAATATTGTTATTCTCCATTTACAAGTGAAAACACTGAAGCTTAGGAAAATGAAGTCACCCACCAGGCAAGGGATCAAACTGAGTCCTGCTCAGCGTGTCTACTGGAACCTCTCACCCCTGCTCCCACGGCCTCCAGCCCAAGACCCTCTCGGGACAGCAGAAGGCTTGTGTGACCGTGGCTGCCCCACTGGTCAGTTCTTCGCAATGAGCTCCTGCCCCCTCAGTGGCACGAGGGAGAGGCTGGTCCAGAAACAGAGAGCCCAAGGCCTGAGCTGAGAGACACGCCTGCCCCTCGCCTTCCAGCTAGTCACCCACAGCGTGGGAGGCAGTGGCCTGTCCTTGTCACAGAGCTGGTCACGGGGCCAAGACGCAATCCAGCTACCTGGTGTGCAGCCCTGGGCGCGGGAGAGGAAGCCCCGTGTGTCATGCCGAGGAGGACAATGTCAGGCCTCAGGAGCCTGGCAGCTTCTGTGCCTACCCCAGTGTCTGCCGGCCACCTCCCATCATCAAGGCCTCGGCCAGGGCTGAGGAGGGACAGCCAGGGCCTCCTTTCCTAGCCATGCCTAGGCTTGGCAGCTGGAGAAGAGCAGCAGAGGCGCAGACACGATGGGGATGAGGCCTGAAGTCAGAAGCCGGGTCTGGGTTCTGCTAGAAGCTGCTGGAGGGCCTCACAGTCTCTGTAGGCTGAAAAGGACCTGGACTGTTCCCACTGGAAGCTGAATGTCCCTCAAATATGGGAGGCCATGAAAGCGCGGCTCGCCCGTCGCGTCTGCGGCAGCTTGAATCATCAAGCGTTCTTCACCCCACACCTGTGGTCAAGGCGGGCTCTGCCAGATCCTGGCACTTATGTCCCAGCTTGCTCCTCTCTGAGTGAAACCAGAGCCCCTCCCGACCCAGTCATGGCCATGGCGGTGGCAGAAGGTGTGGGCTCTGGGCCCACACAGCAGGACTTGCTGGTGGCCCTGGTTTTCACAGGCAGTTAGGGAAGCATATCCCCCCCTCCGCCATCCCAGTGGGGTGACCCTGTGCCCCCTGCTGAGGTCAGCCCCACCCCCCCAGCTCTCCCGTGGCATGTGAGGGGTTAAGGTTCTGGAATCTGCAGAGGAGGCTCAGCTACTGGGGTTACAGAGTGAGAGGGGGTGTGTGCTGGAGGGAGGGGCAGAGGAGCAGCTGACTGGTGCAGGCAGCCCGGCCTCCTTGCCAGGAATGGACGCCCAGAGCAGAATGGAAAGAATAGCTCAGAGTGTGCATCTCAGGAAGCCCCACCCAGCAGGCACCACAGTGGGCCTGGCCCGCCCGCCCAGCTCCTTCCTTCCCTTTGCCTGTGCCTCTCCCAGGAAAGCACTGTTCTCCCAACACAACCAAGGCAGAGGCGTGGAAGATACCCAGGAGTGCTCGGGCAAGTGACCAAGAAAGCCCAGAATCAACACCATGCCCCAACTGGCCTGCCCCCACCCCCAGTGTTAGCTAAGAATTAAATAGCTGACTTGAGAATGAATTCTACTGGCATGGGGACTACAATGGACTTAAGAAATCATCTTGTCACTTGACAGACCAGGAAACCTCGAAGCCAAGAAAGTTCCTGCTCCAGCCCTCTCAGTCATGGGTTAGGAACTTCCCTTCCCAGCCCCGCCCACTGTCTGTGAACGCAAGGACTGACGCCGGCACACACGCCCCTGAGGAGGAGTCACAGGCCACCCATTTCCTGAGCCCCGCAGTTGGCTGAGACTGCCAACCTAGAGCTCCCCGTCTCAGGCTCCAAGCCAGCCCACCCAGCCCCCATCTCTAGGATCTCCCTGAGGGAGGCTGCCCTGGGTGGAGGACCCAAGGGAGGACCCTGGGAGGACCCAGGCATAGAAACTCCCCATGACCCTTGTCTCGGGAGGCAGCGTGCGCGGTCATCTCAGAGGCCCCCCACCCCCACATCAGAGTGCAGATAAGAAAAGTGGGATGCCCTGCAGGATGCGGCCACTCCTAGGACACAGCCCACCTCCCTTTGTGTTTCCACAGCCCGGTCTTCTGAGGAAGCCTGATAGCTAATCAGCAGCCCACAGTGGAGAGCTGCAGGTGGCAGGGAGATACAGACCACTTAGAGCGTAAGCACAGTCGGCTCCTAGTAAGCAACCACGGTGTCGCGGAGCCCTGTGGCCCGACTCTGCCAGGACGGAATGGGAATCCAGAGAAAACAGATCCGAGGTGCCAAAGCACGAACCAAGGTCTGAACCCGAGTGGACAGAGTGGACGTCTGATGAACTTCACACCTTGCGCCTTTCGTTCACCAGCTGAAGCACAAGTCCCTGAGGCACCTGGGAAACAGGCCCGCACCTGTGGGCAAGGTGGTAAAGACTGGAAATGAGGCCGAGCATGACTGACGGTGCACACCTGCAATCCCAGTACTTGAGAGACTGAGGCAGGAGGCTCACGGGATGGAGGCCAGCCTCAACTCAGTGAAACCTTCAGCAACTTAGCGAGACCTTACTTCAAAAAATAAAAAGGGCAGCCGGGCGTGGTGGCACACGCTTGTAATCCCCGCGCTTGGGAGGCGGAGACAGGAGGATCGCGCAGGTTCGAAGCCAGCCGTGCGCGCTGGCTTAGGAGACCCTGTTTCTAAATAAAAATATAAAATAGGTCTGGGAGTGTAGCCCGGAGGTAGAAGGGCTTCCAGGAACCCCAGTACCACCAAAAAAATAAATAAATAAATAAAATAAAATAAATAAATAAATAAATAAATAAAAAGGGCTGAGGGTGTAGCTCAGGGATAGAATGCCCCTAGGTTTAATCCTCAGTACCAAAAGAAAATGAAAATGACAGGAGGGAGCTAGGAAAGTGTGCCGTTGATACCCACTCATTTCCCCACTGAGAAGTATCATGCCCGAGCCCTTGGTCAGAAGGCGGCTCCCAGGCCTCTCCTGGACTGACTCCACTGGTGAGTCAGAGGAGACCACGCCCTGCTGCCAGACTCGGCCTTTACGTCTGTAAGATGAGTATCCTGGACTGAAAGATCAAAGTGCACTCCAACACTACCAGTTTCTGATTCTGAATAAACAGCCTGAGAGAAGGCTTCAGGGCCGAATGCTGTGCGCCAGGGAATCCGCACTGGGGCACCACCTACGTGCGGAGGACATCCAGGGGCAGAGGCATGTGGCATGTTCTGGGCATGACGATGGCCATAATTCATCAAACCAGTGCCCTCTGGACCCTCAGCCTGGGGGCTCAATTACCTGCGGAGAAACCCTTTAGCACTGTAAGAAAGAAAGTTCATGGTGGGCATCAAGAGGCCTAACTTCTCTAGCTATGAGGATCCAGGCACAGGACCTCCCTGGCTTCCTGTACCCCAACTCAGCCCGCATATGGGACAGAGGCAGAGACTGGTTTACCAGAACCAGAGAGTACAGATGTGCAATCACCTACCAGGCATCTCCCGGAAGACATTACTGTATGAGTGCAGAAACAGAAATAGCCCTTATCTCCTTCTTGGAAATTCACAGGGCACAATGGCACATTAAGCCCCTGCGAAGCCCTTTACTAAGCAACCCTATTCGACTTTGTTTAACTGGGCACTCCTCCAAACTCCCTTGAGCCTGAAACTCTTCGTTCCAGGCACACCTAATATTCTGTGGGATGCGGATCCAGGCCATAGTACTTTACAGACAGCCCACCCATGCCCTGACTCCTCATACTTCAAAACCCCTGGACTTCTGCCCAGCCTGCCCCTCAGAGTAATCACATTTACAACCAGGCATAGCTGAGCGTGGTGGCTCACGCTTGTAATCCCGGTATTTGGGAGTGAGAGACAGGAGAATCGCAGGTTCGTGGCCAGCCTCATCAACTTAGTGAGGCCCTCTGCAACTTAGTGAGACCCTGTTTTAAAAATAATAAACCAGCTGGGCGTGGTGGCACATGCTTGTAATCCCAGCATTTGGGAGGCTGAGACAGGAGGATCACAGTTCACAGACAGCCTTAGCTACTTAGTGAGGCCCTCTGCAACTCAGTGAGACCCTGTTTCAAAATAAAGAATAAAAAATAGGGCTGGGAGCCGGGCGTGGTGGCGCATGCTTGTAATCCCAGCATTCGGGAGGCTGAGACCGGAGGATCATGGTTCGCGAACAGCCTCAGCTACTTAGTGAGGCCCTCTGCAACTCAGTGAGACCTGGTTTCAAAATAATGAATAAAAAATAGGGCAGGGACTGTAGCTCAGAGGTCGAATGCCCCTGGGTTCCATCCCCAGACCCGCAAAAAAATATATATATATATAAAAAAATAGGGCTGGGGGTGTGGCTCAGAGGTAGAATGCCCCTGGGTTCAATCCCCAGTACCACAAAAAATATAAAATAAAATAAAAAATAAGCCATACATGGTGGTACACACTTATAATCTCAGTACTTAGGAGGTTGAACAGGAGGATTGCAGGTTCAAAGCCAGCCTCAGCAATTTAGTGAGAGCCTGGCTCCAAATAGTAAAATGAGGAGTTGGGGATACAGCTTGGAGGCAGAATGCCTGAGTTCAATTCCCATCACACACACACACACACACACACACACACACACACACACACACACACACGGCTAGGAGTACAGCTCAGAGGTAGCATGCCCCTGAGTTCAACCCCTAGTGCCATCGAAAATAAGAAAGGAAGGAAGGAAGGGAGGGAGGAAAAGAAGACCAGGCATGTGCCCTCACTCTCAGCTTAGCACCAGGATCCTCTGGAGGGCCTTCCCTCCAACCCCAGATCCAGGCAGCTGTTACAGTAGCCTCCATGATAGGGGTTTACCTCCATGGTGTGGAGAAAATCTCCAGCCAGCAGACAACCAGGAAACTGGTGTCTCCTGACATCCCACTGTGTAATGGGAAAGTACAGATAGATGATTAAAGAAGTGAGGACTATTATTATCTTCTTCTCTGACAGTATACTGGATGCCCTTTAGGTACTGGCTGCTATGGCTGGTGGGCTTCTGGATATCATTTCTATTTCAAAACAAGACCTAGGTTTTGACCCAGAATCTTAAGACTGGAACATGTCAGGTGTGGTGGCATATACCTGTAACCCTAGTACTTGGGAGGCTGGTACAGGAGGATTGCAGGTTCGAGGACAGCCTCAGCAAGTAGTAAGACTCTCAGCAACATAGTGAGACCCTATTTCAAAACAAAATAAATAAAGGGTGTATTCATTCGAGTCACCCCTCCATGCCAGTCTGGTATGGAGCTGTACCTATCCTCTTGTATTTCTATCTTTTAATAAACTTCTTTAAATCTTAAAATAAATAAATAAATAATTGGACTGGGGGGTGTAGGTTGGAGGTTGAATGCCCCTGGGTTCAACTCCCAGTACCACAAAGAAAAAAGGAGAGAGAGACAGACTGGAAGATTCTGGGAAGGTCAGCCCTTCCACAGTTCCCTCACAGAATCCTGTGGAAGGCCCATCGCAGGGTTAGCCATGTTCTTAGCATAATTTCTCTCCAGAGACCTGTATGAGCCTTTGCCCTGTAGTCCTCCCAGCTTGGCGCTCTTGTGTGTCCCTTCTCTGGGGCTTCTGGGCTGGGGCTGCTCTTTCTGAAGAAGTTTGGGGGTTGGAGGTACTCTGAGCTGGACAACTTCTGTCTCTGCCCCCACAAACGCCATTCCCAGGAGGAGGCTGCGGCGAGGTGGCTATTACCCCAGCTCCCGACGTGAGGTTCTCCCAGCGCCTATGGTATAACCCATCATTACCTCTGACGTGCCCGTTTTTTACTAGAGAGGCCCTGAGGTCATGGCACAAGAAGACAGAGGAAGTCAGGGCCCGGACGCAGTCGCCTCACCGCTTCATTCTAAGCTGTAAACTAAGGCCCGCGAGGTGGTGCACGCTTGTAATCCCAGTACTTGGGAGACTGAGACAGGAGGATCACAGGTTCAAAGCCAGCCTTGGCAACTTAGTGAGGCTCTCAGCAACCTACTGAGACCCTGTTTCCAAGTAAATTTTAAGAATCGGGCTAGGGGTGTAGCTTGGAGATAGAATGCCTCTGAGTTCAACTTCCAGTACCAAAATATTAATAATAGTAATAACAATAGTAATAAGCTGTAAACCGTGACTCGGGGTCCTCATGACTGGAGGAGAGACAGGGAGTGCAGGCAGGGAAGGAGCAAGTATGGCTCCCCTTTTGCCCCAGACAGCAGCCCCTGGAAGCACCTAGTTCTGCCGCCACCACTGGCCAGGCCGTGGGCACCAGCTCTGAAACCAAAGCTCACCAGCGAGATGAATATTTCAGAGCCCCAGAGAACTGGACACCCGACGGCCCTTCCATGGCATCTGGCTCTGCCACTTACTTACCCAGGCCCAGGATGGAGGCCGGGGGACGAGACCTGGGGAGCCACAAGACCAGCAGCCCCTCCCCCTCCGCTGGCTTCTTCCCCGCTTGCTATTTTGCTTCTGCTTTCCCTTTCCCCACTCACTGTTTTGTTTTTACTCTCATCCAAAGAGGCCCGGAGGAGGATGGTAATTCCTGAACCCAGCCCAGGGGGCAGTGGCTGAAAGCAGCGCAGGCGTCAGTTATGGTGGTGGGTGGCTACTTCCCCGGCAAGGGCCAAGGACACTGCCCATCGGCTTCCACCGCAGCTCTGAACCGGGACCTCGCCTGCCCCCACCACGAAACGCTCACCTGTCTACACGGGGCCTGGCGGCGCCAGGGCAAGGAGGGGCCGCCTGGGCTGGCTGCCTCGCTCTTCCCACCCGCGGAGGCCGCGACAGCCCCGAGGCACTACGGGGGCGCTCGGGCGGGCGTGGTGGGCGCGCCCTGCGACGGCCGCCCCGTCGTGGCCGGCTCGGCGGCTCCCACGCCGCGCGGGCTGACCAGGCGCCCGCGCCTTCCGAGGCGCACGGGGAGGCTGACCTCCAGGCGCCGGAGGAAGATCCGCTCCGCGGCGCGGCCCCCGGCTGGCTCCAGAGCCGCCAGGCTGCTCGCACCCCGAGAAACTTTGGGGCCCGGGACAGCGCGGCCCCGGCCCCGCCTCGGCCGCCCCGGCCCCACCTCGGCCGCCCCGGCCCAGCCCCGGCCGCCCGGCCCCGCTTGCCTGCGCCGATCCGGGCGTGCGTCGCGGGTCTCGGCGCTGGAGCCCGGCGGGCGGCTGGGCTGGGCTCCGGCTCCCGCCCCGCCCGCGGGCCGCCCCGGGGAGGGGCGTCGGGGCGCCGCCAGGGGGCGCTGGGCCGGGGCCCCGAGATCCGGGCGGCGGCGCAGCTCCCAGGCGAGCCCGCCCTGGGGAGGGACGGTCCGGAGGCACCTCGAGTTCAGAGAGAAACTTTCCACCCCTCCCACCTCCCAGGGAGAAAGAAGCGCCGGCTTCGACGCCTTCTCTGCCTGTCTATATATCTTACTTGTTTTTCCAGAATGGCTCATATTGTGAAGTAGTTTTTATTACTGCTTTTGTGGTTTGTTTCTTTTGTTTGCGGTATTAGGGATCAAACTCAGGCAAGCGCCCCGCCGCTGAGCTACGTCCCCGTCTTTCTCCCCTCCCTCCTTTCGTTTCTTTTCTTCTTCTTTTTCTTTTTTAATAGGGTCTCGCTAAATTGCCCAGGCTGGCCTCGAACTTGCAATTCTCCTGCCTCCGCCTCCCCGTGGTTGGGATAACAGGCATGCGCCACAAAGTCGTCTTCTTTCGTTTCCGCAGGGTTCTCCTGGCTGTTCTCAGAACTGAGAACATTTCCCTCCTGGCCACCTGTGCAGCTGGCACTATTAGCCTGAGCCTCCATGCCTGGCTCACTGCTTTTTGTTTTATGTATTTTATCGCGCACACCTGTAATCTCAGTACTTAGGCCGAGACAGGAAGATCAAAGGTTCGCAGCCTGCCTCAGCAATTTATTGAAGCGTTCAGCAACCTACCAAGAACTGTTTCCAAATTAAAAAAAAAAAAAAAAAATAGGACCCAGGGTCTAGCTCAAAGGTAGAATGTTCCTTGGTTTAATTCCCAGCACCACTAAAAAAAAAAAAAAAAGAAAAAAGAAAAGAAAAGAAAATGAAAAATGACCATGAACATCTTTCTTTTCACTTACCTTCAAAAACACAATTTTAGCCAGGCATGGTGGTGCACACCTGTAATCCCCAGCTTTTAGGAAACAGGCAGGAGGATTGCAAGTGTGAGGCCAGCCTCCACAACTTAGTGAGACCCTGTCTTAAAATGAAAAATAAAAGCTAGGTGTGCTGGCACACATCTGTAATCCCAGTACTTGGGAGGCTGAGACTGGAGGATCACAGGTTTGAGGCCAACTTCAGCAATTTAGTGAGAACCTGTCTCAAAATAGAAATGAAATAGTGCTGCCCACAGGAAGGAAGGAAGGAAGGAAGGAAGGAAGGAAGGAAGGGTGGGAAGGACAAAAGGAGAGAGGGCTGGGGCTGTAGCTCAGTGGTAGAACACCCTGGGTTCAATCCCCAATTCCAAAGAAAAAAATTAATTTCCTACTAGAGATCATTGGTTTCCCATTTTTATATTGTTGTAAGCCAGTCTAGGATGAACATCTTTGACAAGTCCATGCTTTTAAACTAAATGCACTTTTTTTTTGTGGCTGGAACACAGAGGCATTTGACCTTCAAGCTACACCCCCTGCCCAATTTTTTATTCTTTTTTTTTTTTGAAGCCGGGTCTCACTGAGTTGCAGAGGGCCTCACTGAGTAGCTGAGGCTGTCCGCGAACCGCGATCCTCTGGTCTCAGCCTCCCAAATGCTGGGATTACAAGTGTGCGCCACCATGCCCGGCTTTATTCTTTATTTTGAAACAGGGTCTCACTAAGTTGCAGAGGGCCTCACTAAGTAGCTGAGGCTGTCTGTGAACCGCGATCCTCGGGTCTCACCCTCCCGAATGCTGGGATGACAAGCGTGCCCACCGCACCCGGCTGCATTTTTTCCTTTCTTCCTTTTTTCCTTTTTCTTTTTCTGCGTGTGTGCACTGAGGAATTGAACTCAGGAGCATTCTATCTCTGGGCTATGCCCCAGCTCCCCCTTTTTTGAAAGAGTCTTACTCAGTTGCTGAGATTCTCCCTACTTGCTGAAGCTGTCCTCAAATGTGTGATTCTCCTGTCTCAACCTCCCAAGTACTGCGATTACAAGTGTGTGTCACTACACCCAGCTTAATGCACTTTTGAAATTTAAAACCTCATATATGCAAACATAGAGGTGGGACTTGGGCTCTCTGCTTGGAATTACTGTGCATGACTTAAGGGTGGGTAACACGTTCAGTTAGGTTGTGTAATCGCATCAAATGTACCTCATCACTGACTGGACCATATAATCTCAGGGACCGCCATCACTGGACGATGTGCTTTTATGGGACCATCCTCCTCTGTGAGGTCACTCTTTGACCTTGTCATGTGGCACACCACTGTACTTCAACCTGGAAAGCGGGTATTAGTCTTAAACCCTACACTGAAGTGTGCATTCCTACTTTTAGTGCACAATGCTGGGCTGGGCACTTCCCACCCGTGTCTCGGGTCTCACTGCTGAGAAATGCAGCAGCAGGGGCAGGACACACCTGAGGGAACAGGTGTGGAGAGGTGAAATGTCACCAGAGCTTGGGAGGGCGCCGGGGTGGGGAGGTCACAGAGCCCACGTGCCTTCCTTTTCGCCGGAAGCTGCTGGGTGGTGGCCCCTGTGCTCAAAGCGCTTATCTCCAGCTAAACGCTACAGATCGGCACCCCAAATGTCTCTCGCAGCCTGTTGACATTTCCCTTTTTGAATGGACAGGGATTGATTGGACAAAGCTCAGCTAGAAATTAAGAGCGAGCGCCGGGCGCGGTGGGCACGCTTGTCATCCCCGCGCTCGGGAGGCGGAGACAGGAGGATCGCACAGGTTCGAAGCCAGCCGTGCTGGCTTAAGAGACCCTGTTTCCAAATAAAAAATATAAAATAGGTCTGAGAGTGTAGCCCGGAAGTAGAAGGCCCCTGGATTCCATCCCCAGTACCACAAAAAAAAAAAAAAAAAAAAAAAGAAATGAAGACAGCTAAAACTACCCAGCACCTCCGGCCACCTAATCCTCAGGCAGTTCTATGTGCATTATCCCCGGTGGCCAGCCCAGAGTTTTTGTAGAGCAAGATTTAGGGAGGGACCTATGGATTTATCTGGAAGCTTGTTTGCATAGTAAGCATAAATGAAAGCCATGTGCTAACTAGTAAGCAAGATTGACAGATTATAGCCCAGTGTGCTGGCCACACCTGTAATCCCAGTACTCGGGAGGCTGGGACAACAGGATCGAAGGTTCAGGCCAGTAGTAACTTGGGAGACCCAGTTTCAAATGGAAGATGAAAAGGGCTGGGAGCCGGCGTGGCAGCACACACCTGTAATCCCAGTAGTGAGGGATTAGATGGGAAGAAGGCAGGTTCAACGCCAGCTTCAGCAACTGGGAGACTGTTGTGAAATGAAAAGTAAAAAGGGCTGTGGGGTATAGCTTGGAGGTAGAATGTCTCTAGGTTTGATTCCTAGTACAAAAAAAAAAAAAAGGAAGAAGCACAAAAGAAAAAGAAAGGGCTGAGAGTATAACTCAGAAGTAAAATGCTCATGGATTCAATCCCAGCACCACCAAAAAATAAATAAATAAGTAAAAAAATTAACAGATTATACGTTTCATACCAATTAAGATAGAGATTTATTTTTTTTTAATTTTTTTTTTTTTTGGTTGTACTGGGGTTCCTGGAAGCCCTTCTACCTCCGGGCTACACTCCCAGACCTGTTTTTACATTTTTTATTTGGAAACAGGGTCTCTTAAGCCAGCACACGCGCCTGGCTTCGAACCAGGGCGATCCTCCTGTCTCTACCCCCCAAGCGCGGGGATTACAAGCGTGCGCCACCACGCCCGGCCAAGATAGAGATTTATTTTTAAAGTGACCCCACACACTTATAATCCCAGTACCTGGGAGGCTGAGAAAGAAAGATTGCAGGTTCAAGGCCAATACACAGTGATTTAGCAAACCCTGCTTAAAATAACAAACTTTTTTATTTTTATTTTTTGGTGATACTGGGGTTCCTGGAAACACTTCTACACTTCTACCTCCGGACTACACTCCCAGACCCATTTTATATTTTTATTTGAAAACAGGGTCTCTTAAGCCAGCAAGGCTGGCTTCGAACCAGCCTGATCCTCCTGTCTCTGCCTCCCAAGCATGGGGATTATAAGTGTGCACCACCACGCCCGGCCTAAAATAACAAACTCGAGGTGGAGATGGTGCAGACCGTAATCCCAGTACTTGGGAGACAAAGACGGGTGGATCTCAGGTTCACAGCCAGCCTCAGCAATTTAGTAAGGCCCTGTGCAACTTATACCCTGTTTCAAAATAAAAAGAATGCTAGGGATGTAGTTCAGAGGTAGAGTGTTCCTGGGTTCAATCCCCAGTACAATCCCACAAATAAATAAATAAATAAATAAATAAATAAATAAATAAATAAATAAATAAATAAAACTTTTGAGAGGGCTGGGGACCTGTAATCCCAGTACTTGGGAGGCTGATTCAGGAGAATTATAAATTCGAAACCAGCCTCAGCAATTTAGCAAGATCTTGTTCCAAAAATAAATAGGGCTGGGTGAATAGCCTGAAGGTAGACTGCCCTTGAGTTCAACCCCTAGTACTACCAAAAAAAAAAAAAAAAAAAAAAAAGCTGGGCGTGGTGGCACATGCTTGTAATCCCAGCATTTGGGAGGCTGAGACAGGAGGATCCTGGTTCAAGGACAGCCTCAGCTATTTCATAAGGCCCTTTGCAACTCAGTTTCAAAAGAAAGAATAAAAAAAATAGGGCTGGAGTGTAGCTCAGAGGTAGAATGCCTCGGTTCCATCCCCAGCACTGCAAAGAAGAAGAAGAAGAAGAAGAAGAAGAAGAAGAAGAAGAAGAAGAAGAAGAAGAAGAGGAGGAGGAGGAGGAGGAGGAGGAGGAGGAGGAGGAGGAGGAGGAGGAGGAGGAGGGTCACACACACATATCATATACGTTTATTGTATAGATCAGTATACTTTAAGCTGGAGTTTCATAGAGGAAGTGGTGGACACAATAGTGGGCTCGCTCCCCAACCACCCAACCCTACACTGTACTTCCAGTTCCACAGGCTGTAGACCTTGCCTCCCCATATTGGCTCACCAGAGCACGCACATGCTCGATTTCGGTCTCCTGCTCGCTGGAGGAATGGAGCCCCTGGGAACTGCACAGCCCCCCCGAGCCCAGGCGCCCCTGGGCTGCCCCTTCATGCTCTTTCTGCTTGGACCCTCTCAGTCTGTTCCTGCTGCCACGACAAAAACACTGTCAGAGATGGAGATGAGGCCCAGTAGTAGAGCATGTGCTTGGCATGCACAAGGCACTGGGTTCAATTTTAAGAACCACAAAGAAAACTTGCACTGGGGAATATATAAGCAATATAAATTTGTTTCTCATAGTTCTGGAGGTTGAGAAATCTAAGATCAAATTGCTAGCATGTGGGTGATCCTCTGCTTCATAGATGGCGCCTTTAGGCAGCATCCTCACATGGCAGAAGAAAGAGGCAGCCAGGCTCCTATAAGCCTCCTTCCTTCCTTCCTTCCTTCCCTCCTTCCTTCCTTCCTTCCTTCTTTTCTCAGCACTGGGGATTGAACCCAGAACCTCACACATCCTGGCAAGTGTTCTACCACTGGGCTACACCATTCATGTTTGCATTTGAGAAGGAGCCTTACTAAGTTGCACAGGTTGGCCTTGAACTTGTGATCCTCCTGCCTCAGCCTCCTGAGAAGCTGGGCCAAGCCTCTTTAATAAAGGCACATCTCCCCATGGCCTGATCACCTCTGAAAGGCCTCCCTCTAGAAATCATTACATTCAGATTTACATGCCAACCTGTGCATCCTGAGGGGACACCAACATTCAGAACACAGCAGGCCACTTCTCCAGAAAGCACACGCCCCTTTCTAGACCAGCCAGGATGGTCTCCAGGGAGATTCGTTTTCCACGAAAGGACACATAGACAAGTCCCACATGAGCCTTGCTCCTTTACCTGAGCCTGTTTTCTGACCATGGGATAAAAAATAACACCTGCTGTACCTGACCTGGAGCAAAGTTCTTGGCTCACAGCAGGCGTTTATAATTTTTTGAAGGGGGTACTAAGGGCTGAACTCAGACGCATTCTACCTCCCAGTTACACACTCAGCCCTATTTTATTTTTATTTTTGAAGCAGGGTCTTGCTAGGTTAGTAGAGTCTCACTACTTGCTGAGGTTGTCCTCAAACCTGCAATCTTCCTGTCTCAGCCTCCCAAGTACTGGGATTTCAGGCGTATGCCACCACACTTGGGTCATAACAGACATTTAATTAATTAATTAGTTATTTTTGTGGTGCTGAGGATGGAACCCAAGGACTTTCTATCTCTGGGCTATACTCCCAGACCTATTTTATATTTTATTTAGAAAGAGAGTCTCAGTTGCTGAGAGCCTCACTAAGTAGCTGTGGCTGGCTTCAAACCAGCACAATCCTCCTATTTCGGCCTCCCAAGTACTAGAATTATAAGCATGCGCCACCATGCCCTGCATAACAGACATTTAATAATGATATCCTTTCCTGGGAGGAGAGGGGCAGGTTTGCCTAACATGCATGAAGCCCCAGGTTTCATCCCCAGCACAGCAAAAAACAAAAAATAAATCATGTCCTCTTATCTGGAAGCCCCTTAGCGGACTGTTAATTAAGCCTCAACTACCTACCAGGCAGACAGCAATTTCCTGGCTCTGGAGATAACTAAGTTGAAGTACCCAGCTGCAGCTCTAAAAACTTGCTGTCTGGGGTCTGGGAGTAGAGCTCAGTAGTACTCCCCTGGCCTAGCATGCACAAAGCCCTGAGTGCAATCCCCGCTCTGCCCAAAAAAGGAAGGGAACATTTTCAGTTTAAGCTACCCTCACACTATCTCAAAACAAAAGGGAAATCGTTACTGTTGTGGATTCACTATGAGTCCTTTTTCTCAGCCTAATATAGAAGTAAAGAACCAGAGAAACCTGAATGCACTGCTAAAGTAGGATTTATTAAGGTGGCAGGAAGGCACCTCACACACAGAGAAGAATGGGACGGAGTGCTCAAGGGAGACATTCTCTTCTCCTGGACCCCAGAGTCCTATATATGGATTTAAGCTTCTTTATCTTATGGGAATGGGTTGTGAGAAGAAGCTAACCTGTCATAACAAGATGGAAGCCGGGCGTGGTGGCACACACTTGTAATCCCAGCATTTGGAAGGCTGAGACAGGAGGATCACGGTTCACGGCCAGCCTCAGCTACTTACTGAGGCCCTTTGCAACTCAATGAGACCCTGTTTCAAAATAAAGAGTGAAAAAAATAGGGCTGGGGGTGTAGCTCAAAGGTAGAATGCCCTTGGGTACCATCCCCAGTACTGAAAAGGGAAAAAAATCAAGATGGAGAACAGGCTGGCCTCAGGATATGTCTTTCTCAGACATTTGGATAAACATCACAGGGTACTTTCTGAGTCCAAACTACCAGAGACTGGAACAGAAATGACTAGGCAGGAAATGGCCTATTCAAGGCCACCATCTTTAAAAGATGCAGGATGCCCAGTTACATTGGAACTTCAGGTCAACAACAAACAAATAATGATTTTATATGCATATGTCCCACAAATTCCTCCCATAGCTGCTTGATTACCTAAACTTGAATGGGCTACTTATATCACTACAGTCTCAAAGAAGTTACTTTTTATCAAAGCAACTTTTGGAAATACTTCCACTAAAAATTTAAAAAGAAAGTATTCATTGTTTATCTGAAATTCAGATTCACCTGGTGTTTGGTATTCACTGCAGATTCGCTGCAGGTGTTTGGTATTTCTCTGGCAGCCTTATCCCTGGAGCAAAAGTCAAGTCAAGTCTAGTCTGTGGCAGCAGGAAGGGGCAGGGAGAAAAAGGGCTGGGCCCTGTTTATTTTGGGCATGGAGGAGCTGAGGGTAAGGATAGGCAGATGGGAAGCTGGAAAGTGAGCCCTGATGGAACCTGGAGGGAGTGAGTAGGGCAGACTTAGCGGAGGGGTGCCAAAGAACTATCTCTGATGCTCTGCCCCCTCCAGCCCAGGGGCTCTACAAACTTCTCATAGCTGCCTGATGAAACGGGCAATTTCTCACTACATTCTCAAAGAAGTTTGCTTTTATTGGAAGACTTGATATTTACTGAATTGAGGCAGTTAACCCAGCCTGGAGTAAATATGCTACTTTTTCCCCAGTGAGGGGCAGGGACAGAGTCCCCTCATCCCTAGGCCTCGCGCTGCTGGCCCCATCACCTGTAGAATTCAAGGATCTCTAATACCGTCAGGTGGGCTGGGGGCTACCAGGCATGATGGCAGAGGGGGGAGAAGGGCGTGTGGGAATGTTGGGGCTCTTTCCCCTTCAAATTAGCTTTGATAAATATTGCTTATCACTTTCCTAAAGAAACAGAAAGCAGAAAGAGTGTGGAGTGTGGGTGTCCTGAGAGTAAGGGCTTTGTACGTAGCTCTGGCACTGCAAGGCTATGAGGCCGGGGCCCATCTCTTTACTGCAGGGCCAGGAGGCCCGGGGCCCATCTCTTTACTGCAGGGCCAGGAGGCCCGGGGCCTATCTCTTCACTGCAGGGCTTTGAGGCCAGGGCCCATCTCTTCACTGCAGGGCCAGGAGGCCCGGGGCCCATCTCTTCACTTACAAGTGGGTCTAACCACACTGCTTTCCTCTACCCTCTGTGACTTGTGAAGCCTCTTGGGAAATCATCTGTGCAAGGGGCATAGAAAGCACAGTGGTAAAGCTGAAACTAGAGTGGGCCGTGGGCCCCACGTGGGGAAGGCTGGGCGCAGTGGAACCGCCCGGCATCCGCTCAGGTCCAGCCAGGGCCGGGCTGGGCCGGGCCACCTTTCTGTCTCCCCTGATCATCAGAATCACTGAGGTGTTTGTGAAAGTGCTCAGATCCCTGTGGGGATACCACTCTCCAGTTTACACCTCTTCAGGGAGATGTAAACAAGTGCTCCAGGTAAACCACCAGCCAGCTGGGTTTAAATATAATTTCAAATCCCTTTAGTGGCTGTGCAGCCTTGGGGATATTACTTAACTGCTTTGTGCAGTAGTGCTTCTTTTTTCTATAAAAAAGGGAGGTAATACCATGGTTTTGTTGCTTGGGGCAGAGTTAAAACTCCATTTTTATTGTTGCTGGTTGTTACTGTTGTGGAGATAGAAACCCAGTGCTTCAGTAATGTACACAATCTCTGGTTTGGAAAAATACAGAGAACCTGGTGGGATGAATTTTCAGAAGCCTGGCTTCTTGGAGGGCTCTCACACCTGCTACTGCCACCTGGACCTTGCCTTTCAGGCCAGCCAGGCCTGTTAAGAAGAGTTCTCAGCCTTCAAAGCCTCTTCCTCCATCCCAGCTCCCTCCCCTTTGTCACACTTCTCTTGCTTTTTTAAACACTCTGCTCCCCAAGAAAAGCCAGCAGCTATTTGCTTTTATCTCATCCCTGGCCCAAGAGCATAGCTGTCCCACAACTCTCCCCATGCTGCGCCCCTTCGTAAGCAGCAGTTTCTACTAGCCCACGCTCCGACCACCGCCTCCCACCTTTCTACCTCTGACAATTCTGTGGCCACATCACGATCATCCATTAATCTTAACTGCCTCATTTTCCTTTCTTCTTCCTTTTTGCAGTGTGGGGAGTGGAAGCCAGGGTTTCTCCCCCGTGGGCGAGCACTCCACGCCTGAGCTACCCTCAGCCCTGACCCCGTCTCACCCCCCACAACCTCACCTTTCTCCTCGGCTAGTGTATAATCCAGTATGAAATCACTACTCTGCGAACACCCTCCACTCTGTCTTATGGTTCTCAACAGACAAACCTCAGCTCTGCACCCGCGCAGCCAAAAGCGGGGAGAAAAATATGCCCCAATACTTGGGAGGCTGAGACAAATGATCATGGGTTCGAGGCCAGCCTCGACAACTTAGTAAGACCCTATTTCAAAATAAAAAAATAAAATCAGTCTGGGGGTGTGTAGCTAAGGGGTAGAGTGCCCTTGAGTTCAGCTCCCAGTGTATGAAAAAAGAAAAGGGGAAAAAAAGTGCCATAGCCCTGATTGGTTTTCCTTGTCTATTCATGCTGACCTATCCATCCCGGTACTTACTCCAGCTTTGCCAGTTTCTTCAAAACCCCAGTACCTTCTCTGCAGCCTGGCTTTCAGCCTTGACTGTGTTCCTATGTCATTTGGCAAAGAAGCAATCAGAGAACCGCCAGCTGCATCTCCACTTAGATATCTAGCAGGCAACCGCTTCTCAAACTTAATGTGTGAACAGGTCCTGCTGCTCTTGTTGAAATGTAGACTCTGCTCAGGCAGGTGAGATGGGGCCTGAGATCCTGCATTTCTAACGAGCTCCGGGTGATGCAGCTGGTCCATGGCCATACGCTAAGACGTGCCCAGACGGGCACGGTGGTGCACACTTGTGATCGCGGTACTTAGGGAGCTGAGATGGGAGGATGACAGGCTCAAAACCAACCTCGGAAACCTAGCGAGCTCCATTTAAAACCAGGAATAAAAAGGTCTTGGAGTGTAACTCAAAGGTAGAATGCCCCTTGGTTCAATCCCCAGCACACCACCCCTGCCCCAAGGGGGTAAGAGTAAAGCAAATCAAGCCAGATGCAGAGGCAAACACCTGTAAGCCCAGAACGCAGAGGCACGAGACAGGAAGACTGAAAGTTTGAAGCCAGCCTGAGAAATTTAGTGAGACCCTATCTCAAAATGAATAAAAAGGGCCAGGGGTGTAGCTCCAAGGTAGAGCATCCCTGGGTTCAATCCCCAGCACCACCACCAACCTAAAAAAAGTAAAACGTATCAGTTCCCAAACATGACCACAAGGTGGCAGAATCTGGCTGTCATTGCTTAGCTAGAAACGGACCCGCAAGCACTACCTGGACGGACTCAGCTGAAGACCAGTTGGCTCAGTGTTTTCCATCCTGTGGCTGAAATCAATTAGTGGTTCATAACCAGCATTTAAAAATAAGTAAATAATCCGGGCGTGGTAGCGCACACTTGTAATCCCCGCGCTTGGGAAGCTGAGACAGGAGGATCAAAGCCAGCCCCAGCTACTTAGTGAGGCTCTCAGCAACATATTGAGACCCTGTTTCCAAATAAAATAGGTCTGGGAGTATATCCCGGAGGTAGAAAGCCTCTGGGTTCCACCCCCAGTACCACACACACACACAAAAAGTAAATATGTAATCCCAGTACTTGAGAAGATCCGGGTTCGTGGCCAGTCTAAGCTACTTAATGAGGCCCTCCTCAACTTAGTGAGACCCTATTTCAAAATAAAGAATAAAAAATCGGACTGGGGATGTAGCTCAGAGATAGAATGTTCAATCCCCAGCACCACTAAATAAATAAATAAATAAATAAATAAATAAATCAAGTAAGCAAGCAAGCCAAGGGGTGGTACATCCTATAATTCTAGTACTTGGGAGGCTGAGACATGAAGATCACAGGTCGAGGACAGCCTCGGCAAGTAGTGAGATTCTCATCAACCATGTGAGAGCCTGTTTCAAAATAAAATTAAAGAGCCAGGAGTGGTGGCACACGCTTGTAATCCCAGTATTTGGGGACTGAGATAGGAGGATTGCAGGTTTGAAGTCAACCTCAACAACTTGGGCTCTCAGTAACTGAGCAAGAGAGTGTTTCCAAACAAAAACTAAAAAGTGTCGCTTGGAGGTAGAATGACTCTGGGTTCAATCTCCTGCACTAAATAAGTAAATAAGTAGATAAATAAACAAATAGGGCTGGGGCTATTGTTTGGAGGCAGACTGCCCCTGGGTTCAGCGCTCAGTACCTTAAAAAAAAAAAAAAAAAGGAAAGAAAGAAGAAAATGCACTCTGATCTCTCTTACCTGCAGATAAAATGTTGAAGCTAAGCTGGGTTTGGGTTTGTAATCCCAGTACTTGGGAGCTGAGGAAATAGGAGGATCACAGATTCAAGGACAGCCTCGGCAGTCTGAGACTCTCATCAACCTAGAAAGACCCTGTTTCAAAAGTAAAAATAAAATAGGTCTGGGGGTGTAGAATGTCTCTGGGTTCACTCTCCAGCACCACGCACACACACATACACACACACATAATGGATACATGAGACTTGCCTATCTAATTTCCTCCCTGTTTTTAGATATTTTAAATTCTCTATATTAAGCTGGGCATGGTGGCACGTACCTATAATCTCAGTACTCGGGAGGCTGAGACCAGAGGATCACAGGTTTGAGTCCAGCCTCAGCCATTTAGTGAGGCCTTCAGCAACTTAATGAGACCCTGTTTCAAAGTGGAAAATAAAATAATGCTGGGGGTATATCTCAGAGGTAGAATGCCTCTGGTTTCAATCCTCTGCAACACACACACACACACACACACACACACACACACACACAGCTCTCCCCTACATACCCTTCAGGCCTGGGGTGATGACAGAGACCACTGTCACTGTCCCTGGGGAGCCACACCGTCTCATATGGCCCACACCTTGCCATAGCCCCACAGACCTGCAGAGGACAGCAGCCCCTTTCTACCCTCGGCTTCAGTGACCCGCAATCAGCTATGGTCCAAAAATATTAAATGGAAAATTCCAGAAACAAACAATTCAGAAGAGGTTTGTGTTGTTTTTGTGGTGGCCAGCCTTGCTCACGCTACGCACGTGCTCTACCTCCCAGCTCTACACCCCCAGCCCCAAATTCATAACTTTTAATTAACTTTATTTATTTATGTATGTATGTATTTATTTTATGGTATTGAGGATGGACCCCAAGGCCTCAGGCATGCTAGACACGCTCTCTGTCACTGGGCTACATCCCAGCCATTTTTTTTTTTCCAATATTAGGGATGGAACCCAGGGGCATTCTACCTCTAAGCTACACCCCCAGCCCTATTTTTTTATTCTTTATTTTGAATCAGGGTCTCACTGAGTTGCAACGGGCCTCACTAAGTAGCTGAGGCTGGCCGTGAACCACAATTGTCCAGTCTCAGCCTCCCGAATGCTGGGATTATAAGCATCATGCCCAGCTCACCCCAGCCATTTAAATAACTTTTACGAGCGTATATTGTTACAGCTGTTCTATTTTATTATTGTTCTTAACCTCCTGCAGTGCCTAATTTATAGATCCAGCTTTATCATAGGTCTGTATGCAGTATTACAGAGTTGGGCAGTATCTGCACTTCAGGCACCCACTGGGGTTCTTGGAGGGCGTCCCTGGGGCTGGGAGCAGCTGTCCTCAGGTTGTCAGTCCAAGTGTGCCGTGTTCCTGGGGCGCACTTGGCTGGCCTGCCTCCTCCCAGGCCAGGAGCATAGTTATCAAAGGGGAGCACAGGCTCCGGACCAAAAAGAGAACCGAGTTTGGGCTCTTCCCCTGGTCCACTCTGTGCCGGGGTAAGTTGTGTTGCTTGTATGGGCCTCGGCTTGCTCATCTCTACCAGGAAAACACCGTTACCTTCCTCATAGAATTGTCAGGACGGTTAAGTAACATGTCGGAGGGCCGCACAGGAGCCGGGCATGGTGGCATACACTGGTAATTTCAGCACTTGGGGGGCTGAGTCAGGAGGATCGCAGGCCTGTGGTCAGCCTCAGCTACTTAAGGTAAGGCTCTCAGCAACTTAGTGAGACCCTGTTTCTAAATAAAAAAATTAAAAAATAAGGATGAGGGTGTAGCTCAGAGGTAAAATGCCCTTGGGCTCAATCCCCAGTATCACCACAAAAAGAAGGGGGGGGGGCTTCACACAGCCCCGTGCTTAGCGATCTGTGTCATTACTTCTTTTGTTCCATTCTCCCTTTCCACCACAGAACATCAGGTTCACTCCAAGTGTCAAGCAAGTCTCTAGGTGCTGGAGCAAGTTGGGGGCAGGACATGTAAGCCCCCTTTCTGCCTATGGGAGGTCACGGGCTTGTAAGGAGATGCAATGGCTCCCCTTGGGTGGGGGAAGGTCCCCTGTAGCCAAAAGTGGGAAAGCAGCTTTTCAAACCCTTCGTTTCTGTTTGATTATAATTTGGCATTTCCCCTAGGTCTGGAGATAGAAGAGTGACCAGTCAGTGCAAATGTGTATTTGTTTTGTGGTGCTGGGAATCAAACCCAGAGCCTGTCACACGCTAGGCAAGCCTTCTACCACTGAGCCACAGGCACAGTGGGCTGGATTTATTTTTAGCTCTAAAGGAACTATACTCAAAGCTCAGAGCAGCCTTCCAGAGGATTAAACTCCCTTCCTCCCCTCCACCACAGCCTGCTGGATTCCCCAGTTTGAAAATTCAGGCCTTAATTAGGTATAGTTACTCCTGGGAGTATATTATATTCCTTTGGGTGTGTTGGAGCCAGAGGTACCTGGCACCTGAATAAATCTGCCTTAAACTGAGCAGGGTGGAACACACCTGTAAACCCAGATGCTTGGGAAGCTAAGACAAGAGGATTGCAAGTTCAGGGGAGGAGATAGAGTAGGCATGGGCCAGCTGGGCAGAGGCTGAGACTCAGGACTAGCGGTCAGACACAGCTACTGTAGCATCTTAAACAGGAGACATGGGCTCAGGTTAGAATTCAGAAAAGTCCTCCTCAAAGATAGGCATGGTGGCACACACCTGTAATCCCGGTACTTGGGAGGCTGAGACAGGAGGATCAAAAGTTTGAGGCCCACCTTAGCAACTTAGCAAGGATCTCACCAACCTAGAGAAAACCTGTTTTAAAATAAAAAATAAAGCCGGGCGTGGTGGCGCACGCTTGTAATCCCCGCGCTTGGGAGGCAGAGACAGGAGGATCGCGCGGGTTCGAAGCCAGCCGCGCGTGCTGGCTTAGGAGACCCTGTTTCCAAATAAAAATGTAAAAATAGGTCTGGGAGTGTAGCCCGGAGGTAGAAGGGCTTCCAGGAACCCCAGTACCACCAAAAAAATAAAAATAATAAAATTATAGAAAATAAAATAAATAGGGCTGGGGTATAGCTCAGTGATAGAATACCCCTGGGCTTAATTCCTAGTACTACAAAAACAAAAAAGGAAAATCCTCCTTGAAAGCCGGAGAGGAGGGTGGGTTGGAGGCCTGCTGGTGTAAGGAAGGCTATCGTGGCTCAGGTGAGGGAGGTCGAGAGCCAGCTATAAAAACAACGCCGGGGCTGGGGGTGCCGCTCCGTGGTGGAATGCTCTCCTAGCATCGTGAGGCTGTGGGTCCAACCCCAGCACTGCAGACAACAACAGTTCCTGGGCATCTCCATGCCGGTGTCGCGTAGAGGGTGCTGATTGCCAGGGTTCCAGGCCTACATCACTGCACCTGCTCCTCATCTTCACCCACAGATGAAAAGCCTAGGGCTCAGGGAGGTGATGGAACTTGCCCAGGGTTATCCAGGCGAGTGAGTGGCAGAGCTGGGTTTTGGAATAAGAACTCTAAAATGTGTACTTTTATAAGTCCCATTTATGGAGCAAATGGGGGTGGTGGCATCATCTGCCAAGGTGAGAGACCGGAGAAGGAGCAGGTTGGAGCGACATGAGGACGGTGAGGTCAGCTTTGCGCAAAGCGAGTAAAAGAGCCCCTGGGCCGTCCAAGCAGAGGTGACCTACGAGAGGCCAGGCATTCAGACTGCATCTCATGAGGGGAGGTTCTCAGGACAGGCGCGTGGTGCACACGTCTGATCCCATAACACAGGAGACTGAGGCAGGAGGATTTCAAGACCTTGGCCAGTTTAGGCATTTAATGAATCGATTGATTGATTGATTGATTGATGGTATTGAGGATTAAACCCAGAGATTAAACTCCAAGCTATTCCTCCCTTTTTGTTTATTTGTTTATTTTGAAACAAGAGTCTCCCTAAATTGCTGAAGGCAATCCTTAGCAAGTCAGTGAGCCCCTCAGCAGCTTATTAAGACCCTATTTCAAAATAAAAAATAAAAATGGCTGGGGGTGTATCTCAGAGGCAGATTGCCCCTTGGTTTAATCCCTAGTACTAAAAAAAGAAAAAGAAAACTGCAACTAAGCTGGGTGTAGCTTAGTGGGATGTTACAGTTTTAGTGCTGCTGTGGTGGGTTCTTTTCCTCAGCCGATATAGAAATAATGAGCCAGAAAACTCAGATTCAAAGATAAAGTCGGATTTATTAGAAATAGAAGAGAAACAGTGCCACGTGGAAGGAGAATGCAGTAGAGGGTTCAAGTGAGACACTGATATCTTCTGGGTCCTGTGTCTTAAATAGAGTTTACCTATCTGGTCTTCTTTATCCAGGTTGCTATGCCAACAGGCCAATACCCAGCTTTGTCAGCATCTATGTGAAAGGATAATGTTTCTTTCAGCTTTTTCCAAACCCGTGGCCTTCTGAGTTTTAACATTTTTATTTTTGTTACCAAATTAATTAATAGGCCAGTCTTGTTTTTTGATCTGTTCTTTGTTCTGATATCATCATGTGAGGGGATGCACGGTGTTTCTTTAATTCTTTAACCTTTCTGTGGAGTCTGTAACTTTTAGGTTTTAATGTCAATTTATCTTATCTTGTTGCCATGCTGACAGCCTGCTTTGCACAGTTTGGGACAGACTGGATTTTGTAAGAAGCTGCCTGTTTTAACCTTTTAACTGCCCTCTCTTCTTTGGGACAGGGTATGATATGAAATCATCTACCCATGACCGGAGCAGTAGAACATTTGCTTAGAATGTAGAATGCCAGAATGCCATGGGTTCAATCCTCAGATTATAAATATATATCTGAAACTTAGACCCTCTAAAACTTGGTGAGAACCTGTTTTAAAATAAAATAGGACTGGGAGTGTAGCTCAGAGGCAGAATGCTCCTGGGTTCAATATATATATATTCAAAAGTATATATATATGTATATATACACATATATATATATACACTTTTATATATATTATATATGTATATATACACACATTTTTTAACAGAATACACACACACACACACACACACACACACACACACACACACACACAATGTACCAGGGCTTGAAACCAGGCACATTCTATCTCTGAGATGCACTCCCAACCCTATTTTATTTATTATTATTATTATTATTTTTTGCAGTACTGGCAATGGAAGCCAGGGGCATTCTACCTCTGAGCTACACCCCCAAGCTCTATTTTTTATTCTTTATTTTGAAACAGGGTCTCACTGAGTTGCAAAGGGCCTCACTAAGTAGCTGAGACTAGTTGCGAACCCCAAACCTCCTGTCTCAGCCTCCCAAATGCTGGGATTACAAGCATGCGCCACCACACCTGACTCCTATTTTATTTTTTAGTTTGAGACAGGGTCTTACTAAGTTGCTGAGGCCAGTTTTGAACCTGTGATTCTTCTATTTAAACCTTCCAGCCAGGCGTGGTGGCGCATGCTTGTAATCCCTGCGCTTGTGAGGCTGAAACAGGAGGATCGCACAGGTTCGAAGCCAACCTCAGCTACTTAGTGAGGCTCTCAGCAACTTAGTGAGACCCTGTTTCCAAATAAAATATAAAATAGGGCTGGGAGTATAGCCTGGAGGTAGAAAGCCTCTAGGTTCCACCCCCAGTACCACCAAAAATAAAATAAAAATAAAATAAATAAACCTTCCAAACACTGGGATTACAGGTGTGTGCCACCACACCTGGCTATTATACCACCACCTACTTTTTTTTTTTTTTTTTTTTTGGTGGTACTGGGCGTTAAACCCAGGAGCATTCTGCCTCTGAGCTACACCCCCCAGCCCTAAGTTTTAGAGTGTCTCACTAAGTTTCAGAAAGTCTCACTAAGTTGCTGAGGCTGGCCATGAGCCTGTCACCTTCCTGTCTCAACCCCCCAAGTACTGGGATTACAAGCGCATGCCATCACGCCTGGTCTTATATCTCTTAAGAACAAGGAAAGCCTTTCTGGAAAGCCTCCAGCCTACTTCCCTCCCCATCTCAGCCAGCTATATGACATGTAGCAACTGACTTGCTCTCTCCTTACTTGATTCATAGGTTGTTGTGAGAGCTGAGGGTTCATCTGTGCCAAACACTTAGAACAGCACCTGGCACTGGGTGCACGCTATATAAATATTTGCTATTATTATTTGATGGCAAGAGTTGCTTCACATCCCTGGGTCCAACCAATAGTCAGCCCATCATTGACTGCACCAATTGGCTTGGACCATCAAGATCCACCTGCCAGGGCTGGGGAAGGACTTGGAGACTACAGCTGTTCAGAGAAGAGTGTCCAGAATAGAGTTAAATACGGAAAAAAGTGTGAGGCTAGAGAATGTATGGTAATATGCCTATCATGGACCTGCCATTTCCATGTCGTTAAGAGAAAAACAAGCTGGGTATGGTGACACACACTTATAATCCCAGCATTGTGAGACTGAGACAGGAGGATCTGGGTTTATGGCCAGCCTCAGCTACTTAGTGAGACTCTCTGCAACTTAGTGAGACCCTGTTTCAAAATAAAAAATAGGCCTGGGGGTACTTCAGAGGTAGAACGCCTGTAGTTTCCATCCCCAGTACTGCAGAGAGGGGGGGGAGGGAGGAGAAAAGCAAACTTTAATATATGAGCACAATTTTATTTGTGCATGTTCTATTTTTAAACTTTATTTTGAGCCGGGCGTGGTGGCGCATGCTTGTAATCCCAGCATTCGGGAGGCTGAGACCTGGAGGATCGTGGTTCGCGGACAGCCTCAGCTACTTAGTGAGACCCTCTGCAACTCAGTGAGACCCAGTTTCAAAATAAAGAATAAAAATAGGGCAGGGGGTGTAGCTCGGAGGTCAAATGCCCCTGGGTTCCATCCCCAGATCCGCAAAAAAAAAATTTTTTTAACTTTATTTTGAAGTTATTTCAGATTTACAAAAAAGTTGTAAAACATACAGGAGATCCCACACCTGCCACCCTGTTTCCCCGGATGTTTATACCTTAGTTAACCACCATATTCGTATGAAACCCAGGCCACTAACACTGATACAGTTCTAACAGCCTGCCTTGAAGCTTTATGCAGTTTGGACAGTTGTTTCTACAGCGTCCTTTTGCTGAACCAGGACCCAATCCAGGGCCGCTCGTTGCACAGATTCTAAACACCTTGCAGAGCCATGGAGCCCACAGAACCCAGCGCATGCTAGAGGATCTTTAGGTTGTTTATAGTGTCTCGCCACCACCAGTCACCAGTGCCGGGCTACACATCTGCGGCCTTCACTCCAAGTAGGGATGAGGGTAGAACTCAGAAGAATGCCCCTGGGTTCCACCCCCAGTACCACACAAAAAAATAAACAAAAATAAAACTTTTTTCACTACGGAGGTTAGAACTTAGGAGCATTCTACCTCTGATTTGTACCCATATCCCTATTTTATTTTGTTTTTATTTGGAAACAGGGTCTCACTAAGTTGCAAAGGGTCTCACTAAATTGCTGAGGCTGGCCATGAAGTTGTGATCCTACTATCTCAGCCTCCCAAGGACTAGGATTACAAGGTGCACCACCATGCTCAGCTTAAATAAAACTTTTATGTACACTGCATATTATATCTTTTGGGCAGATCCCTCAGACAGAAATGCAATTTTTTTTTTTTTTTTTTTTTTTTTTTTTGGTGCTGATGATTGAACCCAGGGCTTTGGAAATGTTAAGCATGAGCCCGACTACTGAGCTACCCCTCAGCCTAACCTGTATTTTCTTGTCTTTATATATTATATTCTATGGACTATTTGATAAATTTGAGTTTTTTCTTTTTCGTACTAGGGATAGAACCCAGGGGCCTTCTACCTCCGAGCTATATCCCCCCTGACCTATTTTTACTTTTTTATTTTGAATCAAGGTCTCACTAAGTTGCTGAGAACCTCACTAAGTAGCTAAGGCTGGCTCTGAACCTGCAATCTTCCTGTCTCTGCCTCCCAAGTACTGGGATTACAGGCCTGTACCACGACATCCGGTAGGCAGTACGGGGGATTGAACCCAGGGGCATTCTACTTCTGAACTACACTCTAGCCCTATTTATTTGTTTGTTTGTTTATTTGTTTACTTACTTACTTATTGGTTCTAGGAATTGAACCCAGGGACATTCTACCTCAGAGCTATACCCATACTCCCAACCTATTTTATTTTTATTTTGCAACAGAGTTTCACTAAATTGAGAGTCTTGCAATTTGCTAAGGTGGTCCTTAAGCCTGTGATCCTCCTGTCTCTGCCTCCTCGTACTGGGATTATAGGTGTGTGCCACCACTCCGAGCTGCTTTATTATTATTATCTTGTGCGGTGCTCTGGATCAAACCATGACCTTGTGCGTGCTATGCAGGTGCTCTGCGACTGAGTTACACCCCGGGTCCTTGTTCATGTTGGGTTTTAACTTATAAAAGTTTGGTTGTTTGTTTGTTTTTTCCCGGTACTGGGGATGGAACTCAGAGGCATTCTAACTCTGAGCTACACCCCAGCCCTATTTTTTAATTTTTATTTTTTTGCAGTACTGGGGATGGAACCCAGGGGCATTCTACCTCCAGTCTAGGTCTGGGGATGGAACCCAGGGGCATTTGACCTCCGAGCTACACCCCCTGCCCTATTTTTTATTCTTTATTTTGAAACAGGGTCTCACTAAGTTGTGGAGGGCCTCACTAAGTAGCTGAGGCTGTCCGCGAACTGTGATCCTCCAGTCTCAGCTTCCCAAATGCTGGGATTACAATGTGTGCCACTATACCCGGTGTCTATTTTATATTTTATTTGGAAACAGGGTCTCACTAAGTTGCTGAGAGCCTCACTAAGTAGCTGAGGCTGGCTTTAAACCTGTGCGATCCTCCTGTCTCAGCCTCCCAAGCATAAGGATTACAAGAGTGAGCCACCACTCCTGACTCTATATTTTTTGAAACAGAGTCTCACTGACTTGCAAATGGCTTCACTTAAGTAGCTGAGGCTATCCATGAAGCACAATCCTTCTGTCTCAACCTTCCAGATGCTGAGATTATAAGCATGCGCCATCACATCTCACTAACATATAAAGGTTTTTGTTTTTCTTTCTTTATTTAGTGGTATAGTGGGGATGGGCTTCAAACGTGCTAAGTAAGTGTTCTACCACTAACCTACCTCCCCAATCCTTTATTTTTTTTTTTTTTTGAGACAGGATCCTATGATGCTTCCTAGGCTGGGCATGAACTTAAAATCCTGCCTCAGCCTCCCAAGTAGCTGTACACAGGTGTGAACCAGCACATCTAATTTAACTTTCTTTTTATTTATTTATGTATTGTTGTGGTGCTGAGGATCGGTCCCAGGGACATTCTGCCTCTGAGCTACACCCAAGCCCTATGTTATTTTTAATTTGGAAAGAGGGTCTCCCTAGGTTTCTGAGAGCCTTGCTAAATTGCGGAAGATGGCTTTGCATCTTCAAGTTGTGCACCACCACACCCGGCTCCTCCAACTTAATTTTATATTCTTTTTACCCCTCCCCCAGTTTTATATTCTTAGCACTTCAATTCACCTGGAATTTATTTCAGCAGACTCCCTAAGGGACAGCGCCTCTTGTCAGTTTTCAACATACTGCGTCTTTCCAACACCATTATTAACGAATCTGTTTCCTATTGTGTCTGTCAGCTATAGTTACAATGCTGCTGCATAACAAACCAACCCCACACTGGAAGACATGCAGGGATAATCACCGGTGTATCTATGGGCGGGCTGTTTCAGCTGGTCTAGCCCGAGCTCCACCAAGCCTGCCTGGCTTTAAGCTATGAGCAGGATCCAGGTCCACTCCCTGCGTCTTGCATCTTCCTTAGACCACCAACTACCTGAGGGTGTTTTCATGGCAACAAGCATGAACACACATCAAGTGCAAGCTCAGTAGCGCACTCAGGCCTCTGTGTCATATCTGCTAAAGTTTTAGTGTCCGAGGCACATCCCAAGACCAAACCCAACATCAGTGGTGTGGGGAAATATATTTTACCTCCTTTGAACTAGTGCTTACTTGCACGGTGAAGCCCAGGGCTGGCAGTGTAGCTCAGTGGTAGAGCACTTCCTAGTATGTGGGAAACCCTGGGTTCCATACCAGTACTGCAGGGAATGCGAATATGGCAAAGTGCATGGTGACGGGCATGATACGGAGGGAGAACTGAGAGGCGAAACGCAGCCTGCCGCACCCACAGAGACAGCAGTCCAGGGACTGAGGCCGAGCTGAGGTAAAGGTAGATCAGAGGCTACAAAGAGGTCAAGGGAGCAAGGGAGACGGAAACTTCTTTCTCTAAGTCTCTCCTTTGGCCAAATGCCCCTGGGCTCCATCCCCAGACCCGCAAAAAAAAAAAAAAAAAAAAAAAAAAAAAAAAAAAAATCCCTCTCCTTTTTTTTTAAATGATACTAAGGATGGAACCCAGGAGCCCTCCATACTATACCCATAGCCCTTTATTTTATTTTATTTTATTTTATTATTTTATTTTATTGTGGTATTGATATTGAACCCAGGGGGGAGGCATTCTACCTCTGAGCTATACTTCAAAACCTTTTTTAATTTTTATATTGAAACAAGGTCTTATTAGGTTGATGAGAGTCTCACTACTTGCTGAGGCAGTCCTCAAACCTGTGATCCTCCTGTCTCAGACTCCCAAGTATTGGGATTAGAGGTGTGCACCACGCCTGTCTAATTATTTATTTTTATTTATTTATTTATTTATTTATTTGGGTGGTATTGGGGTTTCTGGAAGCCCTTCTACCTCTGGTTTACACTCTCAGACCTATTTTTACGTTTTTATTTGGAAACAGGATCTCCTAAGCCAGCGCACGCGGCTGGCTTCAAACCTGCACGATCCTCCTGTCTCTGCCTCCCAAGCGCGGGGATTACAAGCATGCGCCACCACACCCGGCTATCTACTTATTTATTAACTGCAGTACTGGGGATTGAACCCAGGGACATTCTACCTCCAAGCTATACCCCCAGCCCTATTTTTTGTTCTTTATTTTCAAACAGGGTCTCACTAAGTTGTGGAGGGCCTCACTAAGTAGCTGAGGCTGGCCACAAACCACGATCCTCCTGTCTCTGCCTCCCAAGAACTGGGATTACAAGCGTGCACCACCATATCCAGTTTATATTTTATTTTGAGACATGGTCTCTCCAAGTTGCTGAGGTTGGCCTTGAATTTGCAATCTTCTGCTTCAGCTTCCTGAGGAGCTGGAATTATGGGCAGGGTGCACAAGCACAGAACTGTGTTCTCTAAGAGGGGTGTTTTCTGGAAGGAAAGGAAATGAAGTTGGGACCCGAGGTTGGAAGAATGATGGTGAGGTAAGAGAAGTCCTCAGCAAAGCCGGGCAAGGTGGTGCATGCTTGTCATCCCAGCACTCAGGAGGCTGAGATAGGCGGAAGCATCACGGTTTGTGGGCAGACTCAGCTATTTAGCGAGGCCCTTTGCAACTCAGTGAGACCCTATTTCAAAATAAAGAATACAAAATAGGCTGGGGGTGTAGCTCAGAGGTAGAATGCCCCCTAGGTTTCATCCCCGGTACTGCATTAATCAATTAATTAATTAGTGGATTTTTTTTTTTTTTTTTTGCAGGTCTGGGGATGGAACCTAGGGGCATTCAACCTCTGGGCTACACCCCCTGCCCTATTTTTTATTCTTTATTTTGAAACCGGGTCTCATTGAGTTGCAGAGGGCCTCACTAAGTAGCTGAGGCTGTCCGCGAACCGCGATCCCCTGGTCTCAGCCTTCCAAATGCTGGGATTACAAGCGTGCACCACCACACCCAGCTATTAATTAATTAATTAATTAAAAGAGAGAGAAGCCCTCAGCAAAGTCAGGTACTGCCAAGCCTCAGCCCAGGGAGGCCTGAACCACAGCAGCTCTGATCCGCATGGCACAGCAGTGTGTTTTCCCAGCCCCCCCATCCGTGAGTTGAAGAAAAAACAGGGTGGTCAGGCTGGTACGGGCAGGGCTGGTGGTTGGTAAGCTGAGGCTGGAGGGATGAAGGCGAGGATGCAGCCAGCGGATGAGCGGTTCAAGGGTTAGACCCAAGTCCCTGAGTGGAGGGAAGAAATATATGCAGGAGTGGCTGGAGGGCCAGGAGGAAACAAATGGTTTGAGGAGCCGGAGGGTCCTGTCTAGGGGGGTGAGGGACCAGGGAAAAGGGCATCGGAGTTTGTACTTTCAGAGGCACAGAGGTTCAGGTGAATGCAGGATGTGATCAGTGAGGAGGCTGCTGAATTATACTGAAGATCTTGGAATTGAGGTCAGGAACTGAGGCCAGGGCTGGGTTCAGAATCACCTCTCCAAGGAGCTGAGGGTGTAGCTCAGTGGTACAGCACTTGCCTAGCATGTCCGAGGACCTGGCTTCCATGCCCAGCACCGCCAAAAACAAAACAAGCAAGCAAGCAAGCAAACAAACAAAAAATCCCCTATACAAATGCAGTCCTACTGAGTCTGAATCTCAGGGGGAAAGACAGTGTCCCTCAGTGGATCTGAGCTTGCCCAAAGCTTGAGAACTGCCTGAGCTACGATACGCCAGAGTCAAGTGTGTTTGGCAGGAATCAGGCATGAAGAGAGGAACAGGTGCCTAACCTCAGTCGAGCCAGCGGGTGGACTGAAGGGAAGAGGGGAGAGAAGGGTTTTTTTTGTTTTTGTTTTTGTTTTTTGCGTTATTGGGGATGGAACCCAGGGGCATTCTACCTCCGAGCTATACCCCCAGCCCTATTTTATTTTGAAACAGGGTCTCACTAAGTTGCAAAGGGCCTCACTAAGTAGCTGTGGCTGTCCAAGAACCGTGATTGTCCTGTCTCAGCCTCCAATTGCTGAGATTACAAGCGTGCGCCACCACGCCCGGCTGGGAGAGAAGTTTTTACATGGGGCAGGGAGAGCTGTGGTCTCGACCTGCAATAGAAATAGTGCATCCCTTTCCAACCAGGAGCCGTGATGGGGCAGGAGGCTGGAGGTTTCCCCTGCAGAAGGCAGTGGAGGGAGGAAGGGGACAGGGAACAGGATCAGATTCAGTCCAGGCAGGGCGGGTGGGAGTTCTGTGAGAAGGCAGCAGATGTAGGAGGATTTGCTTCCAAAAACCAGGCTTCCAGCGTGCACAGCACTGTGGCTCGGGGGGAGTCTACAGCAACAGTATGGTGGGTTTGGTGACAACAGCTGAGAGGAGGGGCTGGGCAGAGGCCAGAACATCCCAGTCCCCATCTCTGCATGGGGTTAACTTCTCTAACCTGAACCGACTTCACCACCCTGGTCCGACGAGATGTCTCTTTTTTCTAACATTCAAATAGCTCCAGCCAACCGAGCTTCGCCATGATTGTATCATCTCCATCATCTTCATCACCAGTGGTTTCCCGTAGGCCAACCAACACCCAGCATTGGTGCGAGCCACGATGTGAACATGGGCTGTCCAGTGTGCGTGTGCGTGTGTGCGTGTGCGTGTGTGTGTGTGTGTGTGTGTGTGTGTGTGTGTGATGGTACTGCGGGTTGAATCTGGGGCATTCTACTTTGAAGATACATCCCCATCTCAATTAATTAATTAACTAATTCATTTAGTTAATTAATTATAAGTTATTAATTATAATCATAAGTTGTTGGGGCTGGCGTCAAACCTGCACTCTTCCTGACTCAGCTTCCCGAGTACTGGATTCCAGGCAGGCGCCACCGTGCCTGCTCAGGTTGTCCCTTTTGAGGGCACAGTCTGGGCTGGCAGGTGGAACAAAAAGCAGATAGGAAAACCCCATCCCCACTCTACCTGGAAGGGAGTTTGCCCTTTGTGAATTAAGTGCTAAAACCACCACATCCCAGGCCAGGCCTGCAGGACTTCCCATCCTCTGCCTGCCTCGGGTTATTAACAGGTCTCTCCTAACAGAATGGCAAACCTTAGCCTTGGCCTGGTCCCCTGCTCCGGGAGGAAGTCATGGCCAAAGACCTGGAGTGAGTGGGAGCCTAGGCCTGGGCGCCAGCACAGTTTTCTGGGTGTTCCTTATTCTGACTCTCCGTTCAAGATCAGATCTCTTGGTGGAGTTTGGCTTCCATACGGTTCACCACTGCTCAGAGCAAGAGGGCTACAGTCTCCAAAAGTCACAGTGCTCAGCAGCAACATATGTCACTCACCCGCTTCGCTCCTATCACGATCCCATTCAGACATCAAATACTTAACTGAGCCGGGCGTGGTGGCACACACATGGAATCCCAGCACTCGGGACGCTGAGACAGGAGGATCACAGGTTTGAGGCAGGTCTCAGCAACTTAGTGAGGCTCTTGGCAACTTAGCAAGGCTCCATTTTCAAATAAAAATAAAAAATAAAATAGGGCTGGGGTGTAGCTCAAAGGTAGAATGCCCCAGCATTGCCAAAAACAAATAAATAATTTTTTTTAAAATAGGGCTAAGGAGCTGGGCATGATGGCACACACTTGTAATCCCAGCATTTGGGAGGCTGAGAGTAGAGGATTGTGGTTTGTGGACAGCCTCAGCTACTACTTAGTGATGCCCTTTGCAACTCAGTGAGACCCTGTTTCAAAATAAAGAATAAAAAAAATAGGGCTGGGGGTGTAGCTCAGAGGTAGAATGCCCCTGGGTTCCATTCCCAGTACCACAAAAAATAAAAATAAAAATAAAAATTTAAAATAGGGTTGGGAGTATAGCTAAGAGGCAGAATGCCCCTGGGTTTAGTCCCCAGTAACACTAACACACACACACACACACACACACACACACACACACACACACACGTTCTTTCTTATCTGTTGTTTAAAGAACTGGGTCACTGGGTATGGTGGCACACACTTGTAATCCCAGTACTTGGGAGGCTGAGACAAGAGGTTCACAGCCAGCCTCAGGTATTAAGTGAGACCCTCCACAACTTAGTGAAACACTGCTTCAAAATAAAGAATAAAAATAGGGCTAGGGATGTAGCTCAGAGATAGAATGCCCCTGGGTTCAATCCCCCCTACAGAAAAAAAAAAAAAAGAAAAAAGAAAAAACTGGTGTCTCTCACGCCTTTAATCTCAGTACCTAGAGTCAGAAACAAAGGAGGATTGCAGGTTTGAGACCAGCCTCAGCAACTAAGTGATACTCTCAGCAACCTAGCAAGATGTTTCTAAATAATTAGACAGCCAGGTAAATAGATAAATAGATAGACAGGCAGGGAGGCTGGGAGTGTAGCTTAGAGGTAGAGTAACCCTGGATTCTATCCCCAGTACCAAAACAGAAAAATAGAAAAATAACTGCGGGTGCGGTGTTCCAAGGGGAAGGAGCGGGAGCACAGGGCTGAGGTGAGGCGAGCTGGCACAGGAGCCACCACACCACGTGGCGGCTCCACAGTGACCAGGGGAGAATGGCCAGAGGAGGCTGAGGACAGGCTCTGTGAAGCAGGGCCTTTGTGGGCCCTGAAAAGGAGTTTCACATTTCAAAGAACATTGTATCTAATATTTATCTGGTGTCATGCCCACACTGCAGAGTTGAAGGCCAATAAACTAAATTCTAGTCTCTACTCTTTTTTCTTTTTCTTTGTGGTACTGGTACTGGGGATGAAACCCAGAGGTTTTCTACCTCTGGGCTATACTCCCAGACCAAGTTTATATTTTATTTGGAAACAAGGTCTTACTAAGTTGCTGAGAGCCTCACTAAGTAGCCGAGGCTGGCTTCAAACTTGTGCAATCCTCCTGTCTCAGCCTCCCAAGAGCTGGGATTACAAGCGTGCACCCACACTCAGCTCTAGTCTCTATTATTTATTTATTTGTGTATTTATTTGTGGTACAAGGGATTGAACCCAAGAGCATTCTACCTACAAGCTACACCCCCAGCCTTTTGTAGTTTTTATTTTGAAAATAGGTCTCGTACCTGGGCGTGGCTTATGCTTGTAGTCCTGGTACCTGGGTGGCAGAAACAAGAGGATCCTAGGTTTGAGGACAGCCTCGGCAACTTAGTGAGGCCTTCCATGACTTAGGGAGACCCTGTTTCCAAAAATTAAAATTGAGCTGGGGGAGTAGCTCAGAAGTAGAATGCCCCTGGGTTGAATCCCCAGTACCCCAAAAATAAATAAGTGAAAGAAAAAAAGAAGAAAGAGAGAGAGAAAGGAAGGAGAGAGAGAGAGAGAGAGAGAGAGAGAGAAGTATTGCTAGGTTGCTGAGTATTGCTAAATTGCTGAGGCTGCTTTTCAATCTGCGATCTTCTTGTCTCAGCCTCCCAAGTACTGGGATTACAGGTGTGTACCTCCACACCACACCCAGTTTATAGTGCTCTCTCTCTTGCGCATTCCCTCTCCCTCTCCCTCTCCCTTTCCCTCTCCCTCTCCCTCCCCCTCCCACCTCCCTCCCCACCCCTCTCTTTGGTACTGGGGATGGAACCTAGGGACATTCCACCTCCAAGCTACACCCTCAGCCCTTTTATTTTTTAATTTGGAATCAGAGTCTTGCTAAATTGCTGAGTGCATCACTAAATTGCTGAGGCTGCCAGGCGTGGTGGCACACGCTTGTAATCCCAGCATTCGGGAGGCTGAGACCAGAGGATTGCGGTTCGCGGACAGCCTCAGCTACTTAGTGAAGCCCTCTGCAACTCAGTGAGACCCTGTTTCAAAATAAAGAATAAAAAATAGGGCAGGGTGTGTAGCTTGGAGGTTGAATGCCCCTGGATTCCATCCCCAGACCCGCAAAAATAAATAAGTAAATAAATAAATAAATAAATAAATAAATAAATTGCTGAGGCTGATTTTGAACCTGTGATCCTCCTGTCTCGGCCTCCCAATTACTGAGATTACATGTGTGGTGGCACCATACCGGGCTTAGTCTCCACTCTTAGGGAAGATAGTAATGTCTTCAGGAGTAGAAACTCTAAGATAGGCATGTTAGCAAAAAGTATGGCGTGGGCATTACATTGACTAGCAGATTATGTACAAGACCTAGAGTCAGGCAAGGACATGCTTCTGCCCACGCTGGGGGTGGGAGGATTCACAGCTTTCTTGAAGAGAGCACACTGGGTCTGGATCTTTGGAAACAAGAAATGAATGGCACCCAGTCAGAAAGCACAGCCTGTGCAAAGGCACGGGGGTGTGAAACAACACCATAGGTTCCAGAAACTGGAAAGCCTTAGGTATTATAAAATACAAAGTGCAGCCGGGCCTGCTGGCTCACTGTGAATTGTATTAATGGGTGTAACTACTTTGATTTCCTATTCAGAAATGACCTAAATTTCCCTGAGCAAAATGTATTTATTAAAAAGCTGTTGCTTAGCCGGGTGTGGTGGCGCACACTTGTAATCCCAGCATTTAGGAGGCTGAGCAGGAGGATCGCAGGTTCACAGCCAGCCTCAGCAACTTAGTGAGGCCCTTTGCAACTCAGTGAGACCTTGTTTCAAAATAAAAAATAGGGCTGGGGATGTTGCTCAGAGGTAGAATGCCTCTGGGTTCCTTCCCTAGCACCACAAAAAAAAAAAAAAAGAGATATATATGCCGGGCGTGGTGGCACACGCTTGTAATCCCCTCGCTTGGGAGGCTGAGACAGGAGGATTGCACGGGTTCGAAGCCAGCCTCAGCTACTTAGTGAGGCTCTCAGCAACTTAGTGAGACCCTGTTTCCAAATAAAATATAAAAAAAGGTCTGGGAGAGTATAGCCTGGAGGTAGAAAGCCTCTGGGTTCCACCCCCAGTACCACCCCAAAAAAAAGAAGATATATGTATATATGTATATATGTGTATATATGTATATATATGTGTGTGTGTGTGTGTGTGTGTGTGTATATATATATATATATATATATATATATATATATATATATATATATTACAGGAAAGGGTGAATAATGAGCATCAGCCTGAGTGGGACAAAAGATTATTATGGGAGATGAGGTGCAATTAAAGCAGATTTGGAGCCGGGCGTGGTGGCGCATGCTTGTAATCCCAGCATTCCGGAGGCTGAGACTGGAGAATCGCAGTTAGCAAACAGCCTCAGCTACTTAGGCCCTTCGCAACTCAGTGAGACCCTGTTTCAAAATAAAGAATTAAAAAAAAATTGGGCAGGCGGTGTAGCTCGGAGGTCAAATGCCTCTGGGTTCCATCCCCAGACCCGCAAAAAATAAATAATAAAAACAAATAAAGCAGATTTGGAGCAGACATGGGAAATCTTCCAGAACAGTCCAGGGTAGAAGAGGACGGATCCCTGAGCTTGTATGAGCCTCCTAAAGCACTCGCCCTCACACCTTATCCCCAGCCCTGCCTGGCCTCCCAGCATCTCATAAAATGCATCTTGGATTTATTATGTATAATCTTATTAACGCGTGCATATGGCATGAGCTTTGGGATTCAGCTGTTTGTATGTTTTCCACAGGATCATGTCTGAGCCTGCATTTCTTGTTTCAGATGCCAATGACTTGTGTTTTAATTTCTCAATATAATGCCTGCCTGGAACAGTCTTACCTGTAGCAGTTGTGCTTACAATACTCCACAATTCTGCCCTTTGCATGTACAGACACAGACTTAGAGACACAACGTCCCTGTCCTGGAAGAGCCTTCTGTGAATCGGTTATCAGTCTTCCTCTGCAGCGCCTGCCCTTTCTGTGCCAGGCACTGAGAAGCTGAGCTACAGGCAAGGGACAGGGAGGGAGCAGGCCCCAGGCATCGTCTCCCAAGACGGACCACATAAAAGAGACTCCATGGCTGTGGGTATGCACACACTGGCCTTCTTCTTCCTCTCTGTGATTGCAGGCAGGCATACACTGGTTTTCCTCCTCGTCCTTGTCCTCGTCCTCGTCCTCTTCCTCCTCCTGTTCCTCCTCCTCCTCCTCCTCCTCCTCCTCCTCCTCCTCCTCCTCCTCCTCCTCCTCCTCCTCCTCCTCCTCCTCCTCTTCCCTCTCTATGTGTGGTACTAGGATTGAACCCAGTGGCAATCTACCTCCAAGATGCACCCTAGCCCTATTTTATTTAGTTATTTTTAAATTTGGAAACAGTCTCAGCCAGGTGTGGTGTCACATGCTTGTAATTCCAGCACTTGGAAGGCTGAGACAGGAGGATCTCGGTTCGCCGACAGCCTCAGCTACTTAGTGAGGTCCTTTGCAACTCAGTGAGACCCTGTTTCAAAATAAAGAATAAAAAATATGCTGGGGGTGAAGCTCAGAAGTAGAATGCCCCTGGGTTCCATCCCCAATACAGGAAAGAAAGAAAGAAAGAAAGAAAGAAAGAAAGAAAGAAAGAAAGAAAGAAAGAAGGAAATTCTCACTAAGTTGCTAAAGGTCTCATTAAATTTGCTGAGGCCGGCCTCAAACCTCCTGCCTTAGCCTCCCAAGTACTGGAACTACAGGTGTGTGCACCATCACTCCCAGCAACGGTGGGTTTTTGGGATTGAACCCAAAGCTAGATGAATTACAGTTGAGTTTGGGGACAATTTCATCCATCTTGTGGCTTTTTTCTTTTTTGTGTACTGGGGACTGACCTCAGAGGCACTCTACCACTGCGCTGTATCTCCAGAGCCTTTTTTGTTTATTTATTTGAGACAGGGTCTTGCTAAATTGCCCAGGCTGGTCTGGAACTTGCCATCTTCGGCCTCAGCGTCCCCAGCAGCTGGGATTCTGGGCAGGCACCAGCGCCCTGCCATCCCTTGGCTTTTGGGGAGGAAGGCTTATTACATTGTGCATAATACTACAGGTACACACTCCGTAGAGTAGGCATTTTGCCTTTACATGTCTAATCCTTGTGCCTCTGAGGGAGAGAGAAAATGTGTGATGTGGGGTTGACTTATCTCCTCCTCTCAGACCAGAGCACAGGAAGTGGGAGGAGAACAGACCATGGCCTCACCTGCTTCCCTCCCCCTCCCTCTGGGAGCCAGGCCAGACCCCGAGCGTTTCCTTCCCTTCCTGAGCCCGGCCAGGACAAGGCCGGATCCAGAGGAGCCCAGCCCTGGCTCCCCTGGCCCAAGTGTGTAGACTTCATCACTTGCCCACATGCCCACCCCACCCCGGCCTTGGCTGCCCTTCAGGGGCCCATCAGGCAGCCAGCAGTGAGGGGCTGGGGCAGGGGTGGGAAAGCACAGCGCAGCACAGGAGTGAGGGCCTTTGGTCCTGGACCTCGCTGGGCACCCGTGGCTGCACAGCCCTGGTCAGTCGCTCTCCCTGCGCCTCTGTGGCCCCTTCTTAGCCTTCAGCACCTGGGTTAAATGTCACGTGCTCAGGAGCCCTCCCCTCTAAGCGGGTCCTCTGCGCTCCGTATCATAGCCCGGGTTTGCTCTCTGCAGCCTCGCGCATGTGATACATTAGTTAATTACACACATAAACTTCTGTTGTTTGCGCACTTGGTTGGTTGCCCCAGTAGAATGTGGACTGCAGGCTCCAGGGCACTGAGATTTGTGTCTGTGACCTTTGAATCCCACAGCCTGGCTGGCACAGTGCCTGCCACCCGGGAGGAGTGAGACAAGTCATTTTAGTGAAAGGCGTCTGACCCAGACAAACTCCCAGGGTTTTTTCCAGCCCCCAAAAAAGAAGTTTCGAGTCTAGGGTTTCTTGCCAGGAAGACCACTGCGGGGCTTCTCCCGGAGTCCCCGGGGGTGGGGAGGAGGCTGGCCGGCTGCGGGCTGCGCTCCCCGCTCAGGATTTGGGCAACTGTGAGCCGGGACCGGCGCAGCCCGCAGCTGCCAGGCCCAGCCTCCCGCGGGCACCCGGCGGGCAGGCGCGAGCCCGCCCCGCACGCCCCCCAGCCGGCGGGGGAGGGCCCGGCGGTCGCCTGGCAACCGGCCCCGCCCCGGGCGGCCGCAGGCCGGGCATGGCCTGGCTGGGCTGGCCGGCGCCCGGGCTCTGGGTCGGCGGCTGCGGGCTGCTGCTGCTCGCCCTCGCGCTGCTCCTGAGCCCCCGCGGCGGCCGGGCGCGGCGGGGCCTGGGCTGCCTGCTCATGACGCGCAGCCGGCGGCTGCTCTTCCGAATCGGGTCAGTGCGGGCTCCGGCCCGCGGGCGGGGAAGGCGCGGGGGGCGGGCGGGGTGGGGGATCGGACTCCCGCCGGCCTGGGCTCGGGGGGCCGGGCCAGCCAGAGGGGTCTCAGCGGGGCTGGGGAGGGAAGGAGTTGGAAAGATGGAGAATCGGGATAGGAAAAAAGAGGGCTGGGGAGGCGGGCCGGGGAAGCCAGGGAGCAGCTGGCCACGCGGGGTCGCGCCGGAGCCGTCGGGGCTGAGGTCGGCAGGTGCAGGAGGGAGGATGCCTCGGACCAGCGACTGGCACCGGAGCTTGCCCCCTGCCAACCCCTCCCCCTCCCATGCCCGGCTCCCCGGCTCCCGGGAGACTCTTCTGTCCCGAGCAGCCCTGTAGGTCCATCTGTCCCTCTCCTTCTACCTCCCATCCTGGCCCGGGCAAAGCCCCCGACTGTGAAATCCAGCTGGACTGGCTGGTGGGAGCTCACAGACCGACTAGTGACTCTTCCATCCATCCCCCCTTTGTACCTTCCTCCCCTGGCCCAGACACCAGGGGTGGCCAGTTCTGTTCTGCCACCCAGACAGGAGAGGCTAGGAGGAAGAAGCCAGGTTTCTAAGAGTCCCTGTCCCTCCCCTACTTCTAGGAGGATCATGGGACAGGACCTCATCCCCAGCGTAGGGATCGTGATGTTGGGGTTGGGGATTGTGGGAGCCCTGGCCATAAGCCTGGCTTAAGCCTGGGAATTTCCTGAGCTTCAGAGAAGCCATTGTGCAGTTCACCCCTCCCCCATCCCAGAGCACCCCAGAAGCTGCCTAAGGCCTCAGGCTAGGAGTCCATTCACTCTTCATCTAAGAAACAGAGATGTAGTGGGGTGTGGGGGTGTGCTGGTGCGTCCTTGGGATCACAGCACTTGGGAGGCTGAGACCGGAGGATTGCAGGTTCCAGACCAGCCCCTCAACTTAGTGAAGTCTCCACAACTTAGACCCTGTTTCAAAACAAAAAATAGGATTGGGGGGTAGCTCAGAGGTAGAATGCCCCTGGGTCAACGTCAACCCCCAGTGCTGTTGGGGTGCCAAAGATGTTGGGGTGAGTTCTCTGCTCAGGAACTCGGGGTCTGCAGGGTCCTTGGCTAACGTGAGGGAAAAGAACTTCAGCGCGCGCCAGTCAGAGACATGGACAGAGGTTTATTGGGGAAAAGGGGAGGAAACATTCAAGAGAGAATGCGGGCCCCTCAAGATGAGGAAGGCATTTTGGGGAGTTCAGCGTTCTCTTCTTATAGGGGACGTTCGTGAGGGGTGGGCTAGAGAAGGTGTGTGAGGATGAGCTCAGTTCGGTAGTCCCTAGGCGGTTTATGGTGGGCAGGTGGTCTGGCAGCCTTAGGGTGGGTGAGCTCAGTCCAGTAGTCCCGAGGCGCTTCCTGATGGTCTGTGGTCTGGTCAGCCTCAGGGTGGATGATCTTGGGTTGATTGGGGTCCTCATTAGTTGATTGACGGATAAGCTGGGATATCCTAAATTATAGGTTTTCTTGGAAATATTGTTAACTCTAGGATCTACAGGTTTCCCAAGAATGTATGGTAGAGTCAGGTCTGGGAAAGAGAACTGGTTTGTGGACTAGAGGCAGAAGCACTTCAGCTCCAGGTTCTTATATCAAAGTTATATTTTTACTTTTCCTTCCTGTCTGTCTCCTTTCTACCTACTTATTCCTTCTATCCTACATCAGTGCCACAAAAAAAAGAAAGAAAGAAAAAGAAAAAAGAAAGAAAAATAAAAAGAAATAGAGATATAAAGGCCTAGTGGACAGAAAAAAAAGAATATTAGGGGTGGGGTGAATCTTGTGCTGACCTTTAGGGCATTAATGTTTCCAACACTCCAAACATTGGACATTGTAGATAAAACTCAAACCAAGTTTCCATTGCTTTGCAAATAGCATTAAAATGAGATTTTAAGTATTTTTTTTGAAGATTTAAAGAAGTTTATTAAAAGATAGAAATACAGAAAGTAGAAATACAGCCCCATGCCCGAGTGACATGGAGGGGTGACTCGAAATGAATACACCCAGATTTTAAGTATTAATATTTCCACATTTTGGGTTTTGGTGGTGGTGGTGATGCTAGGATTGTTTTGTTTTGTTTTGTTTTGTTTTTGTTTTTGGTGGTACTGAGGTTCCTGGAAACCCTTCTACCTCCGGGCTATACTCCCAGATCTATTTTTATACTTTTTTTAAATTTGGAAACAGGGTCTCTTTAGCCAGCAAGGCTGACTTTGAACCTGTGGGATCCTCCTGTCTCTGCCTCCCAAGCGCAGGGATTACAAGCGTGTGCCACCATGCCCAGCAATGCTAGGGATTATGAACCCAGGTCCTTAACCATGTATTCTACCACTGATCTATGCCCTGGATCTGCTTTTTTTTTTTTTTTTTTTTTTTTTAGTGGTATGGTGTTACTGGAGATTGAACGCATACTAGACAAGCACTTTACCACTGAGCTACATCTTGAGCCCCCCAGATTTGGAGTTTCAAAAAAATGGTTGGGCTGGGTATGGTGGTGCACGCTTGTAATTCCCACGTTTGGGAGGCTGAGACAAGAGGATCACACAGGTTCAAAGTCAGCCTCACCTACTTAGTGAGGCTCTCAGCAACTTAGTGAGACCCTGTTTCCAAATAAAGTATAAAATAGATCTGGGAGTATAGCCTGGAGGTAGAAAAGCCCCTGGGTTCCACCCCCCAGTACCACAAAACAAACAAACATAAAAAGCAAGCCAAGGCGCTGTGGCACATGCTTGTTATCTCAGTCCTTGGGAGGCTGAGACTGGAGGATCATGGGTTCTCCAACAGCCTCAGCTACTTAGTGAGGCCCTCTGCAACTTAATTAGACCCTGTTTCAAAATAAATAATGAAAAGTAGAGCTGAGGGTATAGCTCAGAGGTAGAATGCCCCTGGGTTCCACCACCAGTACTGCAAACAAGCAAAGTTGGGCAAGGTGGCACACGCCTATAATCCTAGTATTCGATTCAAGACCGGCCTCAGAAAATGAGACTCTGCTTCAACATAAAAAGTAAAAGGGGGTGGGAGTATAGCTCAGATGTACAATATCCTGGGTTCAAACCCTGTTACCCAAAACCCAAAACATTTTTCCTCACAAAAGTTCTGGAAATTTTATAGTTCTGTTGGGGAGGGTGTTTTAAATCTACTTTTAGCTTCCAAAATTGGCAAGTATGAAGTCATACAAATAGTCTGAGGAAGTGGAAAATAGGCGTATCCATGAGGGACTGGAATCAGAATTCCTGAGATCACAATGTCCAGGATCAGCTCAGCCTGGTGGCCCATGCTTGTAACCCCAGCACCTGGGAGGCTGAGACAGGGGGATTGCAGGTTTGAAAATAGCCTCAGCAGCTTAGTGAGGCTCTCAGCAACCTAATGAGACCCTGTTTCAAAACAAAACAAAACAAAAATAATAAAAGGGCTGAGGGTATGGCTTAGAGGTAGAATGACCCTGGGTTCAATGTCCAGTAAGTACCAACCAAAAAATGAAAGAAAAAAAGGAAAAGAATGTCCAGTTCTATCAGAATTGTGAGGGTGTGTGTATGCCTAGAAGTTGGGATTTAAGAGTTTCCACATCTCTGGAGTTGGGATTCTCAGAGAGCTTCAGAATTCAGTATTATTATAGACTTTCCTTTGTCTGAATTTCAAGGTTGCTTTGGAATCAACTTCCCAAATTATAAGAGCAGAGAGTGTGCCTGGAATCAGAATTCCAGACTGCCAGCAGTGGAGAAACAATTGGTCCAGTCCCCTGGGGTGAGGCCGCTGGACTTTGGGGTGGGGGGAGGAGGCATACTAGCAGGAAGTGTGTGTGGGGGTGCGTGTTGGCGTTGGTGCAGGCGCCTCCAGGCCTGCAGGAAGAAGGTGGGGAGGGAGGGGGAAGCACAGGGCACTCTCAACATAAAGGTGTGGCTGGGAGGACCGCAAATGGGATTCCCTTTGGAGCCCAAAAGCAGATAATGGAAATCCTAAGCAAGAGCTCAGAGAGGTGCTGTATATATTATCATTAATAATGAGTTAATTTTATAAAAGTTGTGTCTGATGATTTTGTGAAAGCTTTGCTCCGCCAAGCCATGGTGGTGTACAGTACTTGAGAGGCTGAGACAGGAAGATCTCTGGTTTGAGGCCAGATTCAGCAACTTAGTGAGATTCTCAGCAACTGAGGGAGACCGATTCAAAGTAAAAAAAAAAAAAATGATATAATAATAATAATAATAATAATAATAATAATGGGGCTGGAGGGTGTAACTTGAGGGTAGAATGCTTCTGGGTTCTATCCTAACCAGTATTGTTCGGGGATGGGAATAACCAGGGACAACCCAGGGCGGATCCGGGCTTAGCTGAGGTCAGACACAAGTGCTGGGGGCTCTGTGGGTCCAGGAGAGGGTGTGCATTAGCTAAGCACACAGCATGCAAGGGCACTGGACAGGTGAGCTTCTGAACCCTGGCTTCGCTGCACAGTGGCCTTGTGAGCTGGGACAGATACCCCATCTGCCCGCTTTGCATCTATAAAATGGGAATGAGGCTAATGCTCCCTGTAGGACTCCCACCAGGAAGGAACGAAATTGGAAATGTAAGTGCACCGGGCTCGATTAGAGAAAGTGCTCAGGAAACGTTGGCAATTGCTGGTGCTGTAGCCTGGGGTGGGCCAGAGGGAGGGTACGAGGTGTGGCCAGAGGCTTCCGGAATGTCCTTGCTTGCCTCCTGGCTCTCCACTCACCTCCCATCTGGAAGTCCCTATCCTTTTATTCTTTTAGGAACACCTCACTGGCCTGGGCAGAGACTGGGATCGAATCTGGTCTGCTCTCCAGGGGTAGGGGAAAGGTGCAGAGGAACAGGGGGAAAAGGGCCCAAACTTTGGCAGGGGTGGGACGCAGCGAGCTCCCTGCGGTGGCAGGATGCACCAGGGAGCTCCCCAATGTCTCTCCGGCCTCGTGCCTCAGTTTCCCTTTCCCCTGCCTTCTCAGTGATTGTTGTTTAGGAGAGGATGGTACTAGGGATTGAACCCATGGGCATTCCACCTCTGAGCTACAGCCCAGCCCTTTTTCATTTTGAAATGGTCTTGCTAAGAGGGTCTTGCTAAATTGCTGAGGTTGACTTTGAACCTGTGATCTTCCTGTCTCAGCCTCCCAAGTACTGGAATTACAGGTGCGCTCGACCACACCTAGCTTCAGTGATGGTTTAGAGAAATTTGTAGAACAGAGCCCCAAGGAGAGCTTCTGTCTCCAGAAGAGAGGGTGAGTGGGGCCTGAGGCTGGATTTGTCCAGGGCTGAGATTGTTTTACAGACCTAAGACGGTCAGTAGCAGCCAGCCTTTGGGGATAGACAATCCCAGCTTTCCAAGCCCCCTTCATATTTGTACCTAGGGATTCCTTCTTGTTGTTGTTGCTGTTGTTGTTGTTATTGTGCTGGGGATTGAATCCAGGGGTAATCTACCTCCAAGCTATAACCCCAGTCCTTTTTTATTTTTTGGTTCTGAAGCAAGGTCTCACTCCTTGCTAAGGAGATCCTCCAAACTGCAGTTCTCCTATCTCAGTCTCCCAAGTAGCAGGACTACTGAGGTATGGACCTTGCTTCCACCACTTATACAAAAGGAAACTTTGGTCTAGGGGGCGGGTACTGAGCATTGGCCCTGGGGTATTCTACCTCCGAGTTACACCCCTAGCCCTATTTTATTTTTATTTTGGAAACAGCGTCTCTCTAGGTTGATAAGAGTCTCACTACTTGCTGAACCTGTCCTTGAACCTGAGATCTTCCTGTCTCCGCCTCCTAAGTACTGGGATAACAGGTGTGCAACACCATGCCCGGCTAGAGGAAACCTTGAGGCCACTGGCTTGATGTCCTGAGCTTAGGGATCCTCCAGTTCATGGCCTGAATGAGAGCCAGGCACAGGTGGTGAGGTGGCATACTTGCGATGCAGCCTGGCAGGAGGGAGCAGGGCCCTTTTCTTTTCTGTAAGCCTGTGGGCCCTTGGGAAGCAGTGGTCCAGCATCCACAGCATCCTCTCAGCCTCCCTGCCCTCCCCACTGGCCCTCCTGCCCTCTGCGGCTGCTGCTTTCCAAAACCTGGCTCTGAGTAGGTGTCCCGAGCCGTACCGCCTACAGGGGCTGTGTTCTCTCAGATGGGAGTTGAAATGTGTCACTTCTGTTAAAGGGGCTTAGGAAGCCAGAGTCCCTCCAGGAATGGATGGGAGCCCCTCTGCACCCTGCCCCTGCCTTGGCCTGGAAGGCCCTTCTGACATGGCTTCCCTTGCTGCCTTCACCTCCTCAGACAGGCCTGCCCCGCCCAGCCCACAAGCCAATGGTGTCCCGCCCCTGCACTCCCCATTCTCTCTTCTCCACGGGGCATACTATGGAATGGCTTGTTTATTGTTAATAAACATACTTGTTTATTGGTTCTCTCCTCCAACCAGAACATGGCTACAGGTGGGAATAAACTTTGTTCACCACCGCATCCCAGCTCCTATAACAGTGCCTGGCATGTCGGTGGCCCTTGTTAGATGTTTTTGAGTGAGTGGATGAATGAATGGCTTGGCACAGGTGCCATGTCCTCCTGAAGCCGGCCTGGCCTCCTCGGTCCATCTCCACCTCCATACTGGGCCCTGCCACCATCTCCCTCAGAGCTCAGGGCATCTTCTCGCCTGTTCTGGGGCCGCGGAGTCTCAGCTCTGGTCCCCGGGCTGAACTCCCACAGCCCTGGCCCAGGGTTGAATCAAGAAACCTGGGATCTGGATGCAGAAGAGGAGAAACCAAGACAGACCCAAACCCAGAGCCTGGGCTGGGCCTGTGGCCTAGGTACAGGAGACAGCGAACCCAGCCAGCCCGTCTGGCCAGGACAGGCCTCTGGTCCTGCTCACAAGCCCCCAGGGGCTGCCTCTCCTCCCTGTGTGAAGGATGGCTGTCCTCTGGAGAGGGCTGTGGAGTCTGGGAAGAGCTCTCCTGGGCCCACAGGCTGGGAGAGCGGCCTGTGCTTTGACTCTGCGCACACTCTGGACAGGGGCAGCGCCCCCCTCCCATACATACTTCAGGAAACGCCCCCAGGGCCTGATCAGCTGTCTTGCATTGTTCTTTGCTCAGTTCTGAGGAAGCACAAACCCGGGAGCTGCCATGTGCTGTGGGAGCCCCACGCAGACCCAGGCTCTGGTAGACCCAGGTCCTCGTGGCCCACCAGGTCCTTCTGCCCTCAGCCATTCCAAGTTGGTGACATTAAGATTGTCCTGTAAGCCGGGCATGGTGGTGCACGCTTGTAATCCCCGTGCTTGGGAGGCAGAGACAGGAGGTTCAAAGCCAGCCGTGCACACTGGCTTAGGAGACCCTGTTTCCAAATAAAAATATAAAATAGGTCTGGGAGTGTAGCCCAGAGATTGAAGGGCTTCCAGGAACCCCAGTACCACCAATAATAATAATAATAATAATATAATAATAATAATAATAATATTGTCCTGTAAGCTAGGTGTAGTGGCAAATGCCTGTAATCCCAATACTTGGGAGGCTAAGACAGAAGGATCACAAGTTCAAGGCCAGTCTCAGCAACTTAGTGGGAGCCTATTTCAAAATTAAAAATATAAAAGTAAAGAAGGCCAATCGTGTACCCTAGAGGGTAGGACGCCCCTGGGTTCAATCCCTAGAATCCCCCTTCACCCCACCCCCCAAAAAAGAAGATGTCCTGTTGCTGGTCAGATGCAAAGCCTGGGTAAGCTGTCCTAGCCCAGGAGCAGAGGCCTCGCCAGCGGGGCTCGCCTTTTGCTTCCTGGATCTGGGGCCCCTAAAGTCGGGCCTCTTGGAGAGCAGCGAGGTGAGGGAGGAGCACCTGGCATTAGGAGCCTTCGGGCCAGTCTGTTGCACGCAGAGCCCTTTGCGCCTTCCTCTCTGGCCTGAGGTTGGGCCCTGGGCCCAGCTGGGACAGACACTTGAACGCCCTCGGCTTCTCTCAGGACTGCCCAGATGGTAAAGGCTCCCCGGGGGAAGAAGAAGAGCTCCATTGTGTTTTCTGGGGGTGGGGGGGTGGGGGGGTGCTTCACTGCCCACACAGCCTCCTGTGGCTAGAGGCCGCCTCAGATACCAGCGAAGCCATTCTTGGCTCTGAGGCAAGGAGCGAACAGGGCTCTGGGAGCCGGCGCTGGGGGCCGGCCTCGCCCACAGCCCTGACCAGGGAGGGTCAGCTGCAGCCCAGCCAGGCCGCTCCCCCGCCCCACTCCCAGCCCCACTCTGCAGGGTGGTTTTTCTGTCTCCCAACTGGGTCCCAGAGGACCAATTAGGAAACTATTTTCTTTTTTGTGAGGTGATGGTGGGTAGTTCCGGGACCCAGAACTACTGAATCAGAGTCCAAGAAAAGAGGAAAAGAAAAGAGAAAGTCAAAGCTTTTTTTTTTTTTTAAAGTACTGAGACTTGAACCCAGGAGAGTTCTACCTCTGAGCTACACCCCCAGCCCGCCCGCCCTCTCTCTCTCTCTCTCTCTCTCTCTCTCTCTCTCTCCTTCATCTGTCTATCTTGTGGTACTGAAGATTAGATCCAGAGGTATTCTGCCTCTGAGCTACAACCCCAGCCCTATTTTAACTATTTTATTTATTTTGAAACAGGGTCTTTCTAAGTTGCTGAGGGCCTCACTAAGTTGCTAAGACTGGCCTTGAACATGTGATCCTTCTGTCTCGGCCTCCAAAGTATTGGGACTTTAGGCATGTGCCACCACACGTGGCTGGCTGCCAACCCTTTATTTTATTTTGAGTCAGGGTCTTGCTAAGTGGCTCAGGCTGGCCTCAAACTTGTGATCCTCCTGCCTCAGCCTCCACAGCGGAGGATCTTCTTGTTTAAGAGGCATCCTCAGATCATTCTGTTGCAGGTGGTTAGAGCCCACCTCTGAGAAGTTAGGCCCCAGCTTATTGGTAAAGCCAGGGGAAACCCGCGGCATGGTGAAACCACATCTGGCTTGGGGGACCAGTAAATTATGTGAACTTTTTTTTTTTTTTGGTGGTACTGGGGGTGGAACCCAGAGGCCTTCTACCTCTGGGCTATACTCCCAGACCTATTTTATATTTTATTTGGAAACAGGGTCTCACTAAGTTGCTGAGGCTCATGTGAACTTTTAAGAACAGGAGAAACACTTGGTTTAACAGAAAGGGAAACTGAGGCTTGGGGAATAAATTCTTGCATCTAGCTACAAAAGAAAAGAAGCTGTGTATCTGGTAATGGCTCAAGAAACCAGGGGGCCAAAGGCTGGGGCGTAGCTCAGGGGTGAGGCACCTGCCTAGTGCGTGTGAGCCCCTGGGTTCCATCCCCAGCACTGCAAACTAAAAGAACAAGGGTAGATGCCCATGGTTTAACCCCCAGTACTGCAAAACAAAACAAAAAAAGCAGGGCCTTTACGTGGGTCAGTGGTGTTTTGGCCAGCGGTTGGCGGTAGGACACAGCTTTCTACCGGTCTCCTTTAGGACGTATTTTCCCAACTAGGCTCACTTTCTTTTGCCTAAACTCTCCCCTCCGCCTGACTCCCCAGGGTACCTGTGGAACCCTCAGACCAGCTAGGATCAGGAATCTCAGAGCTGAGGTTTGAAAGGGGCCTCTAAGAGTCCTTGGGGGGTCTTATCCAGAGACCCCTGGGGTCCCCGCCCCTCTGCGGTTCTCTGCAGAATGCTGCGTTTGGAAACGTTGGTCCAGGGGGAGGGTTCCGAGTTCTTCCCAGACTCTGGAGGTCCAAGAGGCCATAGCATTGCGCCGTGTGTCCTGGTCCCTGTCACCACGTAGACAGCGAGGGCCCTCAGATGAACTGGGTGTCCCCCAATTGTTCAGACTCTCCGGCCTCGCCCTACTAGCTAGTTTTGTGGTGGCCGAGTAGACCTCAGCTGGGGCTGCCTGCAGGGGTTCTGACCTCGCCCTGTTGCCCACTCGCGGTATGGTCTCCAGCAAAGCCCTTCCCTCCTCTCTGGGTCTCCTCACCTGTTCAAAGGGGGTTATCGTGGCCACCTCGACTTGTTTTGAGGATGACCTGAGGTGATGGACAGGAGATGCTCAACTCAGAGTGAAGGGAAAAAAGCTAAGGCTCCGCAATCGTTCCTCCGAGAAGCCACGAAGCTCCAGATGGGTTCTGTGACTCAAGGGGGGCAAGCAAGGACTGGGGATCCGGCTGCAGACGCCCAGGCCCCTGCTCCTTCCACCCAGCTGCAGACGCAGGGCAGGGGAACTTGGGAAGCTGTGCCCCAGTGACGCAGCCCCACCCATGCCTTTGGGTCTGGGTGACCTGCTTGGCAGAGCACCCTGCTTGCCCGGGTCTGCAGGGGCCAGGGAGAGGGGAGGGACATGGGAAGCAGGTGGGTGTGGAGGGGAGGGAAGCTCAGGGGTGGAGCGGCAGAAATTGGGCAAGGCGCTCCTCTGGGCTTCCCAGGATCTGCCTGGCCTTGCCGGGGATCTACTGTCTGGGAGCATCGCTGTACCACCTACATGCCTGGTCCCCTTCCTGGCCTTCCTAGTCCCTAGCCAGCCTTTCGTGCGTGCCACCTGCTATCTGTGTCAGGGCTGGGCACTCCAGGAGACGGGGGAGGAGCCGTGTGAAGGCACAGGAGGAGCAGGTGGGAGTCTGCAGCGGCAGGGCAGGGGCTGACCAGGCTGCCCGCAATGGAAGCCGACAGGCACAGGGCCCCAGCTCCCCGGGGTTGGAGGCACAAGCTCTGATAGAGCAGAGGAAGAGCTGACATCATCAAGGGCTGCATCCCCGAGAAGTGAGCTGAGCCCTGAAAGGTGCTTAGGATTTCAGTAAGTAGAGAAGGCCCGGAGGCCAGGCAGAAGGGCATTGCAGACAGGCACGGAAGCCTGCCAGGGCAGAGACAGGGAACAAGGTTTGGTTTTGAAATTTTAATGAGTTAAGGCATTCCAAAAAAAAAAAAAGGCTAGATCATATAGCAATCCCGTGTCCCACGCCCCAGCTTCAAAAATAAAACATCACAGTTAGAGTAGAAGGCTGACCCCACCCACCCAAGCCCACCACCCACCTGCCTTAAGGAGCACGCCATTGGACTTTGGACAGCCTCAGTTGCCCTAATTCTTTGCTTCTACTTATCTTAAAATAGTAGGTAGCCGGCCAGGTGTGGCGGTGCACCCCTATAATCCCAGTGCTTGGGAGGCTGAGGCAGGAAGATCTCAGGTTCAAGATCAGCCTCGGCAACTTAATAAGGAACTTGGCAACTTAGTAAGACCCTGTTTCAAATTAAAAAATAAAATAGGCCTGGAAGCATATAGCTCACGGATAGAGTGCCCCTGGACCACAGAAAGAAGAAAGAAAAAGGAGCTAAAATGGCTTTCCTTCTTTCTTTCTTTCTTTTCTGTTTTGGTACTGGGGATTAAACCCAGAGGATTCTTCCTCTGAGTTACACCACCCCAATCCTATTTTATTTTTATTACAAAACAGGGTCTCAAGCCAGGTGTGGTGGTGCACGCTTGTAATCCCAGCACTCAGGAGGCTGAGACCGGAGGATCGTGGGCAGCCTCAGCTACTTAGTGAGGCCCTCCGCAACTCAGTGAGACCCAGTTTCAAAATAAAGAATAAAAAAAAATTGGGCAGCGGATGTAGCTCAGAAGTCAAATACCTCTGGGTTCCATCCCCAAACCTGCAAAAAAAAAAAAAAAAAAACAGGGTCTCTCTATAGTGATGAATGAGAGTCTCGCTACTTGCTGAGGCTATCCTCAAACCTGTGATCCTCCTGACTCAGCCTCCCAAGTCCTAGAATTATAGGTGTGAACTGTAATTCACCTAGCTGAGAGCTGGTATTTTTAGTAAATAAAGATTATTTAGATTGTTTTCTCAACTATGTCTTTTAGCTTCCAGGTTTGTGTTTGAGCCTGTGTGTGGAGAGACTCGTTGCATAGATCATTTGTTTTGCTGGCGGTATAGCCTCCCACATCCTGGCTATGGCAAAGCTCATTGATACATTTCGCTGTGGATGGGCATTTCAGGGGTTCCACCCCTTGGCTCTGGGAGTACGGGGTTCTCACTGGACCAAATAGGAGAGGAGAAGACAGAAACTGGCTTTGGTCTCAGTTCACGGGCCTGACCAAGAGTTGGATTCTCATAATAAGCACTGGGAGCCACTGAAGGCTTTTGAGCAGGAGCAGGGCTGGGTCAGATGTGATGCTTTGGGAACTTTAATTTTTTGCTGGTGGTTTGCAGCCTGGGATGGAGGCAGAGAGAGAAAGAGGCAGGGCAGGACGCAGAGCTGAGAGGGATCGTGTTTTGGTCGCATGAACCAGGGAGAGGGTCAAATGGGGGCTCCCAGCTGTGTAACTGGGAGGACGGCAGATTCCCAGAAAGAAGGGGGCAAGCAAAGAAGCGACCCTGTGTGGGGGCGATGCCCAGGTTACTGTGCGGGCCTGTGGAGGAGGGAGGCAGTCACTGTCAGGAAGCCCACGGGCCTGGGAGGGTGTCCCAGCACATCTAGGTCCTCGGGCCCTGCGCTCATGCCCCCGCTCGGTCCTGCCGTCCCCTGCTCTGCCCAAGGAGCAAGACCTGGGGCCAGCAAGGGCCACACTGCCCCTCACCACCCCAAGCTGGCACAGATCTCGGGGCCAGCAGCCATCTTCTCCTCCAGCACCACCCCGGTCCAGACCCCGCCATCTCCCCGACCCCAAAGACTGGCGCCTCCAGGCACCTTCCACTGCTGCTGCCCGCCATGCATCCTGTACACAAAAGCCCAGCAAGCACTCAGCAAGGGAAGTCAGGCCATGTGCTTTCCTGCTTAGACCCGCCAGCAGTGCCCCACCCCCCTCCATCAGGGCCAGGCCTCTGCCCAACTCACAGACCCCAGCTCCAGCACGATCTGCCCCTCCAGCCCTGCCAGGAGGCCCCAAGGCCCCCCCAGCAACCCCAGGACATACCAGGCCTTGGTACCAGTACTGTGCGCCCTGCAGGCTCCATCTCTATATCCAGCTCCAGAGTTACCTGGGAGAGAAGAGGGCTTCCCTGACCACCCTGTCCACAGTGGGGGCCTCTTCCACCCCCAGCTTGAGTTAACTGGTGGTTTGCTGGCATCTGGTTTCTGCTTTCGTGTCTGTTGGTTCTCCCTTTCACTATGGCACAAGCTCTCCAAAGCAGAGAGCCATCCACCCTGTTCTCTGCTGTCTCCACAGTGTCCCACAAGTGCAGTAAATATTTGCAGAATAAAGCAAACAAATCTGGGTATGGCAGTGCACACCCCCCATAAATCAAATACTTGGGAGGCTGAAAAAGGAGGATTGTAGGTTCAAGGCCAGCTTCAGCAACTTAGCAAGGCCCTCAGCAATTTAGTGAGACCCTTTTGAAAATCAACAATAAAGTAGGGCTGGGGCTGTAGCTCAAAGGTAGAACGGCCCTGGATTCATTTCTCAGAACCACTAAGAAAAGAGAACAAAAAGAGAGCCTCTTCCACAGCCTCTTGGTGCCAGGGCTCGGGCTGCGAGTGCTTGTTAGGCAACAAAGCGGAAGCACAAATTTGAGCCTCCAGGAGGAGAGACTGAGCCGCCCCTCCGTCCCTCCCAGACGCCGGCGGCCAGCCGGAGCAGCTGTGCAGCCCCCGCTGAATTCGGGAAGGAAACAACAGTTGCGGAACCCCTTCCAGCCTCCTGGCCCCGACGGGGCACTTCCACGCGTCGTCTGGCTCTGTGTCACGCCATCTTCACGCGGTCCGAGGGTACGGCATCGCCATGCTGTGGATGGGGAGCCTTATCTGTGAGACCCGCGGCTGGTCAGGGCACAGAGCACAGCCAGGCTGTGGCGGGCGTCCAGAACTGCCTTCTGAGAGCGCTGTGTTCTCCAGAAGTTGGTGCAGGAAGAAATGACAGGGCTCGCCATGGGTGCGTTGGTTACAGAGGAGGGGGCCATCTTATTTTGGTTTGTTTGTTTGTTTGTTTATCGGGCTACTGGAAATTGAACCCAGGGGCATTCTGCCTCTAAGATACTCCCCCAGCCCTATTGTTTTATTCTTTTGTGTGTGTGGGGGGGCACTGGGGGTGAAATTCAGGGGCTTTTCTACCTCCGGGTTATACTCCCAGACATATTTTATACTTTATTTGGAAACAGGGTCTCACTAAGTTGCTGAGAGCCTCACTAAGTAGCTGAGGCTGGCTTCGAACCTGTGTGATCCTCCTGTCTCAGCCTCCCAAGCGCTGGGATTACAAGCGTGCGCCACCACGCCCAGTTTATTCTTTATTTTGAAATAGGGTCTCACTAATTTGTGGAGGGCCTCACTAAGTAGCTGAGGCTGACTGAGAAGCTGAACTCCTCCTATCTCAGCCTCCCAATTACTGGGATTACAAGCATGAGCCGCCATACTCAGCTTAGTTTATGTTTATCTTTTTTTTTTTTTTCTTTTTTTTCGGTACTGGGGATGGAACCCAGGGGCATTCTATCTCCAAGCTACACTCCAGCCCTATTTTTATTCTTCTTTTGTGTGTGTGTGTGTGTGTGTGTGTGTGTGTGGTACTAGGGATGGAACCCAGGGGCATTCTTCCTCTGAGCTATGCCCCCAGCCCCATTTTTTATTCTTTATTTTGAAACAGGGTCTCACTGAGTTGCAGAAAGCTTCACTAAATAGCTGAGGCTGTCCTTGAACCTGGATCCTTCTGTCTAAGCCTCCTGAATGCTGGGATTACAATCATGTGCCACCATACCTGGCTTTTATACTTTATTTTGAAACAGGGTCTCTCTCACTGAGTTGCAAAGGGCCTCACTAAGTAGCTGAGGCTGTCCGTGAACTGGGATCTTCCTGTCTCAGCCTCCCAAATGCGGGGATTACAGGCATACCTCCCACACCCAGCTTTTTATTTTGGTAGCTTTTCAGGCTTGCCAAAAGAGCACAGAGAACTTGTATGGACTCCTTGGCTAGCTCCCCTGAATGTCAACATCTTTCATAATCGTAGTCCAGTTATCAAAACCGACACATCAACTCGAGACTATTAACCACTCTCGGGCCTTATTCAGACTCTGCCAACTTTCTCCCTAATGTCGTTTTTCTGGTCTAGAACCCAGTCCAGGGTCCTGCAGAGTCTCCTGGTCTCCTCCCACACGGGACACTGCTTTTGTCTGTCTTTCGAGGTGTTGACACGTGTGGGGTGATGGCCTGATATCTTATGGAATGTCCCTACTTGGGTTTGTCTGAGGTTTTCTCATGAATAAATTATGGCTCTGCATTTTAGGCAGAAGTGAAGTTGTACCCTCAGTGCATCCCATCACGAGATAAATGAGATAAATGATGTTTCTATAATGTTAGATTCACTCTTTTTTTTTTTTTTGGTGGTGGTGGTAGGGATGGATCGCAGAGCGTCGAAGGCGCTGAGCTGAACTCCCAGCTCCGCCATTAACTTTAATCGTTATTTAGGTGGAGCCCGCCGGCCAGGTTTCTCCATGGCTGACTAATTAGTATCTTGTGAAGGAGATACTCTCACACTATGCAAATGTTCTTTTTCCCGTGGTGCTTGAGTGACTTGCCCGGTGTCCAGGTGTTAGATTGTACGCCTGTGTGTTCGCGACCATCAGTGTTGTGTGTTCCGACAAGGCTGAGAGGTGAGAAGCTGTGATGGTTGGGAAAGGCAGCTTTTGGGGAGGGGGTTTGGACCTGGGAAGAGCCAGGGCAGCAGAGGGAGGGGCATCCCAGGCAAGGGACTTGCCCAGGAGAAGCAGGCAGGGCTGCCAGGGCTCTGGTGCCCTCCCACCATTAAGCAGATCCGCTGGGGGCCCACGTTAGGGGCTCTCACCAGCTCAGCCGCAGAAACCAGGGACCTGCAGCTGACACGTGGTGCACCCACACCCAGCGCTGTCTCCAGCTCAGACGGGCGTTTGCTGAGAGCCCCTCAGGGGCGACGCACCGCCTCCTCAGCTGCCCACTCCGGTCAGCGACCTGGTCTGTTTCAGTCTCCCCCTGTCCTAAGCCAGCGCCCTGCCAAGCCTCAGTAAACAGGGACTGAGGGAACGAACAGGGAAGAAAGCGACCCTCTCCTCAAGGTGGTAGAAATGTCTGTCTGTCAGACATCAGCCTCTCCTCCACCTCAGGGGCTGTAGTCTGCCCTCTCTAAGACTATTTCATTTGACCAAATGGAGCTGGTCCTGGTGACACATGCCTGTTATCCCAGTACTTGGGAGTCTGAGACAGGAAGATCAAAGGTTCAAGACCAGCCTCAGTAACTTACTGAGACCCTCAACAACTTAGACACTTTCAAAATAAAAAACAAAAGGGCTGGGAGTATAGCTTAGAGGTAAAACACTCCTAGGTTCTATCCCTAGTACTAAAATATATATATATATATATATATATATAAACTTTGGGTACACATTGGAGCAGTTTTGCAACCTTAATAGGTCTTTAAACTTATGTCTCTTTTTCATTTATTTAATTTAATTTTTTTTAGTTAGGGTCTCACTGTATTGCCCAGAATGGCCTGTAATTTGCAATCCTCCTACCTCCTTAGTACGGGGATTACAAGAATGCATCACCTTGCCTGACTTTATTTTACATTTACTTAAAAAAATCTGTGTCTTAGCCAGGCGTGGTGGCACACGCTTGTAATCCCAGCATTCAGGAGGCTGAGACCGGAGGATCGCGGTTCGCGGACAGCCTCAGCTACTTAGTGAGGCCCTCTACAACTCAGTGAGACCCAGTTTCAAAATAAAGAATAAAATGCTGGGCGTGGTGGTGCACGCTTGTAATCCCCGCATTTGGGAGGTGGAGACAAGAAGATCGCGCAGGCTCGAAGCCGGCTGTGCTGGCTTAAGAGACCCTGTTTCCAAATTAAAGAAAATATTAAGGACTTCCGGGAAGATGGCGACCGAGAAAAGCGGGGCTTAAGAGTCCCGCTAACAACCAAACTCCATTACCACAAAAAGAGCGCCTTTCATAGCCAGAAAACACCATCACCAGAAAAACAAAAAAACCCACCAGGCTCCAGAAAGAAAGCGGACTGAGAACAGAGCTCAGGGCCACAGAGGAGACACACGCGCCCGAGGACGCGGCAGCAGCGCTGTACTGCCGGCGGCAGCGGCGAACTCAACGGACGGCTACAGCAAGCCAGGTGAGCCGCTGCGGAACAGCCAGGCGGGATCTTTCAGCGCAGACAGCATTTAAAGCTCCCAGTGGCTGAGCTCAGCACACGCTGCAGGGATTCAGAATGGAAATCAAAACCAGAGAAGAAAAAATACGCCAGCCTCATGGCCGAGGGCGTGGCAGATGCGCCATATTGCCACTGGCGGCGGCAGCAGTAGTGAATTCACCGAGTCCAGTACAGCTACATCTGCGTACTCAAGAACAGTGAGTCAAATTGCGGGCCACAGAGGAGAAATCGCAGTATTGGGCCTCCTGGGACTTGACCCAGTGAGGGAGTGGCGGTGGCAGAGATATCACACCATAGGAGAACGTGCAACCTGGCACCCCCCATAGTTTAAAGCAACCTCTATTGACTCCCTGGGTCGGAGACTCTGTGATACAACCCAGTAAAGGAGTAGTGGGGTCTGAGATAATACAGACTCGAGATCCAGAGCACCTTAAGTGAAGCCATAGTGACCCAAGGGAAGAACCCAGAGAAGGCACAAACCTCCGAAATCATGGGAAAGAGGAATAACACTGGAGTAAGGAATGTGCACAACCCCACAACATCAGAACCTGATAAAACAGAAAATCAGAGATTTCTAGAAGATCAAATCAGGAAAATAACTGTAGAAATAATAGAGGTGCTTCGAAAAGAACTCAGAGAGAGCCAAAAAGAGATAAAGGATGCAATTAATGAAGTAAAGGCCTCAATTCAAAGCACAAACAACCGATTAGACCACATGGGGAACAGAATCTCGCTCTTAGAAGATGAGCAATCCAAAAATGAATGCATAGTTTCTAATCTAGAAACAAATATCCAACAGCAGGAATCTGACATTGAAGAAATATGGGCCCATCTTAAGAGAGCTAACCTAAGAATAATTGGAATAGAGGAGGGAAAAGAAAGTGATACCAAAGGGATCAACAATCTCTTCAAGGAAGTAATAGCAGAAAATTTTCCAAATATAGAGCAAGAGGTTGATACACAGATCCAGGAAACTTATAGAACTCCCTTTAGACAGGATCGGAGAAGAGGATCCCCACGCCATATAATTGTCAAAATGACCAATGTGGAAGCCAAGCAGAGAATCTTAAAGGCAACAAAAACAAAGGGCCAACTGACATTCAGAGGCAAACCAATTAGAATCACTCCAGACTTCCCAAACCAAGTCATGAGAGCCAGAAGGGCTTGGAGTAACATATTCCAAACTCTGAAAGAAAACAACTTCCAGCCAAAAATTTCCTATCCAGCAAAACTTTCTATCAAATTAGATGGAGAAATAAGAAGCTTCCATGACAAACAGAAACTGAAGGAATTTATGTCTTCAAAACCAGCGCTAGAGAAAATACTCAAAGAGATTAACTACAAAGAAGAAATAGGTAACACTCACCAGAACCAGAGAAACAAGACTTTCCATCCAACAGACAACTAAGATTGGTTATCTGTGGAGATTCATTATTTATGTTAGTCTTTTACCTATCTCTAAGTTGTATTGTTTGCCTTTATTGTTGTTAATTTTTAGGATTTCTAGTTGGAATATTAATATACCTTCAGATATAGCATTTGGAAATATTTTATCCAATTCTATTAGTAACTTTTAACTCTGTTTACATTGTCTTTGGATATACAATATTTTCTTTTATTTTTTAGGGAGTTTGTATATTCTTCTGTTGCCTGTGCCATTGAAATCATATCCAAGAAATCACTGCCAATTTCAATGTTGTGAGGTTTTATGACCCAGATTTTCTCCTAAAAGTTTATAGTCTTAAGATTTATATTTATGTCTTTTATCTATTTTGAGTTAATACTTGTATATGGGATTAGGTAAAGGTCCAATTTTATTCTTTTCCATGTAATTATTATTTTTCAACAATATTTAGTTAAAAGATTATTATTTCCACCACCAAATGTTCGTGGAAACCTTGTCAAAAATAACTTGACAATATAGGGAAGAATTTAGCTCTAGGCTTGTATTTAACTCCAGTGGTCTATCTGCCTTTAGAAATGTACTACACTGTTTCAATTATTGTAGCTTTATATGGTTTGAAATCAGAAAATATATATCTGCTAGCTTTGTTCTTTTTCAAGATCGTTTTGGGTATCTAGAATTCATATTCCATATTAGGATAGATTTTTTTCTGAAAAATAAATATATAAATATATGATAGTTTCACCTAAAAAAACAGAAAAAAATATGCTCTAGTAAGAAAGAAAGCAAAAAGAAATATTGAAATGCTATCTTTAAATCATCAAACGCTTGGTATCAGACAAATGAAACTGTTATGTGAGATTATCATTTTTAATTTTGGATAAATTGCTATAATACTAGATGTCAACCACTAAGCCAAGCATGGGAAGGAGGGATGGGGAGAGAATGGGGTGGGGATCGGGTGGGGGCTGACTGGGCGATGTGTGCATGTATGTCTACAAAAGTTTGTATCCCACTATGATGTATGAATACAGTGCACCAATAAAATAAAATTAAAAAAAAAAAAGAAAAAGAAAATATTAAGAAATAGGTCTGGGAGTGTAGCCCGGAAGTAGAAGGGTTTCCAGGAACCCCAGTATCGCAGAAGGAAAAGAAAGAAAGAAAGAAAGAAAGAAAGAAAGAAAGAAAGAAAGAAAGAAAGAAAGAGAGAGAGAGAGGAAGGAAGGAAGGAAGGAAGGAAGGAAGGAAGGAAGGAAGGAAGGAAGACAGGGGTTGTAACTCATAGTTCAAATGCCCCTGGGTTCCATCCCCAGACCAGAGAAGAAAAAAAATCTGTATCTTCCAAGTTTTGCATTTTGCATTTGCATTTTTTTTTTCAGTACAAGGGATGAAACCCAGGGACATTCTACCTCCGAGCTACACTCCCAGCTCTATCTTGTATTCTTTATTTTAAAACACAGTCTCAGCCAGGCATGGTGGCACACGCTTGTAATCACCACACTTGAGAGGCTGAGACAGGAGGATTGCACAGGTTCGAAGCCAGCCTCGGCTACTTAGTGAGGCTCTCAGCAACTTAGCGAGACCCTGTTTCCAAATAAAATATTTTAAAAAATAGGTCTGGGAGTATAGCCCAGAGGTAGAAAGCCTCTGGGTTCCACCCCCAGTCCCACCAAAGAAAAAAATAAATAATAAAATAAAACATGGTCTCCACTAAGTTGCAGAGGGCCTCACAAGTAGCTGAGGCTGGCCATGAACCCAAGATCCTCCTGTCTCAGCCTCCCGAGTACTGGGATTACAAACATGCACTACCACACCTGGCTCTTTTCTTTTGTGGTACTAGAGAATGAACTCAGGAGTATTCCACCTCTGAGCTATACCCTCAGCCCTATTTTTTACTTTGATTTTGAAACAGGGTCTTGCAAGGTTGGTGAGTCTTACTACTTGCTGAGGCCATCCTCGAACCTGCGATCTTTCTGTCTTAGTCTCCCCAGTACTGGGATTACAAGTGTGTGCCAACACGCCCAGCTGCTTTTGCATTTCCAAGTAATTTTTGTGCTGATTCATTTTTTAAAAGAAAAAGACCAGGCATGATGGCACACTTGTAATCCCAGTACTTGGGAAGTTGAGACAGGAGAATCGCAGGCTTTCAGCCAGTCTCAGCAACTTAGTGAGACCTTGTTTCAAAATAAAAAGTGGGCATGGTGGTACACACTTGTAATCCCAAAATTTGGAAGGCTGGGACAGGAGGATCCTGGTTCACAGACAGCCTCAGCTATTACTTAGTGAGGTTTTCTGCAACTCAGTGAGACCCTGTTTCAAAATAAAGCATAAAAAATAGACTGGGGTGTAGCTCGGAGGTAGAATGCCCCAGGGTTCCATCCCCAGTACCGCAATAAAAGAAAGAAAGAAGAAAGAAAGAAAGAAAGAAAGAAAGAAAGAAAGAAAGAAAGAAAGAAAGAAAGAAAGAAAAGAAAAGAAAAGAAAGGAAGGGTGGGCTGGGAGTGTGGCTTAGAGGTAGAATGTCTCTAAGTTCAATCTCTACTACAAAGGAAGGAAGGAAAGAAGGAAGGAAGGCCAGCCTGAGTGTCCAACCATAGAGGATTTGTTTAGGGGGGTAGGGTGAAAGGGTAATCTTACTCCTGAACCACATGATGAGAGAGAGAGAGAGAGAGAGAGAGAGAGAGAGAGAGAGAGAGAGAGAGAGAGACCCAAGTATTACATATTAAAGGACATTTTAGTTTGCCTGAGAGCTTGGCCCCACCTTTGTTCCGTCTTAAACACACACCTACCTTGTGTTCACTCTGGGTCTTGTTGAATTCCCACGCAGAGCAGATCCCCAAGCCCTGAGCCTGTGGGTAGCCTGAACACTGCGTGTGTGTAGGCGGCAAAGGAGCGGAGCGTGCGTGGCCCCTGAGTGTCTCTGCTGCCCACTTGCAGGATCCTTTGTCTCAGACTACTCACAGGACACAAGTTCAAAGATAAAATCATTGAGGGTTTCAAGATGGGAGCAGCAGACCGTTAAGTGGAACCAGGATCCTTCTGAGAAGGAGCCCTGGGGACTCTGTGTCATGGTGGCCCCCCTGCCCCCTGTGCTGCCTTTCACCGAGTAGCCTGGGGCGGGGGGGGGGGGTATGTCAGCCCATCCAAGGAGCAAGTCACCTCTGGCTCCTTCTACTACCAAGCAGCCAAATAGAATTTTCTGTCTTCCCCGAATAAGCCCTGCTGTGTGCTGCCTCTGCGCCTGTCTGATGTTTCCTCTGCCTGGTTAGTTCTCTAAGTTGTGTTTGCCGGACCAGCAGTAGCGGCAGCATCTGGAGGGTAATAGGAAATGCAAATCCCCCGGCCCCAGCCCAGACAGACTGAACTGGAAACTCTGGGGCTGGGGCCCAGGGCTGCTCCTGGAGGAGGCCACGTCTGCTGGACCTCCACCACCACTGCCCTGTCTGCAGTGTATCTGCCCTCGCGGTGAACATCTCCCCAGGCGCTCAGCTCTGGATTAACCCTCCTCCCCCAGGTCTGTCCTGGGTGCTCAGTCCTCAGGCTCTGGGTACGTCTGCCTTCTCCTCCTCCCCCCAGGTCTGTCCTGGGTGCTCAGTCCTCAGGCTCTGGGTACGTCTGCCTTCTCCTCCTGCCCCAGGTCTGTCCTGGGTGCTCAGTCCTCAGGCTCTGGGTACGTCTGCCTTCTCCTCCTCCCCCCAGGTCTGTCCTGGGTGCTCAGTCCTCAGGCTCTGGGTATGTCTGCCTTCTCCTCCTCCCCCCAGGTCTGTCCTGGGTGCTCAGTCCTCAGGCTCTGGGTACGTCTGCCTTCTCCTCCTGCCTGTCCTGAATGCTGAGCCAGGTAAACAGTACGCAGGCCGTACATGATGGTGGAATTGCGTTCACTTGGGGCGCTGGGAAGGCAGGGCCCGCAGGCCTTACAAAGGATCCCGGGGAGCTGCTCACCCCAGACCTTCTACCTTGCAGGTACAGCCTGTACACCCGCACCTGGCTTGGGTACCTCTTCTACCGACAGCAGCTGCGCAGGGCTCGGAATCGCTACCCCAAAGGCCACTCCAAAACCCAGCCCCGCCTCTTCAACGGTGAGCCCAGGCTGCCCCTGGCCGGCAGCCTCTCCAGCTGGGCCCCTGCCCTCCCTGCCCGCCCCCCTTCGCCTGCCTCTGACCGCTGGGCCCCTGCTCACTGTCTGCCTCTGTTCCCCAGGAGTGAAGGTGCTTCCCATCCCCGTCCTCTCAGACAACTACAGCTACCTCATCATCGACACCCAGGCCGGGCTGGCTGTGGCTGTGGACCCTTCAGACCCTCGGGCTGTGCAGGTGAGGGACAGGAGGGAGCAGGGGAGACCTGGGGTCACCCTCCGGGACTGGCCGCTTCCTTGCTACAGAGGGGCTGACCCCAGTCCCTCTGCTGACCCTGGTCCCTCTACGTCCCCAGACACAGCATGGGGGAAGGGTGAGGGCCTTGGGAACGGCTGGAAGGAGAGGCAGGACTGGGGAGCAGAGTAAGAGGGGGTGCTGGCCCAGGACTGTGGGTTTGCCTGGTGTTCAGGCTGTCCTCACCCTCTGTATCTCTCCCACTGACCCTCGTTCTTCCCTGACCTCTGCCAGTGCCTGGGTCTCTCTGGCTTCCCTCTCTATTTCTCAGCGTGTCTCTGTGCCAATCCCCAACCTCCGGGTGCCCCATGTTGGTGCCCTGCTCCTCCCCTCCTCCTCTCTCAGCTCCACTCTCTCTCCCCTCCCCACCCAGCACCCACGGCCTGTCTCTCTCCTGCTCCCTCTCAGCGCCTCCTCTCTCCCCAGGCTTCTATCGAAAAGGAGGGCGTGACCTTGGTTGCCATTCTCTGCACCCACAAACACTGGTAAGGGACTGGGGGGAACTGGGGGGAGACCATCTTCCCTGGCTCGCCCTACCCCAGCAGATTGGCATGCTAGGACTGGGCCCAGAGAGGACTGCCCGGGCTGGATGTCAGGAAGTCAGCATGGGCGGGGACTCAACCCCCTCAGGAACTCACTGGGCACAGCAGAGATGGAGGGGAGGGCACGTGTCCCAACACACACCTACTGGGCTTCTGAAGCCCCTGGGGAAGGCAGGGGTCACTGATTCTCCATTTCATGGGCATGTAGTAGATACCCCGTGTGCCAGGCATGGGTAAACCTGTGATCTCTTCCACCAAGGAAACCCCACGTCAAGTAGGGGAGAGACCCCTGCATAAAAGGATCTAATAATTACAAGCATTCGGGTGGCGGGTGGCACAGGGCACAGGAGGTGCAGGGACCAGGCAGGGTATGACTGGATTCACTCAGGGAAGTCAGAGGCAACTGAAGCTGAGAGAGTCCAGAAGGATCAGTCAGCTCCGGTCATTGGCCAGGGTGAGGTTGTTGTTGGGGTTGGGGGTGGTGTTCTGGACAAAGGACCAGAGATGCTGTGGATAAGAGGAAGACCCAGTTGCCCCTCAAAGTGTCCTTCCCATCTCTGCCATCCTGCAGGGACCACAGTGGAGGGAACCGTGACCTCAGCCGGCGGCACCGGGACTGTCGGGTGTATGGGAGCCCTCAGGACGGCATTCCCCACCTCACCCAGTGAGTCCCCAACCCAGGGTCAGGATGGCCCTTCCATAGCCCTTTCCCTCACCCCAGCCTGCAGTTGAGTGTTTCGGGGCAGCAGCAGCTGGACCTTGGCTAACACCCTTCTTGGCTCTTAGAGGGTAGATCCAAGCCTATGTTAAGATTGGCATTGCCTGTCCCAATCGTGGTACCAGCCACGGTTCCCAAAAGAAGAAGGGGGAGGTTCAGATCTGAGACGCTGGACACTGGTGCCTCTCTACCCTCCTGTAGATTGCCCTTGGGCCCAGGTGGGAGCAGGGATCAGCACAGCATAAGCTCTAGGCCCCTCCTCCCCTGTTGCTTTGCCCCAGCCCCCTGTGTCATCAAGACGTGGTCAGTGTGGGACGGCTCCAGATCCGGGCCCTGGCCACGCCTGGCCACACACAAGGCCATCTGGTCTACCTGCTGGATGGGGAGCCCTACAAAGGCCCCTCCTGCCTCTTCTCAGGGGACCTGCTCTTCCTCTCTGGCTGTGGTGAGTTGCCCCTAAAAGAGGGGAGAGTGGGACAGCAGCCAGGGCAAGCTGCAGTCCTGAGTCACACAGGAATGCCTTGGTTTCAGCACAGATATCGCTCCATGGTCACCGGGTTGTTTTTGCATAGCCTCAAGACTTCCTGCAAAGTCTATACCTGAGCAAAGATTTGAGGGGCACCTGTTGCCACTGGGTGGGGCCTGCTTCTTCCATACAGTGACTGGAGGGACTAGGTTGTGGAAAGTGAGAGAGAGAGAGAGATCCTGTGGGTGGGTGAGGGTCCCAAGTCCCAGGCTGCACAGAGTCTCAGAGGGCAGCCATGCTAAGAAGCACTCCGTGGAGGAAAGCAGCCCCCTACCTCCCTGGGGTGCGGCTGGAGCTCAGCCGGAGCCCTGCACTCCTCTCCTTCAGACACCTCTTGGCGTGTGGAGAGTCAGGGGTGGGTGATTGACTGGGCCCAGCTCCCAGTAGCAAGGAGGAAGAAGACCCCTGGGGTGGGCAGGGGCTCAGTTGAAGGGCTGGTGGCCAGCCAGAACTGCCCAAACTGGTCCCCTCTCCTCTGTCTGTACCTTACACCGTACTCTCATTGTGTCTCTGACTCCCACCCAGGTCGGACCTTTGAGGGCACTGCAGAGACCATGCTGAGCTCGCTGGACACTGTGCTGGGTTTGGGGGATGACACACTGCTGTGGCCTGGTGAGGGCCCCAGCCCCATGCTCCTCCTGGCACAGGGCTCTCCCCGCCCCTCACTTCCCTGGAGACAGATCCAGCCAGGTCCTGGCCCAGGGTGATGCAGTCTCACCTCTGGGGTGGGGCTGGCTTTCTGGCCTCCCTTCCTCAGGCACAGTCCTGGTTCTGCAACGCTCCTGCCCCTCCTGCCACCGTCCCTGCCAGGGCATTCAGCCTCTTGGGAGTTCTGCAGGATCCAGAGCATTCCAGAGAGGTGTCTAACTGTTCATAGCCAGAGCCCAAAACAGAAAATAACTTTTGCATATCTAAAAAAGTCAGTAAACCCATTCTGCATGTATCCACAGTCTTGTGTGTGTGTGTGTGTTTTGTTTTTTTTTTTTTTTTGGTAGTTGTTTGTTTTTGTGGTACTGGGGGTTAAACCCAAGGATATTCTACCTCTAAGCTATACTCCCAACCCTATCAGCCTTATTTTTTTTTTTAAACAGAGTCTACCTAGGTCGATGAGAGTCTCACTACTTGCTGAGTCCATTTGTGAACCTGGCTTGTATTTTATAAAAATGTTCACAAGCTGGTGGTGGTGGCATGCGCCTATTATCCCAATACTTGGGAGGCTGAGACAGGATTGCAAGTTCAAGGCCAGCACATGGTAACTAGTGAGACACTGTCTCAAAAAAAAATTTTTTTTTAAGGGCTGGGGATGTAGCTCAGAGTTAGAATGCTCCTGGTTTCAATCCCTGGTACCACCCCCCAAAAAAATTACAAATACCTCAGTTAATCCTCAGAGCCTATATTTATTCATTTGGCAGCTATTTTATACGCACTTAACAGTACTGTTACAGACACTGGAACCACAACAGTGGCATCCGTGCCCAGTGGAGTTCTTATTTTCTCCATTTGCCAAATTTAAAAACTGGCTCGGTGCTGGGCAGCGACAGGCAGGGGCGAGGTCCTCCAGGCCTCAGCTCCGTGGTTTCCCGAAGGCCTCTGTCTTCACTCCTGGCTGGCTCGTGCCCGTGCCCAAGGCCGGAGAGCAGCTCTGGGGCTCCTGGAGGCCCGCCCTTCTCTGTGGTTGTTGTGGGCTTGTGGCTGGGGCTGGGGATGCCTTTTTCTGATCTCTCCACCCTCCTCTCTGCTCTGTCTCTGCGGCTAGGTCACGAGTACGCAGAAGAGAACCTGGGCTTCGCGGGTGTGGTGGAGCCCGAGAACCTTGCCCGGGAGAGGAAGATGCAGTGGGTGCAGAGGCAGAGGATGGAGCGCAGGAGCACGGTGCGGGGCCTGGGGGGCTGGGAACACACGGGCACTCAGCCAAGCTCCACTCTGCTGAGCCCATCCTGCGGGCTCCTCCACCGAGTTCTGCCCATCCAAGTCAGAGCTCCTGGACCCCTGGACCGCAGGGGGGTGGGGGCCGGGCCAGGCTTTCCTCATGGGCCCCTTTCCAGCTTCTGTCCACCCAACCTGCTGCCTCTCGTCCCACAGTGCCCATCCACCCTGGGAGAGGAGCGCTCCTACAACCCGTTCCTGAGGACCCACTGCCTGGCACTGCAGGAGGCTCTGGGGCCAGGCCCAGGCCCCACCGGGGACGATGGCTGCTCCCGGGCCCAGCTCCTGGAGGAGCTCCGCAGACTAAAGGACACGCACAAGAGCAAGTGACACCCCCAACCCACTCCCAGCCCAGCCTGCCTGCCATGGGGAGGCTGCCCATAGCCTGCAGCTCGCCGTCCCCCCATTGCTACCACCTCCATCTCCATCGGCGCCCACACGGGACATCATTCCCCCACACCGCCCAAGGGGAGGGGAGGGACAAGGCCATGAGATCAGGGGAAGTGGTGGTCAAAGGCTGGGAGGCGCACAGAGTGGGGCTGGTCTTCCAGGGTGAGAGGGAAGGAGCTGTCTCCTTGGACATCTCCAGACCCTGCCAGCTGGGAGATCCTGCCACACCCTGGTCGGCAGGGAGGATGTGGAGGCCACTGTCAGCTCCTCCCTCGGGGAGCCTCACCCCCATGGCAGCCCCCGGATACCCAAGGTAGCAGGAGCCAAGGCCAGGTCCAGTCCATCTTCCGACTTCCCCCACAGGGTTGGGGAGACTCAGCCCCACAGAGTGGCTTGAGCAAGTGGCCACCAGCAGAGGCTGTGGGACCCTGGATCGCTGAGCCTCTGCCCTCCTCCCTGACCCCCTCCATGACCACCAAGGCCATTCCCAAGACCCCAGTGGCCTGGAAGGCTGGATCTGACCTCTGGCTCCCCATAGACCCCTGAAGCCTAGAAGGGGGAGAGTCCTGGCTGCCAAGGAGACCCCTGCCTCAGGCTGAGGAGGCACCAGACCCACAGCCTTGCAGCCGCACGCCACATCCGGCCTGGGCCTGCCTGCTGGCCTCTGCCCCTGCCGTGGACCACGGAGCCCCTCCTCCCCAGGGGAGAGAGAGCAGCGGCTGCCTCGGCCGGTGCAGTTTCTCGTGCTGACCCTGTTCTTAGGAATGTCTGCCTGCCTTCCTCTACAAGCTGCTCTCTCGCTGTATCCTCAGCCCCTCTCCTCTTGAGTCAGTAGCCGTCTGCTCTTTCTCCCGACATCCACCTGGCTGTGCAGCAGAGTGCAGATGTCGGGAGCAGAGCTCGAGTGGGCAGCGTGTCCAGGGCCCAGGCCTGGACCCTTCCTCCGCTCAGCCCTCCTCCAGCTCTGCCCGGCCTCTGCTCCCGGGTCTAGGTCCCTTCGGGGCCACAGTGAAGCAACTTCTGGTCCTCAAACAGGCATACTCTGTGTCAGCCAGGAGCCTTCTCTTCCTTCTCAGCCTCTGGTGACCCTCCCAGATGCCCCCTGCCCTGTTTCCCCTCCTCATCTGGCCTCTGCCGCCCCCTCGAGCCAAAGCCCCTGGAGCCCACTTTAGCAATACCACAGACGAGTTAGCGTTCTCTGCTCCTCAAGACGCGCAGTTTCATGCCTCTGTGCCTTCGCTCACGCTGTTCTTCAGGCCGGAATGCCTTCCCCTGCTCCTCCTGCCTGGCACACACCTGTCATCTCTCACGACCCCCGCCCAGGAAGACGGCACCCCTCCCTCCGGCCACCTCTGCACTGTGTAAACGCTTCTTTCTCTCGGCACTCAGCACACCTGTTTTACTTGTTTACACATTGTCTCCCCTTCTAGACTGTGAATCCTTAAGGGCATGGACTGTATCTTATGCATCTCTGTATTTCTGCGCCTAGCACGGTGCCTGGCACACAGTAGGCGCTCAATAAATGTTGAATGAATGAATGATTTAAACAAGGTCTGATCACTCAGTGGATTGTCTTTATAGCTGCATGCATGAAAACAGCAGAGAACCTTCTCTCCGTTCTCCTGACTCAGCCCCAGCTCCCATAACTTGGGGTCACTGCACTTTTAAGACCTGTGGTCAGAAATGGCAGCCTAGATCTGGGCACTGTGGCACATGCCTGTAATCCTAGTACTCGGGAGGCTGAAACAGGAGGATCACAGTTTCAAGACCAGCCTCAGCAACTTAGGGAAACCTTGTTTCCAAAATATTTTTTAAGCCAAGCATGGTGACTCACACTTATAATTCCAGCATTTGGGAGGCTGAGACAGGAGGATCACGGTTTGCTGACAGCCTCAGCTACTTAGTTGAGGCCCTTTGCAACTCAGTGAGACCCTGTTTCAAAATAAAGAATAAAAAAGCCGGGCGTGGTGGCGCACGCTTGTAATCCCCGCGCTTGAGAGGTGGAGACAGGAGGATCGCGCAGGTTCGAAGCCAGCCTCGCTGGCTTAAGAGACCCTGTTTCAAAATATAAAACAGGTCGTCTGGGAGTGTAGCCCAGAGGTAGAAGGGTTTCCAGGAACCCCAGTACCACACACAAAAAAAGAAGAAAAAAGAGGACTGGGGGTGTAGCTTGGAGGTAGAATACCCCTGGGTTTCATCCCCAGTACTAAAAAAAAAGTTAAAAATTAAAAGGGCTGAGGTGTAGCTCAGAAGTAGAATGTCCCTGGGTTCAATCTCTAGTACCACAAAAGAAAAAGAAATAAGACTCTCCATGTATTCTTTCCATAACCCGTGTGCATCTATTCAGGGTTTACAATTTGCTTACCTCAGGGTTCTCCAGTGCTGAGATGCACAGGTATGCCACTGGTCACAGGAAGGGGGGTGGCTATACAAGTCACCACGTGACAACGAATACCACTTCAAGGGTGCAACTTTGGCATCAGCCTGTCTTTAACATCTGTAAAAAGAAAGAGCCAAGCCAGGTGTGATGGCCCAGCTTGTAATCTCCTAGAGGATTTAGAGGCTGAGACAGAACGATCTCAGGTTCACAGCCAGCCTCACCTAGTGAGGCTCTCAGCAACTTAGTGACACTCTATTTCAAAATAAATAAAGAATAAAATAGGGCTGAGGGTGTAGCTCAGAGGTAGAATGTCCCTGGGTTCAATCCCCGAGAGAGAGGGAGAGAGAGAGAGAGAGAGAGAGAGAGAAGGGCACACGCTAGGCACGGGCCAGCTAGGCCTAATGGCCCATGCTCTAATCCCAATACATGGGAGGCTGAGACAGGAGGATCACAGGTTCAAGGACAGCCTTAGCAATGTAGACTTGTAACAACTTAGACCCTGTGTTAAAACAAAAAATGAACAAAAGCTGGGGCCATAGCTCAGACCTAGAATGCCCCTGTGTACAATCCCCAGTACCAAAAAAGAAAGAAGGAAGGGAAATGGAAAGGAAAAGAAAAAAGAACAGAAGGGAAAAGAAAGGGCCAGATTCCAGTCCACATCTTAGGGGAACACCCATCTCTGGTTAAACTTCAACATCATTTGAATTTGTCTTTGGGTCAGTATTTATTTTTGGCAAGTGGCACTGTTTTTTAGTTCATAAAAATGATTAAAGATATTTATTTTGTGGTACTGGGGATTGAACCCAGGAAAAGTCTACCTCTGAGCTACACCCCCAGCTCTATTTTATTTTTATTTTGAAACAGGATCTCACTAGGTTGATGAAAGTCACACTACTTGCTGAGGCTGTCCTTGAACCTGTGAGCCTCCTGTCTCAGCCTCCCAAATACTGGGATTACAGGTGCCACCATACCCCATTTAAAGGTATTTATTGAAATGCAAACTACAAAGTGAAGGTGACACTTGGCTGTAGCAAAACTCTCAAATATGTTTGGAGACTAGGAAAGAGCTGGTTTAGACCACACTTGCCTGCAGCCAGCCTAGGTCACAGCGCCCCCACTCCCCCGGCCCCAGTTCAGCTTCTCTCTGAGGTGTCTCACCCCAAGCCAGAAGAGACCTTGGCATTGGCCCCAGCCCAGCTGTCCTGGACCAGGTCTGCACTGGGCTGGAAGGCCGCGGGGAGGCACAGTCTCCACCTCCCTGAAGAGGAGTGGCTCTGCGTGGGCTGTGGAGAGTCGGGGCCACTGCTGTCTTGGCAGGTGAACCTCAGGGCCGGGCTCTGGACTCCTCTAGGCATGCAGGTTCAAGGAGCCCTGGGGGGCTGGTCTCTGGGCTGCTGAAGAATTTTCTCAGGGCCTGGGTGATCCTCCACAAACCATCTGTCCTGAGAGACTGATGGGTGCACGTGTCTCCTGGTGCTGGCGCTGCTCGGTAACACCCACAACACGTGGTTTGGGTTTGGGTTTTTTTGGTGCAGGAGAATGAACCCAGGGGCATTCTACCTCCAAGCTGTACCTCCAGCCCTATTTTCTATTTTATTTAGAAACAGGGTCTCGCCCAGTTGCTGACATCCTCACTAAGCTGCTGAGGCTGCAATCCTCCTATCTCAGCCTCCCAACTACTGTGATTACAGGGTTGTGCCACCACGTCTGGCTATAGGCCACGCGCTTTGCTTACACAACAGCAGGTAGCCTGGGTCCCAGTTTTACCCCAGCACCCATGGGCAAGTCACTTTCCTGTCCTGTTTCTTCACTTTCCAGTGGAGAGGACAGCAGTGAGTCAGAACCCTTTCAGGAACTAGTGAAAAACACTCATCACAAAGCGGCCAGGCGTGGTGGCGCACGCTTGTAATTCCAGTACTTGGGAGGCTGAGACAGGAGGATCGCAGGTTCACAGCCAGCCTCAGCTACTTAGGCCTTTCGCAACTTAGTGAGACCTTGTCTCAAAATAAAAAGTCGGGCGTGGTGGCACACGCTTGTAATCCCAGCGCTTGGGAGCCTGAGACGGGAGGATCACACAGGTTTGAGCCAGCCTCAGCTACTTAGTGAGGCTCTCAGAAACTTAGTGAGACCCTGTTTCCAAATAAAATAGAAAATAGGTCTGGGAGTGTAGTCCAGAGGTAGAAAGCCTCTGGGTTCCACCCCCAGTACCATCATAAATAAATATATAATAAAAAATTGGGCTGAGGGTATAGCTTGGAGGTAGAATGCCCCTGTGTTCAATACCCATCACCACACAAAAAAGAAAAAAGAAAAGAAAAAGTAAACAAAGTAGCTTAAGCCAAAAGGAAGACCTTGATATGGGCCGTCTTCCCACTCTCAGCAGACAACCGTGAGCCTGAGAACGGCGTTGAGCATGGGTGGACCCGGGGGTTCAAAGGGTGTCTCTGCTCAGCTCTGCCTTCCGCTCGGGCAGGTCCTTCTCTGTCAACCTTTTACGCTGCAGCGGAAAGATTGTTCTCTAAAAGTTCCAGCCTTCCAGGTCACTAGTCCATCAAGCCCAGCAGGACCTCCAGTAGTTCTAGGGATGTTCCTTGGTCTTGCTGGTGCCCAGTGCTGAGCCAAGAACGAGCTTCTCGCACTGGCCAGGTCGGGTTTGATGCCCACGCCCAGGACTCTATCAGTCCCAACTAAACCACATGAGCTGGGGGAAGGAAGGAATGGGGCGCCTGGTACCAGAAATGATGCACGACAGCAAAACCATAAGCCTTCGCCAACAATCCCCGCCTATCCACGGCTCTCAGGAGGGTCAGGTGGGAAGAGGCATGTGAAGGCATTTTGAAAAATGCTACATCAGGTTTGTGGGACTGTGATTAATTACAGAGAGGAGATGGAGGTGAGCGTGTGGCCCCAAAGGCATGCGACTAATACCTAGTTTTTAAAATAATCAGCCAGCGCTTCATTTTTTCCCCTTTTTTATCCCTGCATCACAGGCTGTTTGTCTTTTGGGGACAGAAAAGGAGAGAGTGGGGTGGTTAAGTAGGCAGCCTTGGGCACTCTAGAGAGCAGGGAGATTGTTGAACAGAAAAGCGCATGTGCTTGTGAGCATGCGTGTTGGGGGTGGTCTTGGGCCTCCTGAACCCTGTTCACAGCCGGGCGTGGTGGCGCAGGCTTGTCATCCCCGCGCTTGGGAGGCAGAGACAGGAGGATCGCGCGGGTTCGAAGCCAGCCGCACGCGCTGGCTTAGGAGACCCTGTTTCCGAATAAAAATGTAAAAATAGGTCTGGGAGTGTAGCCCGGAGGTAGAAGGGCTTCCAGGAACCCCAGTACCACCAAAAGAAAAAAAAAAGAAAGAAAGAACCCTGTTCACAGATGGAGCCTTTGAAAGCAGGGGAGAACCTGATCCTGATGGTTCATAAACCCTAGTCTCGGGCCATACGTGGACCCTGGTAGAGAGAGAACTTGAGGCTGTGCTGACCTAGATAGAGCAGTAGGTTCTGCCTCTGGCCATGTGTGGTCCTGGATTCAGTGTTAGCCCAATCTTGAGTGGTCGGAACTAAACGGGACGTACAGTTGTGTTCAAGAGGGCAGCGTCTCAGCCCTCGGTCATTAATAAAATGTCAGGCTACTTCGTTGGAGAAATAGGAGAAGCTGTTTAAGAACAAGGTGTGGGGCCAGGCATGGTCGTGGGCACCTATAATTTCAATCAGTCAGGAGGCAGAGACAGGAGGCTCTCAGCAGGAGGATCACAAATGCAAGGCCAGGTGGGCAACTTAGTAAGACACTGAAGAAAGAAAGAAAGGAAAGAAGGGAGGGAGGGAGAAGGAAAGAAAAGTGCTGGGGATGTAGCTTAGTTGAAGGGCGCTTGCATGTGCTAGGCCCTGGGTTCAAACCCCGTTGGGGAAAGGGGACAAGGACAAGGACTCTGGAGCCCCCCCATGTGGGTTGGGGTCCACATTTACCATTTGTGGGCTGGGTGACCTCAGGGAAATTCCTTCACCTTTCTATGCCTGATTTCTCATTCATCCAGTGGAGATGGAAATGGAACTGACTTGAGAAACGTAGAGAATTAAACGAGTGAACGCCTGTGGCAGGCCCCTCGGGTTGGAGGTGGTTGCTTACTAAGTGCCGACCTGAGCAGCCGAGAATGTCTGGGCTCAGGCTGAGAAGCTGCCCCACCCGGCACCACACAGCTCCCCGTCCACCTGTTCCCGCACGCGCTTGCGGTGGCCTGAGCGCATCACCACCACGTTGCTTAGTAGATCTCTTACAGAGAGTTCAAGACAGCAAACTAGCCAGGTGTGGTGGTGCACACCTATAATCCCCGTATTTGACAGGATGAGAGGGCAAGATTGCAGGTTCGAGGACAGCCTCAGCAAGTAGAAAGACTCAACGACCAAGCAAGACTCTGTTTCAAAAACAAAAAATAAGCCCTTACGTTCAATCCCCAGTACCACAAAACAAACGGCAACAAACCCATAACGGACCACTGTCTAGCAGAGTCCGCACCGAGAAGGGAATATGCAGGCAGGATGAGAGAGGGGAGCATGGGCTCCCAGAAGGTGGCAAGCTGTGGGAACAGACAGGCAGGAGCCCGTGTGGCTAAAGGGGCCCAACGAGCCAGTGCACGTGGGTAAGTGCTCTAGAAGGCAGGGAAGCCAGTGTCACTCAGACCAGGAGCCAAATCAGCAGTGGGGGGAAGGGCCCAGGAAGAGGTGATGTGGCACCTCATGTGGCTAGATCACACTGGGCATGGTGGCCCACACCTATAATCCAGTGACTCGGGAGGCTGAGGCAGGAGGATTGCAAATTCCAGCTCAGCCTGGACACCTTAGAGAGATCCTGCTTCAAAATAAAAATAAAGAAGCCACAGAGTGTGGTGGTGCATCCTTGTAATCTCAGTACCTGGGAGGCTGAGACAGGAGGATTGCAGATTTGAGGATGGCCTCAGAAAATAGACTCTCATAAACCTAGCAAGCCCTTGTTTCGAAATAAAAATAAAACAGGGCTGGGGGTATAGCTCAGAGGTAGGGCATCCCTGAGTGCAAACCCCAATACCACACACACAAAAAGAGTGTCTATATCCCAAGTTAGTACTTTTTTGTATATATGTGTGTGGTACTGGGGATTGAACCCAGTGGCTACACCCTCAGCCCTATTTTATTCTTTATTTTAAAACAAGATCTCACTAAGTTGTGGAGGGCCTCACTAAATTGCTGAGGCTGTCCTGGAACTGATAACGCTCCGGTCTTAGCCTCCCAAGTACTAGGAATACAAGAGTGTGCCACTACACCTGGCTTGGGGATTAAATTTTTAAGGAGACTTCGATTAACAACAAAACAAGAAATCGGGAGCCAGGCGTGGTGGCGCACGCTTGTAATCCCAGCGCTTGGGAGGCAGAGACAGGAGGATCGCACAGGTTCAAAGCCAGCCTCAGCTACTTGGTGAGGCTGTCAGCAACTTAGTGAGACCCTGTTTCCAAATAAAGTATAAAATAGGCCTGGGAGTATAGCCCGGAGGTAGAAAAGGCCCTGGATTCCACCCTAAGTACCACAAAAAAGAAAGAAAGAAAGAAAGAAAGAAAGAAAGAAAGAAAGAAAGAAAGAAAGAAAGAAAGAGAGAGAGAAAGAAAGAAAGAAAGAAAGAAAGAAAGAAAGAAAGAAAGAAAAAAGAAAGAAAGAAAGAAAGAAAGAAAGAAAGAAAGAAAGAAAGAAAGAAAGAAATTGGATGCTTTCCCTAATATGTGGAAGCTAGGGAGAAAATGGGTCATAGGAGGAACTCTAGATGAAGAAGGAGATACTTAGATGAGCAAATAAGGCGACCTAACTGAGGCGATGGGAGGGGGAAGAGGAAAATTCCCTAATGTTCATGATGTACATTAGCAAATATCAATCATTAACCCAAACATGAGCAGGAGGGAGGGGGAAGGAAGAGGGCAGGAATTGGGTACCGGCTACTTGGGTGATGAATGCATGTATGCCTCCACCATCTTGTACTCCATTAAGATGTATGACTACAATGCACCAATAAAAATCATTAAAAAATAAACTGAAATACATTTAAAAAAAAAAAAACATTGATTCTTTTTTCATGCCAGGCATGGTGGTGCATGCTTGTAATCCCAGCATTTGGGCGGCTGAGACAGGAGGATCTGGGTTCACGGACAGCCTCAGCTACTTAGTGAGGCCCTTTGCAACTCAGTGAGACCCTGTTTCAAAATAAAGAATAAGCCGGGCGTGGTGGTGCACGCTTGTAATCCCCGCGCTTGGGAGGCAGAGACAGGAGGATCATGCAGGTTCGAAGCCAGTCGCGCGCGCGCTGGTTTAGGAGACCCTGTTTCCAAATAAAAATGTAAAAATAGGTCTGGGAGTGTAGTCCGGAGGTAGAAGGGCTTCCAGGAACCCCAGTACCACCAAAAAATAAATAAATAAATTAAATAAATAAATAAAGAATAAAAAATAGGGCTGGGGGTGTAGCTCGGAGGTAGAATGGCCCTGGGTTCCATCTCTAGCACTGCAAAAAAAAAAAAAAAAATTATTATTTTCCCAAAGCTAACACAGTCTTAAGCAATTTATACTGCATTTATCCCTTCCAAATATTTCCTTTCTTTCTTTTGGTACTAGGGATCGAACCCAGGGGTTTTCTACCTCTGAACTACACCCCCAACTTCATTTTATTTTGTTTGTTATTTTGAAACAGGGTCTCACTAAGTGCCACAGGCCTCATTGGGTTGCTGAGGCTGGCTGTGAACCTGTGATCCTCCTGATCAGCCTTCCAGGTACTGGGATTACAAGTTTGCACCACCATGCCTGGCTCATCTAAAAATCTTCTAATGTTTGGTTCTACTTACCATCTCATAAGACTTTTTTTTTTAATTTTTGGTACTGGGATTCCTGGAAACCCTTCTACCTCCAGGCTATATTTCCAGACCTATTTTATATTTTTATTTGGAAACAGGGTCTCTTAAGCCAGCAAGGCTGGCTTCGAACCTGCGCAATCCTCCTGTCTCCGCCTCCCAAGCACGGGGATTACAAGTGAGCGCCACCATCCCTGGCATCTAAAAGTACAATTCTAATCCCTGCGCTTGGGAGGTGGAGACAGAAGGATCACGCAGATTCGAAGCCAGCCTCAGCTACTTAGGCTCTCAGCAACTTAGTGAGACCCTGTTTCCAAATAAAATATAAAATGGGTCTGGAAGTATAGCCCAGAAGTAGAAAGCCTCTGGGTTTCAACCCTAGTACCACACACACAAAAAAAGTACAATTCTAAGTCACTTAATCAACTGCCCAGTTTATTTTATTATTTTATTAATTAATTAATTTATTTATTTATTGTGATCCTGAGGATGGAACCCAGGGGCATTCTACCTCTGAGTGATACTCCCAGGCCTATTTTTTATTCTTTATATATATTTTTTTAATTTTAATTTTAATTTTAATTTTTTTGGTGGTACTGGGGATAGAACTCTTCTACCTCTGGGCTACACTCCCAGACCTATTTAATATTTTTATTTGGAAACAGGGTCTCTTAAGCCAGTGAGGCTGACTTTGAACCTGCCCGATCCAACTGTCTCTGCCTTCCAAGCGCAGGGATTACAAGCGTGCGCCACCACGCCCATCTTATTCTTTATTTTGAAACAGGGTCTCACTAAGTTGCAGAGGGCCTCACTAACTAGCTGAGACTGTCTGGTCTCAGCCTCCCAAATACTGGGATTACAAGCGTGCACCACCACACCCGGCTTTAACTGCCCAATTTAAATTAGAATCTCAAGGCTTATTTTAAGCACTCTAATATGCCAGATTATTTATTTTTTTATTTTTAATTGGTGCATTGTAGTCATATATCAATCACATTGGAGTACAAGACTTGAGAGGATATACAAGCACACATCATCCAATTAGCCCTCATCCAGCCCCCATCCCATTCCCTCCCCCTCCCTCTATCCCATGCTTGTTTGGTGATTAACTTTGATATATTTGTTTATGTACCTCCTGCATTTTAAAGAGGCTCCATCCTCCCCTATTCCATGCCCTCTGATTGGTCACCTTAGTTGCTTTACTATAGGGCCCTTCCTATAGCTCAACCTCTTCCTGTTGCCCCTTTCCTCCTACTTATTGCTGATTAGAGGAAGCATCTGATTTTATATTTTCTGCGATATTTCTCTGTGCATGCCGCGTTGCAAGTACCGATCCCACTCTTGACGACCCCAGTAGTGGCCTGGCTACCCAGTAGACTGATCCAGACCTCACTGGCTCAAGCAGTGGCCTTGCCTCATGGAAGGCCCCGATTCTGGTCTCGCTGGCCCCGACACCAGCCTAACCCCTCAGGCCTGTCACTCCCAAAGCCAGTCTCTCTTCCAGGCCTATCGCCCCCAATTTTCCAAGAAATCTGTAAATCTTAAAGTTAATCAAAAGCTGTAATTACCTTGTGCACAGTTCACCCTCCTGATTAGTAGTTGAAGCAAGACAGATATAATATCTTGAAAAACCTATAATTTAGGGGGACTTTCCAGCACTACCTGTTGATCAGACACTGGAGACCATGTTAAGGATCTGGAAGATGGCTAGATCACCATAAACTGGCTTGTAGCTGGGCACGGTGGCACACGCTTCTAATCCCAGTTCTTGGGAGTCTGAGACAGGAGGATTGCATGTTTGAAGCCAGTGAGGTCCTCCGCAACTTAGTGAGACCCTGTTTACAAGTAAGAAATAAAATTGGGCTCGACGTATAACTTGAAGGTAGAATGCCTTTGGGTTCAATCCCCAGGACCAAAAAATAATAATGAAAATAAAAGAGAAGCCAGAGCTGGACGTGGTAGAACGTGCCTGTAATCTCAGCCCTTGGAAGGCTGAGACAGGAGGATCACAGGTTCAAGGACAGCTTCCGCAACTCAGTGAGACCCTGTTTCAAAATAAAAAGGTCTTGGGGTGGCTAGGCATGGTGACCCACACTCATAATCCCAGTACTTGGGAGTCTGAGACAGGAGGACAGCAGGGTGGCAGCCAGCCTCAGCAACTTGTGAGGCCCTCTGCAACTGAGTGAGACCCTGTTTCAAAATAAAGAATAAAATAGGGCTGGGGTTGTATAGCTCAGAGGTAGAATGCCACTGGGTTCAATCCCCAGTACCAAGAAAAGGGGGGCTTGGGGTGTAGTCCAGAGGTAGAATGTTCTTGGGTTCGATCACCAGTACCAGAGAAAGAGAAAGGAACCCCCAAAGCACGTCTTTTTCTGGCGATGGCGGCGTTCTCTCTTGAATGTTCATTCCTTGCCTGAAATACATCTCTGTACCTCTTCTGACACCTGCTGCGTACGTCGTGTATGTGTCCATCTCACACGCTGGTCCTGAGACGACGGCTCCCTCCATCTGGGAACTCCTCGGGACCCTCTCCGGAGCTCTCTCTTCTCCCATGACACTACGAGGTTGACTCTAACACAAGATAGGCGCCACGGAGCCACCGCCTGGGTGGTCATGTCGTGCTCCACTCAAGTCCGTGACTCTCCTCACTAACCCGTGTCCGTGCCCCGTGCGGCTCGAGCCCAGTGGACTCTCTCTTCACTACTGCTTCCCTGCTCTCTGGATCCGCACAGACCCTGGAGCCTGACCGCTTGGACTGAGCCCCGGCCCTGGCTCTGCCAGTTATTAGCTGTGTGAACTTGGGGAGCCACGTCACTTGGGGAGCCACGTCACTTGGGGAGCCACGTCACTTGGGGAGCCACGTCACTTCTCTGTGCCTCCGTTTATTTATCCATAAAGTAGAAGTCATGGAAGCCAGGCGTGGTGACGCACGCTTGTGATCCCAGTACCTGGTGCAGGGGGAGGACCACGGGTTTGAGGACAGCCTCAGCAAGTAGTGAGACTCTCATCAACTTAGTGAGATCCTGTTTCCAAAAAAAAAAAAAAAAAAAAAAAGCCTGGGGGCATAGCTTGGAGGTAGAATGCCCCTGGGTTCAATCCACAGCACCACACAGAAAATAAAAATAAATAAATAAATAATGAAATGGAAGTAATGAGGCAAGAGGATAGCAGGTCTGAGGCCGGCGCACAGTAATTTCACAAGACCTGTTTCAAAATAAAAAGTAGAAAGGGCTGGGGTGTAGCTCATAGGCAGATCACCCTTGAGTCTAATCCCCTGTAACACACACACACACACACACACACACCACTGAACTTCAGACTGGGCTAGTCTACTGAATGAGATAAATCAATCTCTCTCTCTCTCTCTCTCTCTCTCTCTCTCTCTCTCTCTCTCTCTCTCTCTGTCTTTTTGAGGTACTGGGGATGGAACCCAGGGTCATTCTACCTCCAAGCTACACTCCAGCCCTATTTTTTATTCTGTATTTTGAAACAAGGTCTCACTGAGTTGCAAAGGGCCTCACTAAGTAGCTGAGGCTCTCCACAAACTGCAATCCTCCTGTTTCAGCCTCCCAAATGCTGGGATTACAAGCGTGCGCCACCATGCCTGGCTGAGATAAATCTCTTTTGAATAGTGTCTGCCCAAGAATAAGCATGCTTTAAGAGTTTGCTATGGCTGTCTTCTTGTTACTTCTAAGGTCATTCTAATGACCCATTCTTCCCTGTGTCTTAAGAATATCAAATGCTCCCCCTGCTGGACAGCAGCTCAGGCTTGGCTGAGCATCTGAACCTGCTGTGTTAAGACTTTTCCTCCAAGATCCAGTATACTGAAGTGGGCTGATGGCCCTTTAAGAGGAGGTAGCTAGCTTCCGGTTGCCATGGAGAGAGTTTGATGCAGACTGACCTGCAACAGATAGCATGTCTTCCAAACTTTACTCCACAGGTAGAAAGAGAACTTCTGAGGTGGAAGGGGTGGGGGGTTTTCTCCCTCAAACCCCCTCCAGGGTGGTCTTAGTGGATTCAGCTCTTGGGGCCAGGGGCCTGGACTGGGTCTCCTCTGTCCCACCAAGGCCAGCCACCGTAACCTCTCCCTCTGTAGGCCCCAAAGCCAAGGACAACCAGGCTCCGGCCCCAGCGCGCCAGCCACTCCCAGAGGCCAATGCTGAAGCCCTCAACTTCCTCAGCTCCCTCAGTGAGGCCAAACAGCCGGCGGGGGAGGGGGGCAGAGTCTTGGGAGGAGGGAAGAGAGGAGGCCCATCTGGCCCCCATCCCTCAGCTCCGCCCTTGGGGACTCAGAAAACGCCTGGGGGAGCGGGGCCATCAGCTCCTGCTGATGCCAGGGAGGGCGGCTGGCCAGCTGGGGACCCAGGCCATGGAGAAGGGCAGGGGACGCAGGCGCCAGGCTCGGGGAGCAGGGGCTCATCTGCCCCTTGGCCCCACCCCAGAGCTGGAGGAGCTGGAAATGCTGTTCTTCTCCGAGACTCTGGACATGGTCTCCGACACTGGGGAGCCTCAGGGAGAGATGACCATCGAGGTGCAGAGAGGGCAGTACCGGGATGAGCTGAGCATCTTGTCCCACTGTGTCCTGGTGCATGCCTTCAGCCGCAGCCTCCTGGACAAAGCCATCTGTGGAAACTCCTTGCTGGGTAGAGCACCTGCTGCTGTAGCCACTGTGTCCCCCCTGCCAGGGTCTCTGTTCAGGACACACACACACACACACACACACACACACCCGCTTGCCTTGGGACCAGGATGAGACCGAGGCAGGGGGGGGGAGGGGAGGAGGAAGGGTATTCGCAGACACAGACCTAGGACAGTAGGGGCGCCCACCCAGCCCAGAGTGTTTTGGCGGCCACGGCACACCTAGTCCTCTGGCGGGGCCACCGCCCTCCCTTCCTTTCATCTTGGACCCCTGTCTCCTGTGACACCAGCACTTGCCTTCCTGTACCGCAGGCTACCTCTCCTGGAAACTGGAGGCCTTAGAACAACACAGCCATGACTTCATCAAGGTACTTCCCAAGGCAGATGCTGCTGTGGGGAAAGTTGTCCGAGGCACCAACTGAACCCAGCCCCGGGCTCCTCCAGCTGAGGGCCGGCTGCTCCTGGGGGCCGGGGCAGGCCCTTCCCAGAGCCCGGCCATTCCCTAGCACTTGTCACCACTGGACCTCCAGACCCTGGGCCTCTGCTCCCCACCCTTCACTGACTTCTAGAACGTGTCTGAGACTTGTCTCTGCATGCAATAAAAAGGGTCCACTCCTTTTTATTTTTATTTTTTTATTTTTTATTTTTTGGGGGCTTGGGGATGGAACCCAGGAGCATTTGACCTCCGAGCTCACCCCCTGCCCTAATTTTTATTCTTTAATTTGAAACAGGGTCTCACTAAGTTGCAGAGGGCCTCACTAAGTAGCTGAGGCTGTCCGCGAACTGCGATCCTCCGGTCTCAGCCTCCCGAAAGCTGGGATTACAAGCGTGCGCCACCACGCCCGGCTCCCAGTCCTATTTTTGAAACCCATGTCCTCAGGTGCATTGCTCCTTAGCTTTATATCACACCATAAAATGACTGCTATCTCTGAGCTTCACTGTGTATGAAAGGCCTTTTTGGTTAGTCATATTTCCTTTCAACCTCAGTTTTCTCATTTATTTTATTTTTAATTAATTTATTTATTTTTGTGGTACCAGGGATTGAATCCAGGGATATTCTATCTCTGAGCTGCAACCTCAGCCCTATTTTTTTTTCTCAGTATTGGGGATGGAACCCAGGGTCATTCTACCTCTGAGCAACACCCCCAGCCCTATTCTTTATTCTTTATTTTGAAACAGGGTCTCACTGAGTTGCAAAAGGCTTCACTAAGTAGCTGAGGCTGTCTTCAAACTGTGATCCTCCTGTCTCAGCCTCCCGAATGCTGGGATTACAAGGATGTGCCACCATGCCTAGCTCATGTATATATATAATTTTTTTTTTTTTTTTGTGGTACTGGGGATGGAACCCTTCTACCTCCGGGTTACACTCACAGACCTATTTTATAATTTTATTTGGAAACAGGGTCTCTTAAGCCAGCAAGGCTGGCTTTGAACCTGCGTGATCCTCCTGTCTCTGCCTCCCAAGCATGGGGATTACAAGCGCGCGCCACCACGCCTGGCTTTATTTTATATTTTGAGACAGAATCTTGCTAGGTTGCAGAGAGTCCCACTACTTGCTGATTCAGTCCTCGAATCTGTGCTCCTCCTGTCTCAAGCTCCCAAGGACTGGGATTACAGGCATGCATCACCACGCCTGGCCAGTTTTCTCATTCATAAAGGAGAATAGCCAGGTGACCCCTGGGGGCCGAGGAGTCCCTGATTCTCTCTGCCCTGTGTACTCTGGCCCTTAGTTCCGTGTCCTCCCCATGGAGCGCAAGATGAGTCTGCAGAAGCAAGACGACCAGCTGGCCTTGACCAGAAGTGTAAAGGAGGGTCAGGTAAGGTGGAGGGCCAGGTGGCATCTGCCCTCCGCATCCTCCCTGAGCGGACGAGGCTGTGAGCCAGGAGGGTAGACCGAGGCTCCCTAAGGACCACACGCACCTCCTGCTTGCCCGCCCTCCTTCCCGGCCCCTTCCCGGCTCCAAACCTCTGACCCACATCCGTCCCAAACAGGAAATGAAGACAGCTGTGGCTTTTTTCCCCTGGAACTCAGTCGCTGGCTTCATCTCCGAGGCTGCCAACCTGGTGCTGCTGAGGGTCATGGCGTGGCGGCAGACAGTGCCCAGAAATGCCCGCTTCCTGGCATTGGACACGGAGGGCAAACTCTGCCATTCCTCCTACGTGAGGGGTCTCCCTGAGCAGGGGAGGCCTGGGGCAATCTAGAAGGACATGGTGGTCACTGAGCTGGGAGAGAAGACGACTGCAAAGTGGAAGAGGAAGTTGGGGGTGGTTGAGACCTCCAGGGGCCGGGGAAAAGCACTGGATCTGTAGAGAGAAGTGGGGAAGGTGGAATGAGGGAGAAGGATCCAAAGGTGGGGAAATTGAGGGAGCAACCCTTTTTTTTTTTTTTTTTTGCAGTACTGGGGATGGAACCCAGGGGCATTCTACCCCCGAGCTACACCCCCAGCCCTATTTTATTTTTTTGTTTTGAAACAGGATCTCACTAGGTTGCAGAGGCTGGTTTCGAAGTTGCACTTCTCCTGTCTCAGCCTCCCAGGTGTTGAGATGACAGGTGTGCACTGCCACGCCCAGAAAATATATAATCTCCAACAGTACTTAGATATTCTATTTCCCGGTCCCGAAGAATTATTCGTTTTGTGCGTGTGATGCCGGGCTACATCCCTAGCCCCTCTTTTTATTTCTGCTAAAATTTCATACGTACATCATATGCTTTATAGCTGTGCTCTAAAAACACCATTTCAAGTAAGACATTTGGGGCCCAATTTGTCTTTCTTTGACCAACTTGATAGATAATATGTTCGTCTTTTTTCATTGCTGGTGATACTGGGGATTGAACCCAGGGGCAACCTACCTCTGATCTATACATCCCCAGCCCTATTTTATTTTAGTTTTAATTAATTAAATTATTTATTTATTTTGGTGGTCCTGGGGTTCCTGGAAACCCTTCTACCTCCGGGCTACACTCCCAGACCCATTTTATACTTTTTCATTTGGAAACAGGGTCTCTTAAGCCAGCAAGGCTGGCTTGGAACCTGTGCGATCCTCCTGTCTCCGCCCCCCAAGTGCGGGGATTACAAGCGTGCGCCACCACGCCTGGCTTTATTTTTATTTTAAAACAGGGTCTCCCTCAGTTGATGAGAGTCTCAGTACTTGCTGATGCTATCCACTAACCTGTCCTCCTGTCTCAGTCTCCCAAGTACTGGGATTACAAGCGCAAGCACGTGCCACCACACCTGGTTTATCTTTTATTTTGAAACAGGGTCTCAGTTATTGCGGAGGTCTTGAACCTGCAATCCTCTGTCTCAGCTTCCCAGGTACTAGGATTACAAGCATGTGCCACCATGCCTGGCTACATTCTAGTCTTATCATAAACACAACTAAAGGCAGCGTGTCTGATACGTGCCACGTCCCCCTATTTTCTTGGAAACACGTTTCAGAGTAGCTCCTTTCCCCCCATGGCAGCGGTCATAATGGAGTTTAAATTTTCATTCCAACAGGACAGCCTTCCAGCAGGAACAGGGTCCTGCGGCTCTCACAAGCTCCTCTCAGTCTCACTCCTCACGGCCTTGCTACCTCCCCAGCCAGCCCCAGCAGCCCCTCTCCCCTCCACAGGTCCCCATCTGCCAGCTCTAAGTGGTCATTAAGATGGCATGGGGAGGCTGAGACCAGAGGATCACAGGTTCACCTTCAGCCTCAGCTACTTAGAGGGGCGCTTAGCAACTCAGTGAGACCCTGTTTCAAAATAAAGAACGAGCCAGGCGTGGTGGCGCACGCTTGTAATCCCAGCGCTTGGGAGGCTGAGACAGGAGGATCGCGCAGGTTCGAAGCCAGCCTCAGCTACTGAGTGAGGCTCTCAGCAACTTAGTGAGACCCTGTTTCCAAATAAAATAAAAAATAGGTCTGGGAGTGTAGCCCGGACGTAGAAAAGCCCCTGGGTTCCACCCCCAGTACCACACACACACACACACACACATACACACCAAAAAAAAAAAAAAAAGGAATAAAAAATAGGGCTGGAGGTATAACTCAGAGGTAGAATGCCCCTGGGTTCCATCCTCAGTACTCAATAAATAAATAAATAAATAAATAAACAAACAAACAGAGAGAGGAGAGAGAGATGGCATGGGGAAGCCAGGTGTAGTGTCACACACCTGTAATCCCAGAATGTGGGAGGCTGAGGCCGAAAATCACAGGTTCCAGGACAGCCTTGGCAAGTAATGAGACTCATCAACCTAGCGTCACTCTGTTTCAAAATAAAAATGAAAATATTGCTGGGAGTGTAGCTTGGAGATAGAATGGCCCTGGATTCAATCCCTAATACTACTACAAAAAAAAAAAAAAAAAGCTTAGGGAAGGCAGGTGTGGTGGTGCATGCCTGTAATCTCAGTACTTAGGAGGCTGAGACAGAAGAATCACAGGTTCGCAGCCAGCCTCAGCAATTTAGTGAGGCCCTCTGCAACTTAGTAAGACTCTGTGTTGACATTAAAAAATAAAAACAGGACTGGAGTGTAGCTTAGAGATACAGTGTTCCTAGGTTCAATCAATCCCCAGTAACCAACACACACACACACACACACACACACACACACACACACACACACACACACACGGCCAGGAATGGTAGGGCATGCCTGTAACCCCAGTATTTGGGAAGCTGAGACAAGAGGATTGCAGATTTGAGGCCAGCCTCAATTTAGGAAGACCTGCAGCAATTTAGTAAGACCCCGTCTTGAAATTAAGAAATAAAAAGGGGCTAAGGGAGTAGCTGAGAGGTGGAATGCCCCTGGGTTCAATTCCCAACACCCCCACACACACGCACACACAGCAGAAGGTGGGGGCCCAACTTAGCTCGGGAGGGCGTGCAGCTCAAATCTCGGGTTGCTGAGGGTCTGAAGAGCCCAGGGTTGCTCACCACCGATGAGTGAAGCCCTGAGGAGCAGGAAGAGGCCAGGCTGAGAGGGAGAGCTGTCCCTCACCACCCTCCCTTTGCTCTGGCCGCCGTAGCAAGCCCTGGGCTTCCAGACCATCCAGATGGGCCGCCAGCAGGCCGAAGTCTTCATCGTGGAGCAGACCATCCACTCTGTGCAGGGCGTCCCCATGTCCTGGCAGTTCTACCTGCTCTCAGATGGGTGAGCCACAGTTATGGTGGTGAGGGACCAGGGGCAGAGGGTCAGGAGCAAGCGCAGTGTGGACGCCCAGGCAGTTACGTTACTGTTAGATCCAGGCACGCCCTGCTCTGTCCACGCCACTCGCTCTTCGGTGGTTCACTGGCTCCTTCTCTTACTGCTCAAGATGCCCGAAACCTTCCCCGCTGCTGGGCACGGGCGCATGCCTATAGTCCCAGTACCTGGTCGGCGGGACCCCAGCTGGCAGCTCGACAGGGCCCTGGGCGGAGCCCCGCAGCTGCAGTGCTAGGGGGAACTGAAAACCAAGGCGCGAGCGCCAAGGCACAGGGCAAGCTGTCACCACCAAAGCACAGCACAGACCATGAGAAGATGCAGGGCGAGGGGGGATTTGTTTCTTGAAACTTCAGGAGAGGCAATGACCCAGACACTTCACTGGGGGAAAGAGGCGTTGTTGGCTTTCCTCACTGCCTAATTTAGTCTTTTTCTTTTTTTTTTTTTTTTTTTTTTTTGCGGCACTGGGGATGGAACCCAAGGGCATTCTACCTCCAAGCTACACCCTCAGCCCTATTCTTTATTCTTTCTTTCTTTCTTTCTTTCTTTCTTTCTTTCTTTCTTTCTTTATTTATTTTTGCGGTACTAGGGATGGAACCCAGGGGCATTCTACCTCCAAGCTACACCCCCCTGCCCTACTTTTTATTATTTATTTTGAAACAGGGTCTCACTAAGTTGCGGAGGGCCTCACTAAGTAGCTGAGGCTGTCTGCAAACCGCGATCCTCCGATCTCAGCCTCCGGAATGCTGGGATTACAAGCATGCGCCACCACACCCGGCCTCTAATTTAGTATGTTTTCTATTTGAGTATCACATACATAGGAGGAGACACTGTGTTTTTGTTTTGTTTTGGTGGTAGAAGGTTTTGTGTGCTTATATCTCGAAGTCTCAGTACTTTTTTATTTACTTGGGGTTTTTTTGGATACTGGTGATCACACCCACAGAAACTCCAACACGGAGCACGCCCCCTCCCAACCCTTTTTAAATGTTTTCTTTTTGAGACGGGGTCTTGCTAAGTTGTGAAGGCTGTCCTCAAACATGTGATTCTCCTGCTTCAGCCTCCCTCTGCTGGGATTATAGGCATGCTCCACGCCTGGCCTTATTTGTTTTTTTTTTGTTGTTGTTGTTGTCTTGTTGTTGTTGTTGTTGTTGTTGTTGTTGTTGTTGTTGTTTTAAGGCAGGAGTCTGATAATTGCCAAGCCCTGTGCCATTATCTGGAACATGTCAAGAATTCAAAAGACAGAGAGGAGGTCAGATTAAACCAAGGCCCCAGGACAGTTCGGGGGGGGGGGGGGGGCACTGTGGTATCTTAGGCAGCCCAAGCTGCAATAACAAAATATTCCAGGCTGGCCAATTTACAAAGCAGATGTATTTCTTTTTTTCTTTTTTTCTTTTTTTAACAAGTGTGTGCCACCACACCCGGCTTGACTGGCATTTTTAATTTCTATTTTATTTTTAATTTCTTTTTAATTTTTATTTATTTACTTTTGTGGTACTGGGGGTGGAACCCAGGAGCTGTTTGGCCTCCAGGCTATACCCCCAGGCCTATTTTATACTTTATTTGGAAACAGGGTCTCACTAAGCTGCTGAGAGCCTCACTCAGTAGCTGAGGCTGGCTTCGAACCTGTGTGATCCTCCTGTCTCAGCCTCCCAAACGCTGGGATTACAAGCGTGCGCCACCACGCACCGGCTAGCAGAATGTATTTCCTTGTGGTTGTGGAGGCTGGAAGCCCAGGGTCAAGGTGGCTGAAGAGCTGCTTTCTGGGGCTCCTTGGCCTGCTGACGGCTGCCCTCTAGCTGTGTCCTTAGGTGGCCTTCCTTTTGGCTGGTCTCAGTACAGGTGGACAGAGCTATCCAGCGTCTCTTAGGTGGCCTTCCTTTTGGCTGGTCTCAGTACAGGTGCACAGAGCTATCCTGCGTCTCTTCTTCCTATAAGGATGCCAATCCTATCTGTTTAGCCTCCTCCTGTGACCTCACTTAACCTTAATTACTTCCCTGAAAGCCTTTTGTCTAAACCTTCACACAGAGGGTGAAGGGGTGGGGGTACCGTACCTCCTGCCCAGCACCCCTGGTCCCAGTGCGGCTCTGGGCCTCACTGCCCGCCTCCTGTGTTGCTCCAGGCACCTGGCTAAGAGAGTCCAGGTGGGCTCGCCTGTCTGCTGCATCATCACCAAGATGCCCATCCTGAGGAAGGAGGGTGAGTGCAGCCCAGGCCCAAGCGGTGCAGAGAGCCTCGGGAGGCGGGGGAAGCCTGGGGCCTTCAGAGAGGGGTGGCACAGGGTGCAGGGCTCGAGACCTGGAAGCCCTTGGTAAAAACTGCCCTCCAGCCCCCGGCCCGAGGCAGTTAGAGGTGAGCGAGCCTCTTATGCGAACAACTGGCAGGAGCTGCAGCGGTGTTCTGGGACCCCTCGGTGGAGCCGAGGAGGGGTCTGGGGTGGGCAAGAGCAGCCTTCCTCCCTCCACACCCAGATGAGATAGAGCCTCCGCCTGTGTTCCAGAAGAAGGCCCTAGTGTGGGAGGAGGACTTGCAGCTCCACTCCAAGTTCCTGAGCCGGAAGGTGAGGAGTGGCGGCCGCCAGCCTGGGGGGTCCCGGTGCGCCCCTGGGATGGAAACGCCGGGCCCGGCACTGCGGGGCGCTGTCCTGGGGAGGCGGGGTGCGGCGGGCGCGGGGTCAGCCCGGGCTCCAGCTGCGCGGCGCCCCGCCAGGAGGAGCTGCGGCTCGGCCACGCGAGCTACCTGCGGCAGCACCCCGAGGCGCAGGCGCTGCTGGCCGACTTCCTGCTGTTCCTGCTGCTGCGCCGGCCGGAGGACGTGGTCACCTTCGCGGCCGAGCACTTCGGCGCCTTCGCGGCCGCCCGCCCGCCGTCCCCGGCCCTGCGCTCCTCCCACCGGCCGAGCCCCTTCCGCACGCTGCCCCCCGAGGAGCTGGACGACGGCCCGGGGCCGGGCTAGGGCCCCCAGCAGGAGCGGCGGGGCGGGCGCAGTCTGCCGTCTGCGGCTTTGGGGGAATAAAGGGGACTCTGCGCGGTTGGGGGGGCTCCCCGCCTGCCCCCTCCGCCGCGAGTCACAAAGAGGAACTGTTGACTGCATTTATCCGGCGAGTTTCAGCCTTTCTTCCCCAGTGCTAGTTTCCCCCTCATTCCTATTTTACAAGTGAGAAAAGAGAGGTTAGGAACTCAGAATTGGCACGTGGGAAGCAGGAGTCCAACCCGGACTTTGTTTTTTGTTTGTTGCAGTACTAGGAATAGAACCCATGGGCATTCTACCTCCGAGCTACACTCCGAGTCCTATTTTTTATTCTTTATTTTGAAATAGGATCTCACTGAATTACAGAGGCCCTCACTAAGTAGCTGAGGCTGTCCAGGAACCACGATCCTCCTGTCTCAGCCTCCCAAATGCTGGGATTACAATAAAGCCACCACACCAGGCTTTATTCTTTATTTTGAAACAAAGTCTCACCAAGTTACACAGGGCCTCACTAAGTAGCTGAGGCTGGAGGTGAACCTGCGACCCTCCTGTCTCAGCCTTCCAAGTACTGGGATTACATGCATGCCACCACACCTGACCCAACCAACCTGGACTTTGGACCTGCAAGACCACAAGCAGAGCCCCTAGGTAGTGGGGCCATATGGAGGGACTTGGCTCCTTTGCACTCAGAATCATTAGGGATCCCCCCCCCTCTCTTCAGTACTGGAGATGGAACCGAGGGGCATTCTACCTACAAGCTATACACCCAGCCTGATTTTTTATTTATTTCGAAACAGGGTCTCACTGAGTCGCAAAGGGCCTCACTAAGTAGTAGCTGAGGCTGTCTGCAAACCGTAATCCTCCTGTCTCAGCCTCCCAAATACTGGGATTACAAACACGGGCCACCACACCCGGCTCAAGAAAAATAATGAGCAGGGAGGAGAGAGACATGGTGCCCCCTGGCCTTGCTCCGCGCCCTGGTGCCCCGCATTCTCCACTTTCCAACCTGCACAAACCGTTGGGGCGGGTCACTGGCTCCCAGAAAAGGCGGTCACCACCTTCCTTAGGCTCCTGTCCCAGGACTTGTACCTGCCCAAGACTGGCTATGGGCTCAGCAGTCAATGTTAGGCAAGTCCCGCAGCCTCCGGTGATGGGGATGTGGCTCCATCCTGCATCCCTAGGACCTGCTGCCCTGAAGTGAGGGACTCCAGAGACCTAGTGTAGACCACAGGAGCAAGGCTGGGGGAGGAGGGTGTTCAGGACCCAGGACTGAGGGAGGAAGACTTCATGGGGAACTACCACTTGAGTTGAGCCTTGCAGAACTCTTTTTATTATATTTATTTTTATATTTTGTGGTACTGGGGATTTAACCCAGGGGCATTCTACCTCCAAGTTACACTCCGGTCCTTTTTGCGGTACTGGAGATGGAACCCAGGAATACTGTACCTCCAAGCTACACTCCCAGCCCTGTGTTTTTAGTCCTTTTTATTTTTGTTTTTATTTTTGTTTTTTTCATTAATTTATTTTTAAATTGGTGCATTGTAGTCATATATCAATCACATTGGAGTACAAGACTTGAGAGGATATACAAGCACACATCATCCAATTAGCCCTCATCCAGTCCCCATCCCATTCCCTCCCCCTCCCTCCACACACACACACACACACACACACACACACACCCGCTTCTTTGGTGATTTACTTTGATACATTTGTTTATGTACCTCCTGCATTTTAAAGAGGCTCCGTCCTCCAGTATTACATACCCTCTGATTGGTCACATGAGTTGCTTCACTATAGGGCCCTTTCTATAGCTCAACCTCTTCCTGTTGCCCTTTTCCTCCTAGTTATTGCTGATTAAGAGAAGCATCTGATTTATATTTTCTGCGATATTTCTCTGTGCATGCTGCGTTGCAAGTACCGATCCCACTCTTGATGGTCCCAGTAGTGGCCTGGCTACTCAGTGGACTGATCCAGACCTCGCTGGCTCAAGCAGCGGCCTTGCCTCATGGGAGGCCCCAGTTCTGGTCTCGCTGGCCCCTGCACCGGTCTAACCCCTAAGCTGGCTTTGGTCCCGGCCTTGGAGGCCGCAGGAGTGAACTTGCCTCGCGCCAGGCTCCGATGCTGGCCATTGGCCCCTGCACCGGCCTAACCCCTTGGCAGGATTCCAATTCCGGCCTCGGAGGCCCCAGCACCGGCCTAGCCTCACGGCAGGCTCCAATGCCGGCCTCGTTGGCCCCAGCACCGGCCTAACCCCTCGGCAGGTTCCGTTCCCGGGTTAGGAGGTCCCAGCACTGGCCATGTCTCACAGCAGGCTCCGATGCTGGCCTCGCCTCATGGCAGGCTCCAATGCCGGCCTCACTGGCCCCAGCACCGGCCTAACCCCTCGGCAGGCTCCGATCCTGGCCTTGGAGGCCCCAGCACTGGTCATGCCTCACGGCAGGCTCCGATGCTGGCCTCGCTGGCCCCAGCACCGGCCTAACCCCTCGGCAGGCTCTTATCCCGGCCTCGGAGGCCCCCGCACCGGCCATGCCTCACAGCAGGCTCCGATGCCGGCCTTGCTGGCCCCAGCACCGGCCTAACCCCTCGGCAGGCTCTTATCCCGGCCTCGGATGCCCCAGTACCGGCCTTGCCTCAAGGCAGGCTGATGCCGGCCTCGGAGGCCCCAGCACCGACCTTGCCTTACGGCAGGCTCCGATGCCGGCCTCACTGGCCCCAGCACCGGCCTAACCCCTCGGCAGGCTCTTATCCCGGCCTCGGATGCCCCAGTACCGGCCTTGCCTCAAGGCAGGCTGATGCCGGCCTCGGAGGCCCCAGCACCGACCTTGCCTTACGGCAGGCTCCGATGCCAGCCTCGCTGGCCCCAGCACCGGCCTAACCCCTCGGCAGGCTCTTATCCCGGCCTCGGAGGCCCCAGTACCGGCCTTGCCTCAAGGCAGGCTCCAATCCCGGCCTAGGAGGCCCCAGTACCGGCCTTGCCTCACGGCAGGCTCCAATGCCAGTCTCGCTGGCCCCAGCACCGGCCTAACCCCTCGGCAGGCTCTTATCCCGGCCTCGGAGGCCCCAGCACCGGCCTTGCCTCATGGCAGGCTCCGATGCCGGCCACGCTGGCCCCAGCACCGGCCTAACCCCTCGGCAGGCTCTTATCCCGGCCTCGGAGGCCCCAGCACCGGCCTTGCCTCATGGCAGGCTCCGATGCCGGCCACGCTGGCCCCAGCACCGGCCTAACCCCTCGGCAGGCTCTTATCCCGGCCTCGGAGGTCCCAGTACCGGCCTTGTCTCATGGCAGGCTCCGATGCCGGCCTCACTGGCCCCAGTACCGGCCTTGTCTCATGGCAGGCTCCGATGCCGGCCTCACTGGCCCCGGCGCCCACCTAACCCCTCAGCAGGTTCCGATCACTGTCTCTGTGGTTATTATTTCAAAGGTTCCAGGTGTAATGTATCAGATCTCTGCCTCCCCTGAGTATTGGCCACTGGCATTGCCACTGCCTCCACCGTTTCAAATCCTTCCCAGGCTCTTTTTCCACTCTGAATGTTGTCCAGTGTTCCTAAGCATGCGTGATGGTAGCATTCGACATTTGGTGTAATTTCTCCAAAAAAATAAAGTTGGTAAGATCCGGTTTCTGCTTCTCCTGAATACAAGTCTCCACCACCATCGCGGAGAACTCTTTCAACACCGCATTTCTCCTTGGTCTCCGCTAAACTCTCTCCTTACAGGTGATGTCTGAGATTCTTAACAATATAGAGAAATAGCAGTCCTCTTTCACAGCGAATTTTTCCATAAGTTCCAGTGCATTTAGATAAGTTTTGTCTGCATCTCCAGTGTCCTGGCATCCATAACGGCTTTCTTACCTCCTCTCTGATATTTTTCTTTATCTTTTTCTGTTCTGGGCCCGGTTTCTCCAGGGGTCTGGCGTGCTACTCGCAGTTCGGCCGGGGCCCAGAGTCCCGCGACCCGGGCCCCATCTGACGTGCCCCGCGCACGACCCCCGCCCAGAACCCAGCATCTTACTGGGCCCGGTTTCTCCAGGGGTCTGGCGTGCTACGCGCAGTTCGGCCCGGGGCCCAGGGTCCCGCGACCCGGGCCCGGCTGGTGTGCGCCGCGCGCGACCCCCGCCCAGAACCCAGCATCTTACTGGGCCCGGTTTCTCCAGGGGTCTGGCGTGCTACGCGCAGTTCGGCCTGGGGCCCAGAGTCCTGCGACCCGGGGCCCGGCTGGTGTGCGCTGCGCGCGACCCCCCGCTGTCCTTTTTATTTTTGAAACGGGGTCTCACTGAGTTGCAAAGGGCCTCACTAACGAAGTGAGGCTGTCCGCGAAATGCAATCCTCTGGTCTCTGCCTCCTAAATGCTGGGATTACAAGCGTGCGCCACCACAACTAGCCACTCCAGTCCTTTTTTATTTTGAAGCAGAGTCTAACTAAATTGTTGAGGCTGACCTTGAACCTGTAACCATCCTGTCTTTGTCTCCCAGGTACTGGGTTTATAGGTGTGTGCCACCATATCTGGCTCAGAATTCTTGAAAATATATTTTATTGTCCCTTCTCTTATTTAAAAATATATGGCTGGGCATGATGCCACATACTTGTAATTTCAGCATTCAGGAGGCTGAGACAGGAGGATCGCAGTTCACAGACAGCCTCAGCTACTTAGTGAGGCCCTTTGCAACTCAGTGAGACCCTGTTTCAAAAAATAAAGAACTAAGCTGGGCGTGGTGGCGCACGCTTGTAATACCAGCACTTGGGAGACTGAGACAGGAGGATAGCACAGGTTCGAAGCCAGCCTCAGCTACTTAGTGAGGCCCTCTGCAACTTAGTGAGACCCTGTTTCAAAATAAAGAATAAAGAATAAAAAAATAGGCCGGTGATTGCCGCTTTCAATACAACCAGGATATTGGCATCGCCACAATCCCACTGGTCTTTTTCAGATGTCCTTGTTTCTTCTTACGCTCACTCATGTGTGGACGCTCACTGGCATGCGGGCGCATCAAGTTCTGTACAGTTCCATCCTGGGTGATTTCTGCATCCATCACAGCAGTCGAGATGCCGAACAGATCCTGGAGGATTCCACCACTCTCATGACCACACCCGTCCCCACCTCCCCCACCCTGCCCCTGGCAACCACTAATCTGATTTTCATTTCCAAAATGTTTTCATAGCAAAAAAAGTTAAGCCGGGCGTGGTGGCGCACGCTTGTAAGCCCAGCATTCGGGAGGCTGAGACCGGAGGATCGCAGTTCACGGACAGCCTCAGGTACTTAGTGAGGCCCTCAGCAACTCAGTGAGACCCGGTTTCAAAATAAAGAATAAAAAATAGGGCAGGGGGTGTAGCTCGGAGGTTGAATTCCCCTGGGTTCTATCCCCAGACCCGCAAAAACCAACTAAATAACTAAATAAATAAATATGTTGTTAAAATAGAATAATAAGGCTGGGTGTGGTGGCATACACTTGTAATCCCAGACTTGGGAGGCTGAGACAGGAGGATCACAGGTTCAGGACAGTCTCAACAAGTAGTGAGATTTGTCAACCTATCAAGACCCTGTTTCAAAATAAAAAATAGCCGGGCATGGTGGCGCACGCTTGTAATCCCTGCGCTTGGGAGGCTAAGACAGGAGGATCATGCAGGTTCGAAGCCAGCCTCAGCTACTTAGTGAGGCTCTCAGCAACTTAGTGAGACCCTGTTTCCAAATAAAATAGAAAATAGGTCTGGGAGTATAGCCCGGAGGCAGAAAGCCTCTGGGTTCCACCCCCAGTACCACAAAAATAAATAAATAAATAAATAAATAAATAAATAAATAAAATAAAAAATAAAATAGGAGCTGGGTGTGGTGGCGCACACTTGTAATCCCAGCATTCAGGAGGCTGAGACAGCAGGATCGCAGTTTGTGGACAGCCTCAGCTACTTAGGCCCTCCGCAACTTAGTGAGAACCTGCTTCAAAATAAATAATAAAAAGTAGGGCAGGGGGTGTAACTCGGAGGTAGAATGCCTCTGGATTCAATCTCCGGTAACACACACACACACACACACACTTAAAATAATAATACAGTAAGTAACCTTTTGCTTTTGACTTTTTTTTAGACAGTGGGGACTGAACTCAAGGGTGTTTACCACTGAGCTACATCCCCAGCCCTTTTTAAAATTATATTTTATTGATACAGAGATTGAACCCAGGGGCATTCTACCTCCAAGCCACACCCCCAGCCCTATTTTTTTGTTGTTATTTTGAAACAGGGTCTCACTGAGTTGCAAAGGAAGAAGGCCCATCAGTCCCCAGTACCAACACACACACACACACACACACACACACACACACACACACGAGCAGGAAGCTCCGGGAGACTTCCAGGAATAACCATAGGCCTCCCCTTAGGTCTGGGAGTGTTGCTGAACACTAACCCCTGCCTGGCTAGAGTAAACTTTACAATGTTTAATTCACTCAAAATGGACCAGTGACTTGAAGGTGAATGGTAAACCATCAAACTTTTAGGAAAATGCATAGGAGAAAATATTTTGGACCTAGGGCTTAAAAAAAAAAAGAAAGAAAGACTTCTTAGACTTGATTCCAAAACCTTGATCCAGAAAGAGAAAAATTGACAAATCAAACCTCAAATTAAGAATTAGGAGCCGGTCATGGGGGCGCACGCTTGTAATCCCAGCATTTGGGAGGCTGAGGCAGGAGGATCGCGGTTTGTGGCCAGCCTCAGCTACTTAGTGAGGCTCTTTGCAACTCAGTGAGACCCTGTTTCAAAATAAAGAATAAAAAAATAGGGCTGGGGTACAGCTCAAAGGTAGAATGCCTCTGGGTTCCATCCCCAGTACTGGAAAAAACAAAACAAAAAACTTTTTCAGCTGGGTTTGGTGGTGCACATTTGTAATCCCAGTACTTGGGAGACTGAGACAGGAAGACCACAGATTCAAAGCCAGCCTTGGCAATTTAGCGAGGCTCTAAGCAACCTACTGAGATCTTAAAATAAGAAATAAAATTTTGCTGGGGGTGTGGCTTAGAAGTAGAATGCCTCTGGGTTCAATTTCCTAGTACAAAAAAAAAAATTAGAAAAACAAAAAACTTTTCAGCTGGGCATGGTAAATATATCTGTAATACCAGTACTTGGGAGCTGAGACAGGAGGATTGCAGGTTCAAGGAAACAGGGTCTCTTTTTTGTTTATTTTGAAACAAGGTCTTGCTAAGTTGCCAAGGCTAACCTCAAACCTGCAATCCTCCTGTCTCAGTCTCCCAAGTCCTGGATTACAGGCTACACCACCCTGCCTGGTTTTTATAGTGCTCTTGACCACTACACTGAACCTCCTCTTCCATAAGCTAGAGGTTGTGCCGGATACTGATCAATGACTAATCAGTTACATGTATTGAGTTTCTAACTGTAGAGAAGATGCCCCCAATTATGCAGAAAGAAAGACATCCTAAGGCCGGGCGTGGTGGCGCACGCTTGTAATCCCCGCGCTTGGGAGGCGGAGACAGGAGGATCGAGCAGGTTCAAAGTCAGCCGCGCTGGCTTAAGAGATCCTGTTTCCAAATAAAAGATATAAAATAGGTCTGGGAGTGTAGCCCGGAGGTAGAAGGGCTTCCAGGAACCCCAGTACCACCAGAAAAAAAGAAAGAAAGAAAGAAAGAAAGAAAGAAAGAAAGAAAGAAAGAAAGAAAGAAAGAAAGACATCCCAGCCCCAGCTGTCATCATCCCCGCATGAGCCCAAGGTGGTGATTGGGAAATGTGTGCAAATCTCAGAGGCTGGGGATGCTGGTGGTACCTTAAGCAATAGTATTGCACAGGATCAGCCATGAGGCAGTCTCCTCTCTAAAGCCATTATTCATTCGTCTCCCCACACTGTCAGTTCCTCCAGCCTCCCCTAGAGAAGTCAGGAAATTGCCTAACTCTACTCTGGGCTCCCGAGCATCATTTACAGTTTCTGATTCAGTATGGAAATAAGTCATGTCCCAGAGCAATTCGGGGGCTGAGAAGCTTTATAAGAGAGAAATTCTGCTTCTCTGCTCTCAACATTTCTGACACCAAGTGTGTGGGTTTCCCACCAGAAGACACAACCCAAAGCCAACTGGGTGACCCGCAATGTGGCTGCTCTGCTCCCGACTCCCTGGAGCTAGCTCCAGCCCCACAGGATAAGGACGTCCCGCAAGACTGCTCCCCCTCCATATTCCAGTTGCAAGTAGTGGGTCCCCAAGGCACGCACGCTGCTGTCCAACTTGGCTACAAATGGGAAGTTCTTACAACCCTCAAATTTGATCATCTGTGGCTAACAGAACTCAAGGAAATGCTCTACTTACTCGGTTTACTTTACTTTACGGTTTGTTATGAAGGATTCAACGTGGGAACAACCCGGTGGAAGAACACAGGGCGAAGTTCCGGCGGGCAGCACGGGAGCTTCTGTTCCTCTCAGCGCCTCAGTGTATCCACCACCAGCACGTAGGATTTCCCTGGAGGTGCCGTTATGGAGTCAGAGATGCTGGACTCATTGGCTATTGGTGATTGAATTTAACCTCCAGCCCCCATCCCCTCCCTGAGGAGGAAGGGAAACGGAAAGTTCCAACCCTCTAATCACATCTCTGGCTCCATCCTCCAAGAGTTACTGCGGATGAGGCTCAGTGGCACAGCGCCTGCCCAGTTTTCAAGAGGCCCTGGGTTGCATTCCCAGCACCACCGAAAATAAATAAACACAGAAAGCGACAGAGCTGAACATGGTGGTGCACGCCTGCAAATCCCTGCCCTTGGGAGGCTGAGACAGGAGGATCACAGGTTCAAAGCCAGCCTCGGCAACTTATTGAGGCTCTCAGCAACCTAGTGAGACCCTATTTCAAAATAAATAATAAAATAGGGCTGGAGTGTAGCTTGGAGGTAGACTGTCCCTGGGTTCAATCTCCAGTACCAAAAAATAACTAATAATAATAATAATAATAATAATAATAATAATAATAAAAAGGAAGACTAGAGAATGGAAGACATAAGTAGATAAAAGGGGAAACGGTCTTCTCTGTCCCATCACTTACAGATTGATAGACTGATAATCCTCAAGTGGAATCCAGCCTATGGTGTGTTTTGTTTGGATTATATAGTATTTTCACTATTTTTGTGTATGTATTTTATTGAGGGTTGAATCCAGGGGTATTTTACCTCTGAGCTATACCCCCAGCCTTATTTATTTATTTATTTATTTATTTATTTATTTATTTATTTATTGCGGTACTTGGGATGGAATCCAATGGCATTCAACCTCCAAGCTACATCCCCTGCCCTATTTTTTTTATTCTTTATTTTGAAACAGGGTCTCACTAAGTTGCAGAGGGGCTCACTAAGTAGCTGAAGCTGTCCGTGAACTGTGATCCTCCGGTCTCAGACTCCCAAATGCTGAAATTACAAATGTGTGCCAACACACCCGGCTCAGTCCCATTTATTTATTTGTTTTATTTATTTATTTACTTAATTTTGTGGTACTGGGGATTGAATTCAGGGGCATTCTACCTCTGGGGCATTCTACTCCAGCCCTATTTTATTTTTTAATTTTGAAACAGGCTTTTACTAGGTTGTAGAAGGCCTCACTGAGTTGCTGAGACTGGCTGCGAACCTGCAATCCTTCTGTTTCAGCCTCCCAAGTACTGGAATTGCAGTCGTGCACCGCCACACCTGGCTTTATTTTCAAATTTTTTGAGCCTGATAGTCAAACAGCAAGTCACACATCACAAAATGACGTTTCAGTCAAAGACAGACTGCGTGCACGAAGGTGGCCCGCCGCCTCCGGACACATGGGCGATAACATATCACCGCTGTCAATAGAAGCATGGCTGTATTACCTAAAATGCCAAATTTTTCAGCCTGCTTGACAAATCAGAAGCTGTGGTGACGGTGCGTGCTCATGGCCATGGGACAGTTGGCTACGACAACTCAGGCGTCCTCTTCAGACAGGGCTCATGGCTTGTTTTTCTGTAGGCTCCGCCACCCCATCCCACCGACTCCAGGCTCAGCATCGCCTGTCTCTGGACACTGTGCTGGCAGTTTTCCATCCTTTTATATATATATAGACTTTAATTTTTTTTTTTTTTTTTTTTTTTTTTGCGGGTCTGGGGATGGAACCCAGGGGCATTTGACCTCCAAGCTACACGCCCTGCCCTATTTTTTATTCTTTTTTTTTTTTTTTTTTTTTTTTGGTGGTACTGGGGTTCCTGGAAGCCCTTCTACCTCGGGGCTACACTCCCAGACCTATTTTTACATTTTCATTTTGGAAACAGGGTCTCCTAAGCCAGCGCGCTCGGCTGGCTTCGAACCTGCGCGATCCTCCTGTCTCCGCCTCCCAAGCGCGGGGATTACAAGCGTGCGCCACCACGCCCGGCGTTTATTTTTTATTCTTTATTTTGAAACCGGGTCTCACTGAGTTGCAGAGGGCCTCACTAAGTAGCTGAGGCTGTCCGTGAACCGTGATCCTCCGGTCTCAGCCTCCCAAATGCTGGGATTACAAGCGTGCGCCACCACGCCCGGCTATATATAGACTTTAATTGACGCTTTGTACTATATGTCAGAGTGAGGCTCAGTAAAACGAACACGTGCGCACAGCACTTAGTGCCTCTCTGATCCAACTGCCCCTCCTCGTACGTTAGTGAGGTTGGTAATGACGCCTTTAGAACAGAGGACGTTTCTGTCATCAGTTCCCCTTTGCCCTCTCCCAGTCTACTGTCTCTCTCCTCACTTATATGAAAGCCCTTTTGTTTCTGTTTTCTCTCTAGCTCCCCATGTATGAGGGGAAACCTATGACCCTTTCTGTTCGGCTACTGGCTAATCTTCCTGAGCACACCACCCTCCTCTTTCATCTGTGTTCCTGCAAGTCACATAGCTTTTCTGTTCCTCTTTATGACTGAGTAAAACTCCATCGTGCGTCTACACCACATTTTCTTTATCCCTTCCCCTGTTGACAGATGGGGTCCCTGTGACCTGTGTGAACTGGCTTTGGCGAGTGTGAACTGCGATACTAGAAACGTGGGTAATACAGGTATCGCTGTAGTCTTCTGACTTTTCATTCTTTTGGGAAGATACCTGGGAGTGGTATATCTGGGTCATGTTCTTTTTAAAAATGTATTTTAAAGCCGGGCGTGGTGGCGCACGCTTGTAATCCCCGCGCTTGGGAGGCAGAGACAGGAAGATCGCGCAGGTTCGAAGCCAGCCACACGCGATGGCTTAGGAGACCCTGTTTCCAAAAATGAAAATGTAAAAATAGGTCTGGGAGTGTAGCCCGGAGGTAGAAGGGCTTCCAGGAACCCCAGTACCACCAAAAAAAAAAATGTATTTTAGCCGGACGTGGTGGCGCAGGCTTGTAACCCCGCGCTTGGGAGGCTGAGACAGGAGGATGGGATAGGTTCAAAGCCAGCCTCAGCTACTTAGTGAGGCTCTCAGCAACTTAGCAAGACCCTGTATAAAATAAAGTATAAAATAGGTCTGGAAGTGTAGCCCGGAGGTAGAAGGCCTCTGGGTTCCATCCCCAGTACCACCAAAAAAATTTTAAAAATTTAAAAATAATGTATTTTAATTTCATTGGCGCATTATAATTATCCATCACAGTAAGGTTCAGAGTGAGAAATACTCTCACGCACGCAGCATTCCTAGTGTTTCCCTTCGGTGCCCATCCCACTCCCCCCACTTTACATCCATACAAGCAACTTCCTGTGTAAACAAAAAGTTATTCGGGTAGTGACCATCGCTAACCCCCTTCCTCCTCCCTGTCCCTCCTCTCACCCAGGCTCCCCCTTCCCTGCTCTACTATGCCCCCCACTTCCTGAGGTCTTCTTTTCTTCCCAGTTGCTTTCTAGCTTTCACATAGGAGTGAGAACATATGACCTTTCTCTTTCTGCAACTGGCTAACCTCACGTTCCACCCATTTTCCTGCGAAATGACATCATTATGTTATTTTTTATGGCTAAGTAGAATTCCATTGTGTGTATATCCCATAATCTCATTATCCATCCGTCTGTTGATGGACACCAGGCTGGTTCCACACTTTGACTGTTTGTGAACTGAGCTGCTATAAACATGGAAATGTCTGTGTCCCTAGAGTAATCTGACTTCAGAGCTTTGGGGAAGATTCCCCAAAAGTGGTATGGCTGAGTCGTAAGGCGGCAGCGCCTCCTATTAAGGAACTTCCACACAGATCCTCGTATGGCTGCACTAATTTATAATCCCACCAACAGTGTAAAAGAGTCCCCATTTCACCACAGCCTTGCCAGCACTGTTTGTCATCCAACACTGAACTGGAGCTGGTGCTGTTTGCTTTTCTCTCCTCTTTCTCTCATTCCCTTTCCTTCTTTTTTCCAGTACTGCAGTTGAACCCAGGAGCATTCTACCTCTGAGCTACACCTTCAACACTTTTTATTTTATTTTATTTTATTTTTTTGCAGGTCGGGGGGTGGGCATTTGGCCTCCGAGCTACACCTCCTCTGCACTATTTTTTATTCTTTTTTTTTTTTTTTTTTTTTTTTGCGGGTCTGGGGATGGAACCCAGGGGCACTTGACCTCCGAGCTACACCCTCAGCCCTATTTTTTATTCTTTATTTTGAAACCGGGTCTCACTGAGTTGCAGAGGGCCTCACTAAGTAGCTGAGGCTGTCTGCGAACCGCGATCCTCCGGTCTCAGCCTCCCGAATGCTGGGATTACAAGCGTGCGCCACCACGCCCGGCTTTATTCTTTATTTTGAAACAGGGTCTCACTAAGTTGCAGAGGGCCTCATGAATAGCTGAAGCTGTCCACAAACTGTAATCCTCCGGTCTCAGCCTCCCAAATGCTGGGATTACAAGCGTGCTCCACCACGCCTGGCCTTTTAAAATTCTGAAACAAGGTCTAGCTAGGTTGCTGAGAGTCCCGCTAAGTTGCTGAGGCTGAGCTCAAACCTGCAACCCTCCCGTCTCAGCCTCCCATGTACTGCAGCAGTGTACCACCAGACCCGGCTACGTTTTTGCTTACTCCCAGCCTGCCTTCTAGTTTAACTTAGCTGCTGGCCTCTTAGCTAGTCTCGGCCCTTCCTACAAACAGAAGACAAGAGCTTTGAGAGGAATCGGACCCCGTGCAATATCAGTTAAATCACAGGCAGAGCTAGGACCAGAATCCCAGAATGCCTTTCTGAAGACACAGCTGGCTTGAATCTCTAACACATATCCTCATGGCAGCAGCTGGGAGGGAAGCCTTCAAGAAAACAGGGTAGGGGGCCTAGGAAGCCATGAGGATCCCTCCCTCCCACGAGGCCAACCAGAGTTGAAGAGGAGAAGGCCTGGGTACATGTGTGTGCACGCACACGTGTGTGTGAGGGGTAGGGGACCGTCATAAGAGGAGACATGAATACCCAAGTAGCAGGAAGTGCCTGAAATCAGAGCTCACTTGGGAAGTGCAGAGCACGGGGGCCTGGAGTAGGGCCAAAGGTATTATGGGGCATAGGGCAACGGGAGGGGAACAAGACCATGCTGCGGTGACCAGACCCTTCCGCCACAACCAGCCACTTCTGCCTTTGGAGAGTGTTTTGAAACACCGAGTGTGCGGATCTGTGTGTGGGCACACGCTGATGTAACAGACGGGCGGCGGGCGAGGAGGGCAAGGGGCTGTGGGCTCCCGGCTCTCTCTCTCACTCACACCAGCGCCCGCACAGGGGGTGCCGCCTGAGGGGCCCAGCACATCGCCCGCGCTCAGAGCCCTCATGACACGTGAGTACTGGCCTCCGGGATGGAGCTGCTGAGGAAGGTGGTGGGGGAGTCCGGGTCTGGGGAGGTTTGAGGAGGCAAGGGTGCCCCTGGGGAGTGAGAGTCAGGGTGGAGGCTGCAGCTCTGAGCCCAGACGCTCGCTTGGGGGGAGCTTTCCGCACTCGGAGGGCCTATCGTTCCCTCATCTGATTGCTGAGGACTGGGCAACTGGAGAAGACTAGGGGTGAGGTCGAGGGCAGACCTGGTGGCTTCTGCTAGTCCTTCTCAGAGCCTGGTGTCTCTTGGACCCCCTAAGGCAGGTCACCTGAAGTGGGGATCTCTGTGCTGACATGGGGGGAAGTAATTCTGAAATCTTCACTTCCCACGAATCTGGAATGGTTGGTTGAGGGGTAGAGGTTATAAACCCAAGATGGGGGCCAGGAACTTTCAATTCTTCTTTGCCAGGAGGAAGGGAGAAGCTTGAACCCTGGGCTCTAGAAAGGCACAGGACTCACTAGGCTCATGGGGTTCCTCACAGGTGACAGGAGCCCCCAGAAGCTGAGCAGGCCCAGCTATGGCTCCATCTCCACCCCACCTGGCCCAAGGCCACAGCAAGCGCCTCCCAGGGAGACCTACCTGAGTGAGAAGATTCCCATCCCAGATGCAGAGCCGGTGGGAATGCTGGGAACTTCCCGGGGGGGGGGGGCGGACTTTCAGGATTGACAGGCTTCTCTGGGACCTCACAGACTGGGGCAAGGGGATCTCCTGTGACCGTGGCAATTCCTTCCTGCTCCCAGCAGCAGTGATGGACACTGGCAACTGCCTCCTCCCGGCTCCTGTGCCCTGCACTTAGCTGAGTGCTTGGGAGTTCTCTAAAAATGATCAAATGGCTTTCTGAATGAATCTCTACTTTCCTATGAAGGGAAGTGGGCCTGGGGTGAGTGAGGATTGGCTACTAAAGATCCCTTTCAGCATTAAAGGAAAGGACACAGACCAGGGTGTTGGGAGGAGAGGAAGGGGCCGCAGTCACCTGCACTGCTGGATTCCCCGGCTGCCAGGCCAAGCCCTGGGATGGCGTTGGGGACCAGGGCCTCAGTGGACCGCAGAGACCCCTGCAGTCTAAGACGGGGCTGGGTAGGGAGAAGCCACAGCAGGGAGGCTTGTCCCCAGAGAGTTCCCTCTTGGGCTCTCAGGACCTGCTGTGTCAAGTCTGCACGAGGCCGCAAGTCAAGCCCAGGCCCGCTGCTGAGACAGCGGAACGTGGTGGTGACGTGCCCAGAGCTGATCCTCCGTGACTCAGCAAACCCTGCTGTGCCTTCTCCACTCAGCACCCTGCCCCGGGGTGGGGGGAGCGGGGGTCAGGGCTGCCAGCCTGGACCTCATGTCTCTGCTCCCACCCCAGGGCACGTTCAGCCTGCGGAAGCTGTGGGCTTTCACCGGGCCTGGCTTCCTCATGAGTATCGCGTTCCTGGACCCAGGAAACATCGAGTCAGACCTGCAGGCTGGGGCCGTGGCTGGATTCAAAGTGACTGAGTCGGGGCCTGGGGCGGGAGGTGACCAGGCTAAGATTGTGGAGACCCCAGCGGGCCGGGTTTCCCCAGGATGGCTGTATGGCTGGCTGGTCTTCCTGGGAGGTGGCATCAAGGTCAAAAGGCCAGCAAATGGTCCCCAGGGGAGGCTCATCTTCCTGCTCCATCTCTCCCACTCTCTCCCCATGGAGTGACCTTGGTTAGAGGGTGCCCAGGCTTGGAGGCTTCCTAGGACCGGCCCTTCTGGCTGAAGACCTTCCTGCCTCTCCACAGCTGCTCTGGGTGCTGCTCTGGGCCACTGTCCTGGGCTTGCTCTGCCAGAGACTGGCTGCCCGGCTAGGTGTGGTGACAGGCAAGGACCTGGGTGAGATCTGCCATCTCTACTACCCTAAGGTAAACTGGGGTGGGGGTGGGGTGGGGGGGACAAGACGGGCCCACAGGCCCTAAGCCCTTGAGCTACCATTTAAATAAATAAGCATATCAAATACATACGTCAAAAAAAAATACATCATTTTATCCAGTTGTCCCAAATGCAGTTGATAGATGAAAAGGCTGAGGGTGAACTAACAGCACCAGACTGAGGCCTGTGACCTTAGAAAAGAAGAGATTAGCCGGGCATGGTGGTGCACGCTTGAAATCCCAGCATTCCCAGCATTCGGGAGGCTGAGACAGAAGGATTGTGATTCAAGGCCAGCCTCAGCTACTTAATGAGGCCCTTTGCAACTCAGGGACCCTGTTTCAAAATAAAGAATTAAAAATAGGGCTGGAGGTGTAGCTTGGAGGTAGAATGCCCCTGGGTTTCATCCCTAGTACCAAAAAAAAAAAAAAAAAAGTCCTGGGAAGTGACTTGCACAAGCCTTAGCTCAAGCACGGCCATCGCTGGGCTGGACCCTGGGGAATCGGCAGCTGTCAGTGTCCAGTCAGGAAAACCATGGCTACACCACAAGATATTTCAAAGGGACGTAACGCAGACATTTAGTCTCTTGAAGTGTTGAAGGGCTAGAGGAGCAAAGGTAAAAGGTGTCACAAGCTCAGAAACCTGCTACACCCCAGGCGCGGGCCCAGGAGCCACCATTCTCTGCTTAGCTCCTAAAGCATGGTACCCACTGGTTAAGTGACCACCTGTGTTTCTGGTGCTCAGATTGCTTATTTTCCTTGCTGGTGCCACTGCTAAAAATATATATATATAATAATAATACTAGACACAGGGAAAGTGTTTTCTCTCTGCCTTCCAATCACTGTCTTAGTCCATTTTCCATTGCCATAACAAATACCCCAAGCTGGGGACATTGTGAAGAAAGTAGGTCTATTTACCTCACAGTTCTGGAGATCCAAGAGCTTGGCACTGGCTTCTGCGCAACTCTGGCCAAGGCCTCATGACAGATGGCATCGCAATGGCAGAAGCGCAGGCAGAAGAGAACACATGTCAAAACAGGAAGCCAGGATGACGGGGCCGACTTGCTCCTGGGAACTAACTGGGTTCCATGAGACCTACATACATTGATCTTCTGAGGGTAGCATCCTGATTATTTAATTACAATCTTCTAGGACCCACCTCTCAATATCACCACACTGAGACCAAATTTCCAGCACACAACTTTGGAGATATTCTTTTTTTTTTTTTTTTTTTTTTTTTTGCGGTACGAGGGATGGAACCCAGGGGCATCTCCCTCTTAGCTACAGCCCCAGCCCTATTTTTAATTGTTTATTTTGAAACAGGGTCTCTGCGTTGCAAAGGGCTTCAATAAGTAGCTGAGGCTGGCCACGAACTGCGATCCTCTGGTTTCAGCCTCCTGAATGCTGGGATTACAAGCATGCGCCCCCACGCCCAGCATATTCAAACCACAGAAATATATAAGCACTTCTTTTGTTGTTGTTGTAGTTTAGTTTTCTGTGGTACTGGAGACTGAACCAAGGAGCATTCTACCTCCAAGTTATATTCCCAGACCTTTTTATTTTTTGTTTGGGAACAAGGTCTCTGTAGGTGCTAAGAATCTCGCTAAATTGCTGAGGCTGGTCTCAAACCTGCAACCCTCCTGTCTCAGCCTCCCAAGCACTGGGACTACAGTTGTGCATCACCACACCCAGCTTCTTACAAGTTCTTCTTACAAATCTAACTGGAAGGGAGCTGGCAAGGGTGTCCTGCAAGTGTAGTTTGCAGGCTTCTAGCCTAGCAGCACAGTACAGAGTGTAGAAAGTGAGGGTAGGGTTGAAATGGCCAACAAATAACTGGCCCGCCCTTGATGATGGAATGCCCCTCCCCACAGGTGCCCCGCACGCTCCTCTGGCTGACCATCGAGCTTGCCATTGTGGGCTCAGACATGCAGGAGGTCATCGGTACAGCCATCGCTCTCAATCTGCTCTCAGCTGGACGGTACCCGCCCAGTGGTCATCCAAACCTCTGCCCAGGGCTAGGGAGAACGGCTACTTCTTTCCCAGTCCATTTCTCTCCCTCCCGGTCTCCCTTTTATCCTGCTGTCCCTGCTGACATAGGGCTACTGTTCTATTTCCCAAATTGAAAACAGACTTGTATAAGTCACACAGATGTGAGTCGCGCAGTTGGCAGCCCTGAGCTCCCTGCCACCTGAAGCCCCAACCTGGATCAGCCCTTCCTGGAGCCTTCCATCGACTTCCTGCACACTTCCCTGGCTGGCCCTGGCTGTCTGGGTTTGGGCTCCTGCCCCAGGAGGCTGTTCTCACAGTCTCACCTTGGGGCCCTGGGTGTGTGTTGGGGGACGGAGTGCAGACTCTGCACCAGGAGACCAGGAGACGCTGACTCAGGCCCCTGTGGTTCCAGAATCCCCCTCTGGGGAGGAGTCCTGATCACCATCGCAGACACCTTCTTTTTCCTCTTCCTGGATAACTACGGTGAGTGAGCCGGCCTCACTTCACGGCCATGGGAGGGAAGGGGCATCCCACCGCTCTGCTCTGGCCGCGAGGCTGGACTCCCCAAGGCTTCCGTTTCTTCCTCCATAACACGGAGAAAATAACAGAGAGACATCACAGGGCTGCGGCCGGGCTTGGGTGAGGTAATATACGTTAAGCCCTTGGCTCCGAGCCTGGAACACAGTGCTCCAATAGTAGCCGCTCATAATTATTTATGTTACAGGGTTTTTGGTTTGTTTGTTTGTTCTGCCCCTTTGCTCTGCCCCTAGGGTTGAGGAAGCTGGAAGCTTTTTTTGGATTCCTTATAACCATTATGGCCTTGACCTTTGGCTATGAGGTAGGATGCACCCCTCTCCCGCCATCCCCCATAGCCTGAGGGCGGGGCGGCCTCAGTGGGCTCGGCAGGTGACCAGGCTCCTCTCCTACAGTATGTGGTGGCCCGACCTGCGCAGGGGGCGCTCCTTCACGGCCTGTTCCTACCCTCGTGCCCGGGCTGCGGCCAGCCGGAGCTCTTGCAGGCCGTGGGCATTGTGGGCGCCATCATCATGCCCCACAACATCTACCTGCACTCGGCCTTGGTCAAGGTGAGCAGAGGCGAGGGCGGGAAGAGGTGCCCCTCCCTAGAGCTGCCGCCAGCCCCGAGCCTGGAGCTCCGCCCCGCCCCTTCCTCCAGGATTAGGTGGAAAAGGAATCAGTCTCCATTTATCCAATGTACAATAATGGGTGCTGGAAGCTAGGGGCCAATAACAAAAACAGTCAAGGGCCCTCTCTCCTAGAACCTGCGTTCCACCAGGAAGATGTGCCAGGACCCAGTAAATAACAAAGGGAGAGCCGGGCGTGGTGGCACTCGCTTGTAATCCCCACGCTTGGGAGGCTGAGACAGGAGTATCACAGGTTTGAAGCCAGTTTAGCGAGGCTCTCAGCAACTTAGTGAGACCCTGTTTCCAAATAAAATATTAAACAGGTCTGAAGGTGTAGTCTTGAGGTAGAAGGCCCCTGGATTCTATCCCTGGTATGTAAAATAAATAAATAAATAAATGAATAAATAAGAGCCGGGCGTGGTGGCGCACGCTTGTAATCCCCGCGCTTGGGAGGCTGAGACAGGAGGATCGCACAGGTTCGAAGCCAGCCTCAGCTACTTAGTGAGGCTCTCAGCAACTTAGTAAGACCCTGTCTCCAAATAAAATATAAAATGGGTCTGGGAGTGTAGCCCAAAGGTAGAAAGCTTCTGGGTTCCACCCCCAGTACCACAAAAAAAAAAAAAAGTGCAAAGGCCCTGGGGCGGTAATCAACCAGGCATGTCTGAGGATGGAGCCCAGTGAATGAATGGGAGGGCGGTGGGCAGGGAGTTGAGGGACCTCGAAGGCCAGGCTTCACACTGGCCACTGTGGACCAGGCCTCTGGCAAAGGCAGAGACACAGGAAGGGGCAGCTGACCAGTGCCTGGCCCCACTGCCACAAGGGGACACCGGGAAGAATTGGGGTTTAGAAGGAACACAGGTAGAAGTGTGGGGGTGGGACAGCGGGCTGACTCTGGGGGACTGTGTCCCTTCCCTCCCCTTTGACCTTCCCAGTCTCGAGAGGTAGACCGCACCCGCAGGGGGGACATCCGGGAAGCCAACATGTACTTCCTGATCGAGGCCGCCATCGCCCTGTCCGTCTCCTTGATCATCAACCTCTTTGTCATGGCCGTCTTTGGACAGGCCTTCTACCAGCAAACCAACCAGGATGCGGTGAGACCCTCTCCCAAGCAGCCGGGCAGTGCCCTCCCGCCCTCCAGGCTCTGCTCCCAGGCTCTGCTCCCCGAGTCTCTGTCCTGGGCTCTGGGGTCTCCCTCCTGGTAATCTTCATTCAGCAAATTATTACTATGTCAATTTAATTAATATATTTACTAAAGTCTTAATTATTATATTTATCAATATATTAATTTTACTAATAAATATTATCACGGCAGCCAGTGACTGGGACCATGCTGTCTTGCAGCATACATAGCCCGGGGCAGGGCGAAGCGACAGGGCCAAGCAAGAAATAAATACACAGGGTGCTGGGGAGGAAGCGAAGGTGGTGCCAGGCACGGGAGGCGGCGGGTGCTCAGGAAAGGCTTCTCGGAGCAGGTGACGCTGGCGCGACTCTGGAGCGCTGGGCCAGCTCCTCCTGGCTCTCTGGGCTGGACCTGTGTCTGGGCCCTGGGCTGTCAGAGCTGGCACTTACTGAATACCGGATCTAGTTTTGTTTTTTTTTTTTTTTTTTTTTTTTTTTTTACCTCCGGGCTATACTCCTAGACCAATTTTATACTTTATTTGGAAGCAGTGTCTCACCAAGTTGCTGAGAGCCTCACTAAGTAGCTGAGGCTGGCTTCCAACCTGTCTCAGCCTCCCCAGCGCGGGGATTACAAGCGTGCGCCCCCACGCCCGGCTCGGCTCTAGTTTCTGACCGGGTCAAAACCTGGCGTCTGAGTCCGCGCTCCCCTCTCCCCCCTGACCCGGTGCCCGCAGTTCGACGTCTGCGCCAACAGCAGCCTCCACGAATACGCCGAGATCTTTCCCAGGAACAACGACTCGGTGTCGGTGGACATTTACCAAGGAGTGAGCGCGCGGGCGGGCCGGGGCGTGGGCCGCCTTGCCCCGCCCACCGCGGGGCGGGGCCTAGCGCTGACCACACCCTCCCCGCAGGGCGTGATCCTGGGCTGCCTCTTCGGCCCCGCCGCCCTCTATATCTGGGCAGTGGGTCTCCTGGCCGCCGGGCAGAGCTCCACCATGACGGGCACCTACGCGGGACAGTTCGTGATGGAGGTGGGGAGGGCCAAGGGGCGCGGATACCTGGCCTTGCTGGCTCCTAAAGCAACCCACTGGGCACCGCCATAAGTCCCACTTTACAGAAGACAAAACAGCTGCAGAGAGGCGAGGCCATTTGCTGGAGGTCGCAAATAGTGGACAAACTGGAGCCTTTTCCCCCAGAGCCCTCCAAAAGTCTACAGCAAGCCGGGCGTGGTGACGCACGCCCGTAATCCCAGCATTGGGGAGGCCGAGACAGGACCACCCGGGTTCGTGGCCAGCCTCAGCTACTTAGTGAGGCCCTTTGCAACTCAGAGAGACCCTGTTTCAAAATAAAGAATAAAAAATAGGGCTGGGAGTGTAGCTCGGAGGTAGAATGCCCCTGGGTTCCCTCCCCAGTACCTTCAAAAAAAAAAAAGAAAGAAAATCTCAGCACCGGTTATGGGAGAGGGCGAGGGCCCCCATTTCTCCCACCTGAGGGACAGGGCCGGCCTCATTTCAGAGGTGGGAAGTGTCCCAGGCGCGAGGTGGGCTGGGACAGGGTGCCTCCTCGGGAGTCCCAGTGGGCCCGCACCAAGCGCTCCCCCCACCCAGGGCTTCCTGAGGCTGCGGTGGTCCCGCTTCGCCCGCGTGCTGCTCACCCGCTCCTGCGCCATCCTGCCCACCGTGCTCGTGGCCGTCTTCCGCGACCTGAGGGACCTGTCCGGCCTCAACGACCTGCTGAACGTGCTGCAGAGCCTGCTGGTGAGGCCCCGCGACCCCCCAGCCCCGCACCCCAGGCCTCCGGGGCCCTGGAGCGCAGCAATCGCCCTCCTCCCATTTCACACACGGGGAGGTCGAGGAACCACGTTAGGGGACTCGGGCACAGCTGGAATTCAAACTCGGGCAGCCTGGCGCCATGGCCCCGCCGCATCTCTGCTGCTGTGGAAGGCTCAGAGTGGCGAGGGGGTCGCGGAAGGCTCACCGCCAGGCCAGGCTGCTGCAGGGGCTCAGCCTCCCCTCTCCACAGCTCCCCTTCGCCGTCCTGCCCATCCTGACGTTCACCAGCATGCCGGCGGTCATGCAGGAGTTTGCCAACGGCCTGTGAGTGTTCCCACCGGGCACCGGGCCGCTATCACCACCTAGAGGCAGGAGCCGCCATTATCCCGTTATCCGGATGAGGCCCCCGAGGCTCAGAGAGGTTAGGGAGCCCGTCCAGGGCTGCACAGCTAGCAAGGTGGGAACCAGGACTGGAATCCGAGGGTGGGAGCCATTCCTAGAGCCCGAGCTCACCCTCGGCTCACCTCTAGGCAAATCCCAGCCCGGGGTTCCGGAGGCTAGAGGCCGGGGCGCGGGAGGGTGGGGCGACGCTGGGCCCGGCTGAGGTCCCTGTCCCTAGGCTGAGCAAGGCCGTCACCTCCTGCATCATGGCGCTGGTCTGCGCCATCAACCTCTACTTCGTGGTCAGCTACCTGCCCAGCCTCCCCCACCCCGCCTACTTTGGCCTCGTGGCTCTTCTGGCTTGCAGCTACCTGGGCCTCACTGTCTACCTGGTACTGGGGGGCGCCGGGGAGGGGCAGCAGCTGGGAGGGGGCGGGGCTCAGCCTCTCCCCGCTCACAGTCCCCCTCCCCAGGCCTGGACCTGCTGCATCGCCCACGGAGCCACCTTTCTGGCCCACAGCTCCCACCAGCACTTCCTGTATGGACTCCCGCATGGGGAGCAGCAGGGTGGGCTGCCTGGAGGAGGCGCCGCAGGACCTGGCTAGGCGGTGTGATGAGAGGGGAGCCCACACTTGGGGACACGCCCAACTCAGTGTTTCCCAGTTGGATTCTCTGGGGACCACAAGCATTAAAACTGGAACCACACGGAGAAGATTAGCTTGGCCCCAGGGCAAGGATCACGGGAAAATTCCTGAAGCTTTCCCCCCCCAAAAAAAAAACTTAAAAAAAATGTGTAACCTCTGGATCGCAAGTGTCCTCGTCTGTAAAATGGACACACTAACCTTGCCAAGCACGGAAAGCATTTTAACACAGCACCAGGCACTTGGAACTTAGAAATAATAAGATGGATGTGGTGGGGCACCCTTGTAATCCCAGCATTGGGGAAGCTGAGACAGGAGGATCTCAGGTTCATGGACGGCCTCTGCTGCTTAGTGAGGCCCTCTGCAATGCAGTGAGACCTGCTTCAAAATAAAGAATAAAAAAAAAAAAATTAGGGCTGTGTAGCTCGGCGGTAGAATGCCCCTGGGTTCTATCCCTAGTACCGCAAAAAATAATAATAAATAGGGCTGGGGGGGGGGGTGACTCGGAGGTAGAATGCTGGAGGATTCAATCCCCAGTACTGCAAAATAAAAATTCAAAGGCTGTAGCTCAGTGGTAGAGGGCTTGCCTAGCCCATTTGAAGCCTGGGTTCAATCTCCATCACCACAAAACAAAACAAAAATTATTTTATTTTTTGTGGTACTCGGGGTATAACCCAGGGGCTTTTCTACCTCCGGGCTACACTCCCAGACCTATTTTTTATATTTTATTTGGAAACAGGGTCTCACAAAGTTGCTGAGAGCCTCACTAAGTAGCTGAGGCTGGCTTTGAACCTGCACGATCCTCCTGTCTCAGCCTCCCAAGCCTGGGGATTACAAGCGTGCGCCACCACGCCCGGCCTAAAACAAAAATTATTTAAAAATAATTATTGTGCGCATATAAGAGTAACCTGGCAAACACAGACCCAAAGCGGGGAGGTGGAGACGCAGGCTCCAAACCGGCAGCTGTGTCTCCACCTGCGTCCACAGCCTGATGAATGCGGACAAATGCTAGCTCCAGTCCCTTCCCAAAAAGCGGGGTCGCTGGAAGGCTACAAACCTAAAGCCTTAAGAAGCCCCTTCCCCAGGTCTGGCTCGCTGCTACTCTGCGCTTGCAACCCATTTTTCCAGGGAGTGAGAAACGCGGACGCCTTCTCCTTCCTTCAGGCCGCAGGTCATCAGAACCCATGAGTCCGCGCCTTCAAGTCCCAGCTCATTGCCTTTCCTCGGGGACCGGGCAGACGGGCTCCCACGCCGCGGCTAGCGCTCCCTCGCGCCCTCTCCAGCTCCCCCTAGGGGCAGGGCCGGCCCCGAGCGCCCGCGCTCCCGCCGAGGGCGGTGCTGGAGTGCGGGGCCCGCCACGGCGGGAGAGTCCTGGGGCCGCGGAGGTGGGGTGGCCGTGTGGGCGGGGAACCCCTGCGCCGCCGGAAGCGGCCGGGCACCCCTTCGCCCCACGAAGAGGCGGCACTTTACAGACGCTCCCTAGGCTGTTTCTAGGCTCCCCGAAGTCCCTCCTCCCGTCGCTGGGACTGCAGCCTAGGAGCTGGGGAGAGCTGCAGCGAGGAGGGGTCGCCGAGCCTTCCCCCTGGCTCGAGCCTGGGGCCGGTGCGGCGCCTGCGAGCTGCACCGATTTCCCGGGGAGCCTGCAGGGCAGGCGGCGCGCTCGGCGCTCCTGTTGGGGCGCTTGTTTATGAGAAGAATTTCCTTTTTCTTAAAAGGGCAACAAAGAAAGTGGGGCCCACAAGTCGAGAACGGATGGGACACTTCTGGCGCAACCAGAACCGCTGCCGGAGACGGTGTCTGGGCGGGCAAGAGGGGCCCTCTCCTCCGGGTTGGCCAGAAAGGCGTCTTTCAGATCCTTCTCCAGCTTCCCACAAGTGTCCCCAGCTGTAGCTGCTGCACACCTCTCAGATAATTCACATGCCACTACTCTGGTGCCAGTTCTGCTGGGCCCTGTGTCAAGAGGCGCAGCAGACACACACACACACACACACACACACACACACACACACACACACACTTCTACTAGAAAGGGATGCCAGTGTCCAGGCGCTCACACTCCAGGAGGCAGACGCTGAGTGCAGGACAGGCCGCTGAACCGCAGGCCACAGAACCCAGGCTGAGTCATGAGGCGCAGCCCAGGGAGAGGGAGTGCGCCGGAAGCAGGGGCCTGGGGTGGCCCAAGGAAACCTCTGGAGAGGCCTCAGGTCTGTGGGGTAGGGCTGGGGGAACCCGAGAAGGATGGGCAGTCCCGTCATATGAACAGTTCAGCCTGGGACTTAAAACTCCGGATCAAGCTGGGCCTGGTGGCACAGGCTTGTAATCCCAGCACTGGGGGAAGCTGTGACCAGAGGATCACGGTTCACGAATAGCCTCAGCTACTTAGTGAGGCCCTCCGCAACTTAGTGAGACCCTGTTTCAAATTAAAAAGAATAAAAATTAAAAAAAAAAAAGGGCAGGGAGTGTAGCTCAGAGGTCGAAAGACCCTGGGTTCCATCCCCAGACCCGCAAAAAAAAAAAAAAAAAAACAACTCTAGGTCAAAGACAGGAGCAGGCAGCTCCAGGACTGCGCTGCCCGCCTGGCCTATGAGTTAGTGAGGAAGGCCAGAGTCCGGTATTTGTGGCCAGGCAGCCCCTGCTTGGGGTGCCCACCTCCCCAGTCTGTCTAACTTGAGGGAGGAGGCTGTTCTGCTCCGATGTCCTCAGGCCCTGGACTGGGGGCAGCTGGCACCGTGCCTGCCCATCTGCACTGCTGCCCACCTGGGGGTGCTGGATGGAGGACATACTTGTCCTCAGTTGCCAGACAGGGTCCTGCTGAGGCTTGTATCTGCCCCTCCCTGGGACTTCAGGCCCCACCACCATTCTTCCTGTGATAAAACAGACACAAATAAATTGTGTGGGTAAGGGGACCCTCCAGCTGCTAGGGTAGACCCCCCAAGAGAAAACTCAAAGGACCCTCCCGACTCTGTTATCTGCCTGCTCTGGGGCAGCTAAAGGGCTCCTGGCAGGTGTGCTGGGCAGGGCTGCTGATGCCCTGGGAAGAGACCCCCCCACACCAGCAAAGGTTGGGGGGGGGGGGTTCCTGGGTATGTGCGTTGCCAGTGGAGTCCCAAAGGAGACAGAGGGGCCTGTGTGAGACTAAAGGGTGGGGGGACAGTGGCAGGCGGACAGGGCCCAGTGCTGTGTCCCGTTTCCGGGACAGCCAGCTTGGACTCGGCCTCTTTTCACAGGGGGAGGATGGTGTAGGAAGGGAAGGCCCTACCCAGGCCCTGGGCTAGGCAGGAGGCCCACTGCGTCCCTGGCACACTTCCTTTCGGGGTCTGCGCAGGCCGCGCATCCTGAGATCCTTGGAGGAACCCGGGTTGGGTTTCTTCATCTGTCGTGGAAGATGGCAAGGGAGTTGAGCCGCTTGTAATCCGAGTACTTGGGAGGCTGAGACAGGAAGATCGCAGGTTCAAAGCCAGCCTCAGCAGCTTAGTGAGGCTCTCAGCAACTTAGTGAGACCCTGCTTCCAAATAAAGTATAAAATAGGTCTGGAGGTGTAGCATGGAGATAGAAGGCCCTTGGGTTCCATCACCAGTACCAAAAATAAAAAATTTTAAAAAAGGCAAGGGGGTCGTTCTAGGCGTAGACTAGGGGGTCGCAGCACTGGGACCGCCCCAGAGCAGGCGGGGCGGCAGCGACCCCCACTCCGCCGCCCCAGCTCGGAGCCTGCAGGCGCTGGTCTCCCCGCCCCTCCGGGCCCGCAGACGTGCCGGCCATCGCCGCCCGAGGCTGGACGGGACCGGACGCGTCCTCCCTGCAGCCGCCCAGGCCCCGGGGCGGGAGGAAGTGCTGGGCGTGTCTGTCGAGGCTTGGCGTTGTTATTATTTTTTAAATCGTGACACGAACTAGTAACGACGAATGGAAGGGACCTAGTAAACGGGGTGGGGGCACTCGCGGACCTCGTGGCGCTCCTCACCGGAGCTTTCCGCAGGAGGAGCGCGCTTGGGCCTGGGGCGCCCCAGTCCCGGGTGGGCCTGCGGTGCAGCGTCCTGACCAGTGCATGTCCGAGGACCCGCGGTCCGGCCTGAGGCCACGGTGCGCGCTGGACACTCGCGAACGGAGCCACATCCCGGAACCACGGCCCCCATAGCCAGCGCGGCTGCCGGCGGGCCGGGGGAGGGAAGGCCTCGGCGGAGGGAGCGGAGGCGCCCGGTGTGCGGGCGAGGCCGCGGGGCCGTCGGCAGAGCAGCCCCGAGCCCGGCAGCCGGACTCGAGCACGGCACAGCCCCGACCCCCGTCCCGCGACACTGCGGGGTGGGGCGAGCCACTGTCCGGGAGAGAACAAAATTGCGCGGCTTTGCACAGCTGTTGGGACCTAGCCAAGAGCTTTCGCTCGCTCACGACGTCCCTGCTAGGTGGCTCCCGCGACCATCACCGGAGAGGAGGCCCATGGCACAGATAAGTTAGCGCTCTCCCACTTTTCCAGACCAGCAAACCCAGGAGCGCCCGGCCCCGGCCCTCGGAGGCGCAGGGGCGCAGCCGCGTCGCCCGCGGGCACGTCCCGGGCGGGGCGGGGCGGGCCTCGGTCCCGGCACCTGGGCCGGGCGCCGGCTCGGCCACGCAGCCGCAGACGCCGCGTCCCGCCGGCGGGAGGCAGGAAGGGAGGCGACGCCCCCCGATCGCGGCAGGAACCCGGCCCGGCCCGCCTCCCCGCCCGCCGAGCAGTGCCGGCCCCAGAAGTGATGAAAGCCGCGGCCGAGTCCAGGTCACGACGAAGCCGTTGCCCTTTTAAGGGGGAGCCTTGAAACAGCGCCCGGGTTCCATGTTTGCATCCGCCTCGCGGGGAGGAAACTCCATGTTGTAACAAAGTTTCCTCCGCGCCCCCTCCCTCCCCCTCCCCCTGAGAACCTGGCTCCCCTCCCCTCCGAAGCTCGCGGGGATCCTTCCCTCCCACCCTCCCCTCCCCCCCGCGCCCCGATTCCGGCCCCAGCCGGGGGGGAGGCCGGGCGCCGGGGCCAGAGTCCGGCCGGAGCGGAGCGCGCCCGGCCCCATGGACAGCTCGGCCGTCATTACTCAGATCAGCAAGGAGGAGGCGCGGGGCCCGCTGCGGGGCAAAGGTACGGGGCGGCCGGGAGGGGCCGCAGCCCGCGCGCCGCGCGAGGGTGGGAGGGAGGAGGGGGCCGGAATCCGAGCCCGCGCCGCCGCCGCCGCCGCCGCCCCGGGCGCCCGCCTCGGCCCCGCCGGAGCTCCGGCCCCGGAGCGAGCGGGGCGTCTGGACTCGGGGAGTTTCCAGGATGCGGGGCGGGGCCTGGCGCCTCTGTCTTCTAGGGGGGGAAACTGAGGCAGGGGCGGAGAGGGGGGCGCCCCGGCTGGCCGTGCCCGGGCTTCTCCCCTCCCCCCGATTGGCGCCAATGGGGCTGGGAGGTGGGGGAGAGGAGGCCGCCCTCGGGCCACCCGCCGAGACTCCGCCCCTTCGGGGCTGCGGTCGGGTCGGGCCTGGGGAGGGGGCGCCGAGGTGACAGCGGGCGGGGGAGGCGGGGAGAGCTCTCCCGCCAACAGCCAGGTTCCCACAAACTTCTGCCACTCTCTTGGAGGCGTCGAGCCCCTCAGAGGCCCCGAGAGAGTCGCCTGCGTGCGGGTGGGGGAGCCTCGCATCCCGCCCAGCGCCGGTCCTGGGCTGCAGGCTCCTGGGCTCCGGCCTGTGCACGCACACGCACCGCCCCGGGAAGCCGTCCTGCCCTGGGGACTGGCCAGCGTGGGGTCCATTTTCCTCTATCCCGTGTGGACCTCAGGGCCTGGAAGTCCACCCAGATCTGCCCACCTCCCGCTGGGTCTAGCTTGGCCTGGTGCTGGGGTCTGAAACCGAGAGACGGGGAGGGTGGGTCTGTCAATCAGCTGGCCGCTGTCCGGCTGCAGGTCCGAGGTCTGGCCAGAGTGGGGGCTGGGGAGGCAGGGCAGACAGATGGCTGAGGGACGCTGGCCCCAGGCCTTGGGACTTGTACACACACACACACCCTCTCTGGAACTGGCCTTAGTGAGGACTTTGGACCCATGGAGTGGACAGAAAAAGGGAAGGTGGAAGTGGCCAGCAGGGCCCCAGGCCCTGGCCTTCCTCAACAGGGGGGCTGCTCAGGTAAGGTGAGGTCCAGTGAAGGAGCCAGAGAAAAGGAGACAGCAGCGCTCCCTCCTCCAGGCAGCTCACCCCCTGCGATGGGTGCCTGTGTCCACACCAGACCAAGCTGCAGGGGGCTTGCAGCAAGGCCTGGAGGAGCCCCTGGCAGGAGCATTTCAAAAGAGCCAAGTCTCCCTTGGAGGCCGTGCATTAGGGGGCGTGGCCGGGCCTCCCAGCCCAGGGGTTTGCACCTGGACACTGGCCGCCTTCACAGGCCAGAGTGGCTATCACCCAACCTGTGCTCCCTGCTCCAGGTGACCCCAAGTCAGCTGCTTCCCAGAAGCCCCGGAGCCGGGGCATCCTCCACTCCCTCTTCTGCTGTGTCTGCCGAGATGATGGGGAGCCCCTGCCTGCCCACAGCGGAGCACCCCTGCTCGTGGAGGAGAATGGCGCCATCCCCAAGGTATGCGTTGGCCAGGGGGGGACTCCAGGGTGCCTGGGCTCAGCTGGAAGTGGCTCCTTTCTTGGCCAAGCTTTTGTGATAAACCTGCAGACCCTGGAAGGTTCACGGAAGTCGGGGAGCCTGGTTGCCCATCCCCTTCCCATCTGGCCCTAGCCCCCTTTGGGCCTTCCTCAAGACTTCTATCCACTGACCAAACCAAATGTCCCCTTAAAGATGGAATCTTGGCCAGGCAAGGAAGTGGGGCCTGCTTATGGCTCCAGAGTTGACAGCTGGGAAGGGCGGAAGGTCCCCCTGCCCTGTGAGTCCTCAGGTAGAGCCCAGGTAGGAAAGCCTGTGCAGGAGGTGTCCCCACCCAGCCCCGCCCCTCCCCACAGCAGACCCCAGTCCAGTACCTGCTCCCCGAGGCCAAGGCCCAGGACTCAGACAAGATCTGCGTGGTCATCGACCTGGACGAGACCCTGGTGCACAGCTCCTTCAAGGTGGGCCCTGCCCAGCAGCCCTCAGCCCTGCGCCTCTTAGGGGACCTGCCCTGGCCCGGGAGGGGGTCTCTGTTGGGCCCCTGTCCCCACGCTAGCAGCTCTTCTCCCCCCACAGCCAGTGAACAACGCGGACTTCATCATCCCCGTGGAGATCGATGGAGTGGTCCACCAGGTGAGGGGCAGGAGGGCTGTGGTGCGCACCCAGGCTCCTCCCACCAGCTTGGAGAGGGTTTGAGACTCACCCAAGGTCACACACAGCCTCAGAGCCTCGGCCTGCCTTCTGGCCTGCAGAGTGGGCTCCTCCTAGCCCTGTCTTCCTGTGCCCCCTCCCCCCCCTCTGCCCGGGACCCAGTTCAAGTAATTCAGGATAGGTTGTGTGCTGTCCAGCCTGTTCTCCATTACTTGGCTCGGGGACCGGTGCACCGCAGCCTTGGGGTGAGGGGGCTGCCCTGAGGCGCAAGGGCCTGGGATAATGACACCCCGAGAGGCCAACCTGCAGCGGGCCAGATGGGAGGCTCATTCTGATTCTTTTCTGGAAGGTGGGTGGTTGAGGCGTCCAGCCAAAGAAACCGCCAGGCCCTGGGCCGGCCTCTGGGCTCCTCTGCTGTTCCGTCCTGGGGCTGCCCTGGCCAGCCTGCGGCCCAGCAGCCTCTCACCGCCCACTCTCCAGGTCTATGTGCTGAAGCGGCCCCACGTAGACGAGTTCCTGCAGCGCATGGGCGAGCTCTTTGAGTGCGTGCTGTTCACGGCCAGCCTGGCCAAGGTGAGCCCCCGCCAGGAGCCTGGGGCAGCCATGCCCTCTGCCCACCTCGGGGCCTGGGTAACGCATCTCCCATCCCCAGTACGCAGATCCAGTAGCTGACCTGCTGGACAAGTGGGGGGCCTTCCGGGCCCGGCTGTTTCGAGAGTCCTGCGTCTTCCACCGGGGGAACTACGTGAAAGACCTGAGCCGGCTGGGCCGAGACCTGCGGCGGGTGCTCATCCTGGACAACTCACCGGCCTCCTACGTCTTCCACCCGGACAACGCTGTGAGTGCAGGCGGGGCCCAAGAACGGGGGTCCCTTCAGGCTGCCGTGGCCTCCCAACCCCAACCATCTGTGCCTGCCGCACGCTCACCTCACTGCTGCTGCCGCTGCTGCTGCTGCCGCCGCCAGGACTTCACTATCATTCCTGGGTCCCCAGTGTGGAGCGCCTGCTGCCGGCTGGGTCCAGGCAGTGGGCACTTTTGTTTTGTTTTGTTTGGCGGTACTGGGGTTCCTGGAAGCCCGTCTATCTCCGGGCTACACTCCCAGACCTATTTTATATTTTTTATTTGGAAACAGGGTCTCTTAAGCCAGCGAGGCTGGCTCAGAACCAGCCGCAATCCTCCTGTCTCCGCCTCCCAAGCGCGGGGATTACAATCGTGCGCACGCCCGGCAAACTTTCCACTTTTCACACTGCTGCTGTGGCCTGGTAATGGACCACAGGATGAATTTAGTGGGTCCTGATTTTTGTGTGTGTGTGTGGTACTAGGGATTGAACCCAGGGGCATCTATCTTAATCTTACTTTTGAGCTTTATGCCCAACCCTATTTTTTTTTTTTTTTTTTTTTTTTTTTGTGGGTCTGGGGATGTAACTCATAGGCATTTGACTTCTGAGCTACACCCCCTGCACAATTTTTTAATCTTTATTTTGAAACAGGGTCTCACTGAGTTGCAGAGAGCCTCACTAAGTAGCTGAGGCTGTCGGCGAACCGCGATCCTCAGATCTCAGCCTCCCAAATGCTGGGATTACAAGTGTGCACCACCACACCTAGCTTCTATTTTTTATTTTTATTTATTTTTTTTTTGGTGGTACTGGGGATTGAACCCTTCTATCTCCAGGCTAAACTCCCCAGACCCATTTATATATATATATATATATATATATATATATATAGAGAGAGAGAGAGAGAGAGAGAGAGAGAGAGATTGCGTGTTTTTTATTATTATTATTATTATTATTATTATTATTATTATTATTATTGTGGTACTGGGGTTCCTGGAAACCCTTCTACCTCTGGGCTACACTCCCAGACCTATTTTTATATTTCTATTTGGAAACAGGGTCTCTTAAACCACCGAGGCTGGCTTCGAACCTGTGCGATCCTCCTGTCTCCGCCTCCCGAGCCGGGGATTACAGCGTGCGCCACCACGCCCGGCTTATTCTTTATTTTGAAACAGGGTCTCACTGAATTGCAAAGGGCCTCACTAAATAGCTGAGGCTGTCCGTGAACCACGATCTTCCTGTCTCAGCCTCCTAAATGCTGGGATTACAAGCATGCGCCACCACGCCCGGCACACTTTTTTTTTTCTTTTATCAGAAAGAGATAGAATAACACATACTGGAGTGCTTTACACACAGAGAGTTTAAATATCATTTTGTGAAACGCCTGCTTTGTCATATACATAAAAACATATTTTCCTAGCAGGTCATGTCCAGAATGTCTGAAGGCTGGGAGCTCCGGCTTCCCAGTTGCCCACTGAGTTCAGCCTCGCGGGCGCCTGCGCCCCTCACCTCCCTCTCCCATCTCCCCAGGTCCCTGTAGCTTCGTGGTTTGACAACATGAGCGACACCGAGCTCCATGACCTCCTACCCTTCTTTGAGCAACTCAGCCGCGTGGACGATGTGTACTCAGTACTCAGGCAGCCGAGGCCCGGAAGCTAGTGCGGTGCCACGGGGCTGGACCCGCCCCTGACTGAGGCCACCGCCTACTGCGCAGACTCTGGGGACCGCCCCGTACTCGAAAATCCACGGGCTGCGCCATGTTCATGGGCCTGGGGAGCAGGTGTCTTCCCTACCAGCCCGACCGGCTGCACCCACGACAATGAGCCCCTGGGCCCCGCGTCAGTGCCTTCGAACCTCCTCCCCCCTTGGGGGGACCCAGGGGGCCCTGCCTGCTGCTCCTCCTTTCTATCTCCTCTTCAAGCTGCCATGTTTCTCTGCTGCCAAATCGAACCTCTTAACCCCAGTTCTGCTTTGGGGGTGGGGCAGGCTTTCTGCTGCCCGTGCCTTGGGCCCCCAGCCTGGGGCAGTGGACGCCAAGTGCCTTGCACACAGCCCCCTCTTCCCAGCTCAGCTGCCCAGGTTGCTGCAGACTAGGCTGATCTGGGAGGAACCAGTCTTTTCTGGACCCCAGATCTTTCTCTGGGACAGCTAGAGCCCCCACCAGTTTCTGCCTCTGAGGGAGGGAGGGAGGAAAGAGCTCTGTGCCACCTGAGAAAGGAGCAGGGGTCTTTCCTTCCAGACCCCCATGGTCCAGTCTCTGAGGCTGGTGGCTGAGGGCTGCTCCCCACCTCACCCAAGCCCCCACCGCTTCCTTCGCCTTAACCACCCCAAGGTCCTGGGGCTGGGCTTCCCAGCTCTGAGTATGGGGACATAGGCAGGACCCCCTTGTGGTGCCATATAAATATGTATATGTGTATATAGAATTTTAAGGGAAGGAGAGAGAGAAGGGTTGGGTAGGACACCCCTCCCTCACCCCTTTCCTGGGCCCAGAAATTGGGGGGAGGGAGGGAAAGGATTTTTACATTTTTTAAACCGCTGTTTTCTGAATGGAACAAGCTGGGCCCAGTGCCCCACCCAGCCCTGTCCACTGTCCCTCACACAGCCCCTTTGCTCTGTCCATTCAAAATACATTTATTGAGCACCTTGTGTGCCCAGCAACATGCTAGGCCCACGAAAGCTGAGTGAAGGGGGCTTTCTGCCCCCAAACTGGTGCCTTCTCCCACCCACCCCAGACTTCACGTGCCTTTGGGATATCTGCAGGAGGTGGGCTAGGGGTGTCTCCAGGAAGCCTGGCAGAGCTGTCTCCCTCTGTGCCAACCCACCCCTGCAGCCTCTCCCCTCCCCCTGCTGGCTGGGGCGGTGCTCACTACTCCTGCAAGCCCTCCCTGCACAACCAGTGGGGGCCAAGGCTTGGGCTCTCCCCGCTCTAATGGCTCAGTGGACCCACAAGCCAGTGCCAAGGGGGTTGGAGGAGGGAGGATGTGGTGGGCCAGACTCGGTGACTTTGCCAATTAAGTGCCTTGGTGACCCAGAGCCTCACACTGTGACGACAACTAAAGAGAAAGCCAGACCCTCCTAGCCTGCCTCTGTGGTCTTTGGGGGAGGGGAGGTTGCTAGAAGCCGAGTGTCTTCCATCTGCGGCCCCAGCAGGCAGCCCGAAGGGAGGTGGTGGGAGGCATGGGCTGCCCGGCCCCTGGGCTCCCAGCGTGGACCGTAGCTTTGGGCTAGATCTTTCTGCATCAACCCGGTGCCACCGCCCTTCGCCTCGGGGACTTGATGTGCAAAATGGAGACGAGCCCTCTGCAAACTTAACTGCCGGGACCCTAAGTCCTCGGTACTCAGCTATCCGGCAAAAACCAAATGCCCCCGGAATGCACTGGGGGCGGGGCCGGGGAGGAGAGCGGGCGAGGCGCCGACCCGCTGCAGAAGGAACCTGCGGGCGGGCTGGCGGGGGCCGAGGCGGCCGGCGGGGCGGGGGCAGGGTGGGGCCGGCGCCAGCCCGAGTCGCCGCCCGCCCGCCCCGCACTTCCTCTGCGGAGCGGGCAGGCAGGAAGTGCCCTCCGCCTCCCGCGCTGGCCACTAGGGGCCGCCCTGTCCCCCCGGACGCCGGGGCTGCCCCTTCTGCACCCGGCTCTGCAAAGATGGGGGCCGCCTCGTTCACCCCTCCTTTGAAGATGGGCGCTTCTGGCGCTCCCCACCGCAGGCACACAGGGCAGAAGAGGGAGGTGCCCCTACCGAAAGCCGCTCCCGGCTCCAGGTCCACCTAAGTCTCGCCAGCTGGGGTGCTCTAGTGCTGCACAGATGATCGCTCCTCAGAGCAGCGTGCAGTGCGAAGCCGCCCCGTGCCCCTCCGCCCCCCCCCCCCCACTATTTTTACGGGATGGAAAGTGGCCAGGAAGCACCCACCTGGAAAGAGAAGACCTCAGTGTGCCGCGGCCGGCGTCAGCTCTGCTCGGGACTGGGCCAGGAGGATCAGTCCCCTGGCCTCGCCAGTCCTGTGGTCCTATTTCCTGCTCTCCGTGCAAACACTAATTGCCCCAGATTTGCATTCCAGAGGCCAGGCAAGGAGGGCACCCAGCTTTGAGAGACCACAGTCAGCCTCCCCTCCCCCTCCACACGCTCGGTCCGCGGAGTTCAGCTCAGCACGTTGGGGCCTTCCCTGTGCGGGCGCGGTTCCAGCAGGCCGTGCTGCCGCTCTTAAGGAACTCGTACCCAGTGCAGTAAACTGCTTAGCTCCGCAGGGGTGGAGACATTATATCTATATCTTTATGTAGATACAATCTTTTAAGTATGAGTAGTGTTCCCCTAGGATGAGTTATTGACCCTACTTCTGGGATGTCCTCTTTAAGTTTCTTTTGCAATAGTTTCTCCAGGGGCCTCCAAGTATTTTCTGAAGTTAACACCCTGGGTGGCCCATTCTAAACACACTTCCATAACGAAACATGTTTAATTCATTTTCCTAAAGACTTTAAAAATTGAAGATTTTGCAGTAGTAAGCACAAGTATGTCACATATAATTTAAGAAAAGAGAATCACAAATATGTACATGTTGTCTTGCCTTTGATGGCTTCTGTTAAAATTTCCAATAGGGCAGCGGAAGGGCATAACTTGTTCAAACTCCAGCATTGGGAGAAAAAAAAAATGTCAATAGTATCTGATCAGAAAGCCTCAAGAGCCGGGCTTGTGGCGAACGCTTGTAATCCCTGCGCTTGGGAGACTTGAGACAGGAGGATCTCACAGGTTCGAAGCCAGCCTCAGCTACTTAGTGAGGTTCTCAGCAACTCAGTGAGACCTTTTTTCCAAATAAATTATAAAATAGGGCTGGGGGTGTAGCCCGGAGGTAGAAAGCTTCTGGGTTCCAACCCCGGCACCACAACAAAAATTAAAAAAGAAAGCCTCATAAATTGTTCTTTCTCTGGGAAAAAAGTGAGAAGTCTCATCTTTACTTTTATTTTTATTGGGGTCCCACAATACCCCGTTGTTGGCATGGGGTGCTCTGACAAGCAGTGCGCAGATGAATGGCCAACAGAGCACCACGGAGCCGGCAAGAGCCGCCCTCCTCACCATTTTTCTCCTGGATAGTTAACAGTGAGGGAACTTAGAGGATTTCTTTTCTTTTTTTTCTTTTTCTTTTTTTTTTTTTTTTTTGGGGGGGTCTGAGGATGGAACCCAGGCACATTTGACCTCCGAGCCACACCCCCTGCCCAATTTTTTATTCTATTTATTTATTTATTTATTGTAGTACTGGGGATGGAACCCTTCTACCTCCGGACTACACTCCCAGATCTATTTTATATATTTTATTTAAAAACAGGGTCTCTCGCCAGGCGTGGTGGCGCACGCTTGTAATCCCCGCGCTTGGGAGGCAGAGACAGGAGGATCGCACAGGTTCGAAGCCAGCCGCGCGCGCTGGCTTAGGAGACCCTGTTTCCAAATATAAAATGTAAAAAGAGGTCTGGGAGTGTAGCCCGGAGGTAGAAGGGCTTCCAGGAACCCCAGTACCACCAAAAAAAAAAATAATAATAATAATAATAATAAAAAAAAATAAAAACAGGGTCTCTTAAGACGGCAAAGCTGTCTTCAAACCTGCCCGATCCTCCTGTCTCCGCCTCCCAAGCTCAGGGATTACAAGCGTGCCCCACCACGCCCGGCTTTTATTCTTTATTTTGAAACAAGGTCTCACTGAGTTGCGGAGGGCCTCACTAAGTAGCTGAGTCTGTCCTCAAACAGCGATCCTTCGGTCTCAGCCTCCAGAATGCTGGGATTACAAGCGTGCGCCACCATGCCCGGCTAATTTAGAGGATTTCTGATCACAGAGTATAGAAGTCCATTAAGTATAATTAACACTTAGGTAAAAGATGCCCTGCTTGCTGCTGTGCCAGTCTGTCTTATTAGACTGACAAAGCTGCTCTGTTTCCTTAATACTTGGTGACAAGTTCGCCTCAAGGATAATCATTCTTCCAAGAAGTGCAAACTTCTACCAAGTGAAGTTTAAAAATAAATAAGTTGATAAGTTAAATAAAAATAAATAAGTTGATGAACCAAGTGAAACCAAAGGTAACTCCAGAATTAACTGACGTATTGCACACACACAAAAGGAGAATACGCTAAATCAAGCAAAAGGTACATAGGAAAAGATAGGTTAAAAATAGCTGGGCATGGTAGCACATACCTGTCATCTCACTTCTAGGGAGGCAGAGGAGGAGGATCACAAGCTCAAGAAGAGCCTCAGCCACATAGTTAGACTCTCGGCACACTTGTGAGACCTTGCTTCAGTAAATAAATAGATAAATAAATGGCTGAAGGTATAGCTTGGAGGTAGAATGCCCCTGAGTTCAATCCTTAGTACCACCAAAAAGAAAAAAAAAAAGAAGACTATACACACACACACACACACACACACACACACACACACACACAAATAAGCAAGCCAGGCGTGGTGGCACACGCTTGTAATCCCAGCATTGGGAGGACGATGGTTCACGGCCAGCCTCAGCTACTTAGTGAGGCCCTCCGCAACTCACTGAGACCCTGTTTCAAAATAAAGAATAAAAAATAGGGCAGAGGGTGTAGCTCGGAGGTAGAATGCCCCTGGGTTCCATCCCCAGGCCTGCAAAAATAAATAAATAAATAAATAAATAAATAATAAATAAATAAATAAGCAAATCACACAAAAATATAGCAGTAGTCATGAACTAAACTCCATGGGTCCACGGAAGGAATTGTCCATATTTTCCAGAAGACCACGCTCTCCAAGGAGATAGTCAAAGTGCCCCTAATGCCATTGGGTTGTAAGCAGTAAAACAAGGACTTCCAGATGGAGAAGACCTCCAGCAACCACTGCTATTTCAGAGTAAATGCTTGCAACGTGGAGTCACAGCAGGATGTGTCTCAAGTGGCAGTCTGAAGGGACGAGAGTTGATAGTCCCAGAAAGTATATTATCTCTGCTTCCAGATGTCCGTTTCGGAAGGAAAAGTTCGGGTCACCAACTACTGTATTTGCCTATCAGAGCACCCTTGTCCAAGTGGCTACAGCCAGCCGCTTGGCTCAGTCGCGGCTTTTTGCAAGGGAGAAAGCTCAAAAATGGATTTAGTACTGTCAAAGCAGAGTCATTCACTTGGGACCAAATCGTCACACCCAGTGTGGAGAGAGAATCATGAAAGAGCAGGTGCAAACACCACCATGCAGTAAGCACAGTGTGAGAGCGCCGGGAGGCGGAAGGGCCTGGGCCGGCCCATGGGGTTGGCAAACAGCCCCATGCTAGAGCAGAACTCAGAGGAGCTCCGAGAGGAGGGATCAGGGAGGGAGGTAAGAGGCGGTAGCTCCTGGGATTCCCAGCAAGGCCCTGAGACTCCTCAACACAAGTAGGTGGGAAGTGACAAGGATTTTAGAATGGCTCGACTGGGGGAGGGTGGGAAACGATGCTGAAGAAGCAGGAGGAGGCAGATGTGCACATCTGCCTTTCTCTTGCAGGCAGTGCACCGCTGAGGGTCCCGGAGAAGGAGAGGGGTGTGTGGAGATGAAAATGGCCTGAGGTTTTGTTTCGGAGATGTCATCTTGAAAACGTCTCTAACCAAGCTTGGTATGGGACAGATATTTATATTTGCTTGTTACACACACACACACACACACACACACACACACACACACACCCCGCAGAGAAACAGGCACCAATACAAAAAAATCTGTTTGTCACTACTATAACCAGAAATCTAACTCCACATCACTCATGCTGAGATAACCCGCCCTTAGTGCCCTTCCTGAAACGCAGCGTCGTCGCCTTTGACCCTGCCATGGAAATAGTGGTTAAGAACCACAGATCAACAGCCCCGGGAGCTCACTGGCAATGCAGAATCTAAGGCCCCACCGCAGGCCACTGAGTCAGAATTTGTACTTTGGAGATTCTTGGGTGATTCCTTCACTTTCTTCTTTCCTTCCTTCCTCCCTTTTTTTTTTCTCTTTCTTTATTTCCTTCTTTCTTTTTTGTGGCGCTGGGGATTGAACCCAGGGACATTCTACTGAGCTTCACCCCCAGACTGTTTAATTTTGAAACAGCATCTTGCTGAATTACTAAGGCTTTCACTATATTGCTGAGGCTGGCCTTGAACCCGTGGTTCTCCTGTCTCAGCTTCCCAAGCACTGGGATTACAAGCATGCACTACCACACCCAGTTTAGGTGGTTCTCATAATAGTTCAATTTGAGAAATATTGGCCTATAAAGTATTCCTAAAAAAGTGTTTAGCCAGAATCTACTGGATGGTCATTAGGTTTGTGGGCGATATGGACAGAAGAGGAACAAACTAAATACCATAAGGGATGAGTCAGGTCCACAGCGTGGATGTTGTACAACCTCGACACAGGTGAACCAATGTCATGGGGAAATGGAAGGGATTCTCCTCCCCTCCCCTCCCCTCCCCTCCCCTCCCCTCCCCTCCTCCTCCCCCCTCGTTCCTCCTCCTCCTCTCCCCTCCTTCCTCCTCCTCCTCTCCCCTCCTTCCTCCTCCTCCTCCTCCTCCTCCTCCTCCTCCTCCTCCTCCTCCTTCTTCTTCTTCGTACTGGTGATTGAACCAAGGGGCATTGAGCTACACCCCCCAGCCCAATTTTATTCTTGATTTTGAAAGAGTCTAAGTTGCAGAGGACCTCACTAAGAAGCTGAGGCTGGTGGTGAACCTGCAATCCTCCTGTCTCAGCCTCCCAAGTACTGTGCCACTATGCCTAGCTCTCAACACTCCTCCTCCTCCTCCTCCTCCTCCTCCTCCTCCTCCTCCTCCTCCTCCTCCTCCTTCTTCTTCTTCTTCTTCTTCTTCTTCTTCTTCTTTTTGGTGGTATTAGGGGTGGAACCCAAAGGCTTTCTACCTCCAGGCTATACTCCCAGACCTATTTCGTGTGTGTGTGTGTGCATGTGTGTGTGTGTGTGTGTGTGTGTGTGTGTGTGTGGTGGTGGTGGTGGTGGTATTGGGGATGGAACCCAGGGGCCTTCTACCTCTGGGCTACCCTCCCAGACCTATTTTGTTTGTTTGTTTGTTTGTTTGTTTGTTTTTGGAAACAGGGTCTCTTAAGCCAGCTGAGGCTGGCTTCGAACCTGCAGGATCCTTCTGTCTCAGCCTCCCAAACGAAGGGATTACAAGCATGTGCCACCATGCCCGGCTACCCAGACCTATTTTATATCTTATTTGGAAACAGGTTTTTTTTTTTATTCTTTATTTTGAAACAGGGTCTCACTGAGTTGCAAAGGGCCTCACTAAGTAGTAGCTGAGATTGTACACAAACTGATCTTCCTGTCTCAGCCTCCTAAATGCTTGTATTACAAGCATGCACCAACATGCCTGGCTCTTATTTTTTATTTTGAGACAGGGTCTTGCTAAGGTGCTCAGGCTGCCCTTTAACTTGCTACCCTCCTGCCTTAGCCTCCAGAATAGCTGAGATTACAGGCATGGACCATGATGCCGGCTTCCATAAAGACTTTGATGGTTGGTTTTATTAATAAGGAATCAACTCAAGATCAAGCATTTCCTTTGACTGCCAGGCCTCTTCATTAGTATTAAATTTATTTCATTTCTGGGGTGATGGGGATTGAACCCAGGACCTTGTGTATGCTAAGCAGGTGCTGTCTTCAGTGTTGTGGTTTTTCATTAAGAAGAGTCTTAGCTGGTTGTGGTGGCGCACACTTGTAATCCCAGCATTCAGGAGGCTGACACTGGAGGATCGGCGGTTCGCAGACAGCCTCAGGTACTTAGTGAGGCCCTCTGCAACTCAGTGAGACCCTGTTTCAAAATATAGAATAAAAAAATAGGGCAGGGGGTGTAGCTTGGAGGTTGAATGCCCCTGGGTTCTATCCCCAGACCCGCAAAAAAAGAAAAAAAAAAAAGGGAGAGGTGCTGGTGGTATAGATCATAAGTACATAGAATGCTCTTAGATTCAATCCTCAGTACAAAAAAAAAAAAAAAAAAAATTACAGCCGGGGGCACGCTTGTAATCCCCGCACTTGGGAGGCAGAGACAGGAGTATCTTGCAGGTTTGAAGCCAGGCGCGCTGGCTTAAGAGACCCTGTTTCCAAATAAAAAATATAAAATAGGTCTGGGAGTGTAGCCCGGAGGTAGAAGGGCTTCCAGGAACCCCAGTACCACCACACACAAAAAAATTCAGTTTTAAGAGATGTGTGATATTTTATATGTTGGCTGAATAATTTATGCTAACTTGAGTCCACGAACTCTTATTATACTATTATTTCGTGTGTGTGTGTGTGTGTGTGTGTGTGTGTGTGTGTGTGTGTGTGTTACTGAGGATTGAACCTAGGGGTATTCTACCTCTGAGCCACATCCTCAGACCTATTTTTAATTTGAAGCAGGGTCTCACTATGTTACTGAGGGCTTCATTAAATTGTTAAGGCTTGCCTGGAACCTGCAATCCTTCTGTCTCAGCCCCCTAAGTACTGCAATTATAGGCATGCTCAGCACGCCCAGCTTAAAGTTATATTTATAACTTTATGTTATATATAAACATGTGACAGTAAAAAGAATATGTATATATAAACTTGCAGATAGACTGTGTGTGGGGGTATGGGGGAGGAATGACCTCAGAGGCAGAGTGAATTCTACCTCCAAGCTATACCTCCCAGCCATATGAGGGCCTCCCTATGTTGCTGAGGCTGGCCAAGAACCTGCCTCCTGACTTAGCCTCCCAGGTACTGAGATTATAAGTGTGTTGCCACCATGCCTGGCTATTCATGTATTGAGTGAACATATACTTCTTTTTATCCACAGGAAAGGGCATTATTTTATTTTTTGGTATTGAGAATTGAATGCAGGAGTATTTTTACCTCCAAGCTAAACCCTCAGCTCTTTTTACTTTTTTATTTTGAAACAAGTCTTGGATAAGTTACTGAGGCTGGCCTGGAGCCTGTGATCCTCCTGTCTCAGCCTCCCAAGTACTGGAATTACTGTTGCTTGCCACCACACCAGCTTTATATTATTTTAAAAACAGAACAGAATAGTATAGCCGGGCATGGTGGCACACGCTTGTAATCTCAGCATTGGGGAGGCTGAAACCAGAGGACTGCAGTATGCGGACAGCCTCAGCTACTTAGTGAGGCCCTCTGCAACTTAGTGAGACCCTGTTTCAAAATAAATAATAAAAAAATAGGGCAGGGGGTGTAACTTGGAGGTCAAATTCCCTTGGGTTCCATCACCAGACCTGCAAAAAAAAAAAAAAAAAAACAGTATACACACACTGTACACACACACACACGCACACGCACACGCGCGCGTGCGGACATATACTCTGGGTCTCCAGGTCTCCAGGGAGGGTGTGGTCAGGAGGAGGAGCTGCCCATACCCACTGAGCCTCATCTTGCTCTCCTAAGAGCTGGGATCCCGAGGACACAGGAGGACTCTGCAGGCTGGGGTTGAGGAAGGGCAGGTGCCCTAGGAGCTGAGTGTGCGGGAAGCTAGTTTCTGAGTCAGATGCACACCAGCGAGGCCCATGTTCCCTCCCTTCCCTGAGTGAGACAGACCCCGGATTCAGGGTGGAACTGCTAGCTGCAGCTCTGGAGAGGAGGCAGAGCGGAGTCCAAAGGCACTGGTTTATGATAACCCATAAAAACTCCAGGTGGAGCCTTGCGGGGGTGGGAGGCAGGAAGAGCACCTGTACCCACTGAGCAAGGGTCACGCTGAGTAGAAAGGACCTCTAGGAGTGCCCAGGTCCTCCCCTGTCCTGGACGCCCCAAGTGTGAGTCCTGGCCCTGCCTCCCCAGGCCTGGGCTTCTAGAACCCAGGAGTCCTGCCCCTCCTCCCCAGGTGCCATCCCCCAGCTTGGGAGGAAGGATAGCTGAGCCCTCCTCTTGGTGGACAGGAAGAAGAGTTCAGGTGCCTGTGTCCATCCCTGGTGGGCGCTGTCCACCTGCAGCGAGGGCCTGGGCCCTGGGCGGACCCTGGGCGGAAACACGCCCCATCCCTGGTGACCACTGGGGAGCCAAGGGCGGGGCACACCGCCTCTGGCTGTCAGGCTGTCGCTGGGCGCTGGCCTCCCAGGGACCTGGCTGGCACCTGCCTCTCCACCCCTCACCCATTCTCATTCTCTCTCTCTCTCTCTCTCTCTGGGGCCCTATCTTCCCTTATATGGTGAAGGCAGTTCCTAGAGGAGGGGAGGTAGGGACAAAGGTCGCTCTCCTGCAGCCTGCCTGCCACAACTCCCAGCACTCTCCCAGGTGGCGGCTGCCTCCTCCAGACAGGTAAGACAACCTGGTGGGGACATGCCTGGACCGCAGGTGGTGGGGAGGGCCAGGGTCCGTGCTTCTTGCCGGCAGCCTGGGAGGTCCTGTAATACTTTGGTGTGGGTTTGGGGGTAAGGGAGGGCACTGTAAAATTCTGCAAAGAGAAAGGATCCCAGGGCATCTGTCTGTCCACCTGGGCCTCTAAAGAGAGGAGCTTGAAGGCCCTTCCCCTGTGGCTACCCCTACACCACACTGGATGTCAACCTCCCTGGGTTACCCAAGACTGAGGAGGATCCTGGGGCCCAGAATTTCTAGATTTAAAACAAGGGTAACCAGGTGTGGTGGCGCACACCTGTAATCTCAGTACCTGGGAGGTGGAGACAGGAGTACTGCAGGTACAAGGCCAGCCTCAGCAATTTTAGCAAGGCCCTCAGCAACTTATTTCAAACTAAAACCTATTTCAAACTAAAAAGTAAAAAGGGATGGGGGTGTGGTTTGAAGATAGATGCCCCTGGGTTCAATCCCCAGTACTAAATAAAACAAAACTAAACCAGGGTAGCTCTGGGCAGACAAGGACTGGCTGGTCACCCTGACCCTACTCTTAACCCTCCACTCATCCCTTAGCCCATTTCTTCCTCATCTGAAATAGTTTTTCTTTATGTCACCATTTGTGTGTGTGTGTGTGTGTGTGTGTGTGTGTGTGTGATGTTCCTGGGACTTCAGGGTCCTAGCCTCCTGCATCCTAGGGTGTGAGCAGGAATTTTATCTACCAGGAATAAAATGGGCGAAGACAGAGGTAGGCGCTGGCAGAGGCAGGGTCTCAGACCCCCCATCCCCTGTACAGCCAATGTCTCCTTCCCACCAAGACCTGCCTCCTCCATCTTCCCAGCCATTGTGATCCCATTCAGTTAAGATGGGGGTGAGGGCCTAGTCTATCCAGGTTCTTGGGACACACTGGACACCCTTCTCCCAGGATCATCTACTCAGGCATCTTCCTGTCCACAAGGGTAGAGCCCTGAGGCCAGAGGGACTGGGGGTGTCCACTCCCCATGCCCTCACAGGGCTGGAGAAGCAGGAGAGTGTCCTTTGTCTTGGGGGACCTCACCACTACTTCTCCATATCCCTGTCCAGCTCAGCTACAAGACTGGGAACCAAGATCCACAGCAGCACCCAGTGATCCCCAAATATGCACCCCAAGAACTAGCATAGAGAGCTGGACCCTGCCTTCTCCAGGGCCCAGGAAGGTCCTCCTTCCATCCCACAGTCAGTCCTTTAGATTTAGGTATGTTTGCTGAGCATCTACTATGGGCTGGTAGCTGGTGCCAGAGAGACAAATATGTCTAGGTTTTGGAGCTTGCAGAGCTCAGACTTAGAAATAGGTTGTTTCATCACCATGTGGTCTGGGCCCAAGAGAGGCATTAGCCCAGGACACTTTGGTGCCCTCAAGGAAGGACCCCTCGTTTAGCCTGAGGATTCAGGGAAGGTTTCCTAGAAGAATTGAGACCAAAAAGTTGAGTCTGGAGGAGTGTGTGCTGGGCAAGGAAAGACAGGCAGGAGGTGTAGGGCAGGGCAGGGCAGGCCACCTGTCAGAGCCAGGCTGGCCCAGAGTCCCCTTGCCCTCCCATGGCTCTAAGGAGGCTGCCTCTCTCCCTATTCAAGCTGCCTCAGACCTCAATCCTGATTTCC